>NC_052944.1:91859147-92162416 GCF_013358895.1 Oreochromis aureus | reverse complement strand
AAAACTCGCTCTCTCTCTCTTTCTTTGGCTCTCTCTCGCCGCCGTCACTCCTAAACTTCACGCTTGTCTTGGGTTCACACAGCATCTTCTTGCTGAGCTTAAACTGGTCATGTGATTGGTTTACCATGACCACTTTAGTCTTCCTCAGCCAATCAGCAGCACTTGTGTGATTGTTTTGTGCATTTTCTTGTTAGTAATGGTAACAGCATCGTAACGATAGTAAGAGTAATTAATTAGATTACTAGTTACTGAAAAAAGTAACGGCATTAGTAACGGCGTTGCTTTAACGCTGTTATTCCCATCACTGGTCCTCGCTGTTCCCAGGTTAGTTTTTAGTTTAGTTTGGTCCCAGTTCACCTTGCCTTGGTTTGGTATTGTTTGCTTTCAGCCTAAATTAACAGCTTACTTTGTGTTATACTTTAGTTTTCTCTCCCGTGTCTGCTTTTGGGTCCACACCTCAAACACACCGGTCCGCACGGCCGTAACGTTGAGGAGGTCAGCAGAGAGGTACAACAGTGCGAGTCTACGTCCATCTGTAAAACATGCTGGAGGCTCTGTCATGGTTTGGGGTTGTATCGTGGAAGCAGATTTCTTTTCTCATGTATTAATCACATATTTTAATCACATCACATTAGTAATAGTAATTTCACTTTCTCACTTAGTTGTATGTATGTGCACTAAAGAGGGGCCTTATGCTCTACTCACACAGTGAGGCCATTGTAATGTAATAATTCTCTCTGTGAGGGAGGAGGTTTAAGGATGGGACTGAAGGTGTAGAGATATAAGATATGCTGTGGGATGTTCTTTGTTTGAGGGCGTTCTGGGAAGGTATCAAAGAGTTCAGGGCGGTGTCCATCCTCAGGAAACTGTTTGGTGTTTGAACATTTTCTCCACTGTAGAGCTTTTCATTTTCTTTTCCTTTTTCTTTAATAAACCTCACGTCAAAGACACGCTCACCTGGTAGTTGCAGTTTATTTCAGATTTTCCACAACAGTATTTAATCTAGTGGTGTTAAAACTGATGGAATTATGAACTCACCATCAGATTTGGATCCACCATGAAATTGTATCTAAAAAGCATGTGATTGGCAGCAGCTTCATTGTTAATCATTAAAGCACACTGGCAGCGCGCTAACATTTCTGGCTCCTGTGTGTTTTTCCTCAGTCATGGTTGGCCTCCATGACTGTCAGCCTGGGAACTGTTTTCTCTGACCGAGCAGATCGAAATAAACTAAACGGCATATTGTCACAGAGCTGCTGTCCCACATTTAGAAGGAGGGATCATATGAGGGTTTTCTCGGTGTTGCGTTAAAAACAAAGATACGGATATTTAGTAGATGTCTTAACATCACTTTATTAATATACTCTTGGTTGGATTTCTTTAGTTAAAGACAGGATTTAAACAATAATGTAAAAATCAGACAAATCTTCTGTGATTAATTTTATGAACGCTCATTAACATAAAAACAACAAGCAGCGATTATGTGTAACCGGTGTGTTTCTGTGTTGTGTCTGACAAAGAAAGGTAAAAGAAAGAAAGACCTCCAAGTAAATAATTTGCCCACTCCAGCTCCTCTCCCACAGGGGAATTGTAGAAAAGGGCTGCATTTATTTTTACATTAAACATAAAGTACCAACTTACATGGAACATATTTGACATAAGATAAAAAAAAACACCAACACAAAATCCAACATACCTAACAAAGAAAGGTAAAGAAAGGCCTCCAAGTAAATAATTTGCCCGCTCCAGCTCCTACGACCAAATACAAACAATGGGGAAGAGGGTTAGCTCAACCCACCACAACTTCCAAGCTAGCAAGAATGATATATTCATGCTAGCATTAATGGCGCCTAAAACACATTTGTGGCACACACATACTACACACTTATAACATCTAACAAAAAACAGGAGTAATGATGACAGTAATTGAACTAAAATCGCAATCAGAAACATCAGGGTGGCTAAATATGCATTATATGAGCATTTAACAGTGTTGGGAAAGAAATTACACCAACCTCTCCCACAGGGGAATTGTAGAAAAGGGGAGAGGCAAAAGGAGTACACTGTATTTATAGGGTTGCACCAAAGAAGAAGAAGAAAAGATGAGGAGGGGCTCTAACTGATAATGAATATAACTACAGGCTTGGAGTTCCTAACAGTCAGGTATAAGGAACACATTTTGTGTAATTTTAGCAATATGTAATCTATGACCGGGTTACATATGGATTAGCAGAGCTGGCAGAGCTGTTTGAATGGTGGCCTGTTAAGTGAACACAAAAGGATCAGTTATCATGCTGATGATCAGCTCTTTTTTGGAGCTCTCTTATCTGTCAGCAAAATCAGTTTTTTGCCTTAAAAAAATAAGAAAACAAAGCAATTTACTAGAGGGGTTTTTGTTTTTATCCAAAGGTGTGGAAACGTTTTTGGAGTTTCTCTTTCACACTTTTCCCTTTTAAAACGAATAATACAAATGTGGATGAGTGAGGTTTGCAGAGCAATTTACAACATCAATTTGTTTTCCTAAAGAAATTAATGAAGTCATTACTAGTTAGAGTTTAAAGAATCTTTGGTTCTGACTCTTTGTCAGCCAGTATACAGTCCTGAAGAGAAACCTGGGTTCGCTTTTGATTTCATCAAGATGATCCAGCTTCATGGAGTGTTTTTCTATAGAGCATAAAGCTGTTTTTACAGGTTAAATGATGATCTTTTAAATGAGTGAGACACCACTGATGGGTTATCTGCTTTGAGGAGTGTGTTTGAGAGTTATTCGAGGGAGTTAAGTACTTCTAATTCGAGGCTTTCTTTTTCAGAGGAGCCACAGTATTCAGAGTCGTATGAAGTGAGGATGTAACACTACTAACAAAATAACAGACCCCTGTGGGAGAAGAGTTCAGGTAGCTGTTCTGCAATCTGTTGACGCAATGCATTGATGAAGATAACAGTGGAGGAATTATATCCTTAACTTAGATCCAGCACTTTCAGAAAGACGGCTGTTGTAATGAAATCTACTCCCCACTGTTGTATAATCCATTATTGTAAATGTAAATGTTATTGGGAAATAACTAAGCAGACAAAAGAGGGTTTTCAGGAAACACTTTGAATAATCAGTTTCTGTGCCATATGTCAGAACCAGATCTAGAGCGTTATTAAAGTGGTGGCTGGGTTCTTTTACTATTTCACAGAACCCAGTTGAGTGTAATGGTGAATTAAATGCCATGTTGGGACTTTCATTTTCATTATCTACATGAATGTTAAAGTCACCCACAATAATTATTTTATCTGAATCAAGCACTAAATCAGATAAAAAGCCTGGTGGGCCAGGTGGACGACATTTAACAAATAAACTGGTTTTTGAGTCTTCCAGCGAGGGTGGACAAGGCTAAGCTAATATATTCAAAATCTGTCTGGGTCTATGGTTGATTAATAAGATAGAGTGGAAGAATGCTGCCATTCCTCTTGATTCATTTAAACAGCATCATCTTGTTGTAATCAAATAACAGGCCAGCATATGAAATAGGCCAGCTTTGAGTTATAAACGGTGTCATAGGTCATTAGATTGCTTAGCAAAACACAAAGTGTGAAGAACAGCACGCTTCTGCAGAGTTGCAGAGAACACTGCCTACGTTTGTGTCGGTAAAAGAGAACAACAGGAAATGACCTTTGGTTCATAAAACTAGACATGAGGAGCTAGGGTGCAGGTGCTTTTGCAGCTATGTGACAGACATGTAGAATTAAAATAGAGAAGTGACGGTTGTGAGTTTGTGAGGGAGGAGTCGAGCAGAGTATCAAAATAACAGGAAAAGTGGGGGCTAAATGAGGAACTCTGAAATTATAAATGTAACAGATCTAAGGACAGCTCTTCAGATCTCCAGATGCTTACTAGCATCCACACATCTCCTTTTCCGGAAATGAAATGAAATAAAATGATTGTAAAAAAAGCGCTGACCGCTTCTGAGTCGCATCTTCTCTGTCCAGTTAGAAGAATAAAAGAATCTGGAACAATACTGACTATTGGAAAACAGCTGTGTTAGAGCTAATTAGCAGCTCTGTAGTTAAGTCTGAATCAGCAGATGATGAAATTTGGAAGCCAGAATCATGTGTTTGATCCAAGGTTGAAAGGAACTAACAGGGTATCAGAAGGCTGATGTTGGTGTTCAGTTAGGAGACATTGTCATGTGTAACTGGGTCATCCCTCCCACTGATCTTAATTAGACCTCAAGTAGTTGAGGTAATGCTTAAGGTTGAGGTCTGTAAAGCATCAGATTTCTAATGTATCTGAGATACAATTTAAAGATTTAAAAACTTTTGACTCTAAAGCTCTCTGGTGATTGATGCTCAGGAGAGAAAACAAAGCTCAAAGCAAAACACAAAACTGAACAGTTGACTCTCTGTGGGATCAGTTAAACTTGTGAATATTTACAGCCAGGAGTAGTCACCTAAATCACAGTCTTTGCCAAAATATCATTGACTGGATCACTAATCTGTCATTGAACTAATTCTTGATGATTCCTCCACAGACTGAACCAACGGAGCTCAGAGGTTCCCAGTGGTCAGTCTGCAGAGCACTATCAAAAACACCTGGACTCCATATTTATGGTCTGTACATGTACAACAACTACTGTTACATCTATTCTGTTCACAGTCATCTCCATGCTGCTCTTTGTAGACCAGTGGATTGTCAGTGTGTCCAACATGGATCTGATGTTTAGCTCCATGATTTCAGTCTGATTGGCTCATTCATAAAGTATTCTGTTCCAGCTGCTGGAGGACAACATCATCACTTTTGTGAAGAACGAGCTGAAGAAGATCCAGAAGGTTCTGAGTCCAGATTACCCAGAATGCTTAGAGAGAAAGAGAAGCAGCAGCAGAGAGGCATTTATGAAGATCACAGTGGACTTCCTGAGGAAGATGGAGCATAAGGAGCTGGCTGACCGTCTGCAGAGCAGTAAGAGGATTTCTCTAAAGATTTAAGCTGCTGGATTAATGAAACATTTACTAATGTTTTAAGAGATGGAGCAACATGTATTCAAACTCTTTTTTGAAGGACATGAAATAGTCTTGAGATATATTCAAACAGAATTGGTGTATGGACTTTAGAAAAAGTTGACTGATATTCTTTTTTCGTCTGTTTATTCAGAACACCTTGCTGCAGTTTGTCACCGTAAACTTAAATCTGCACTGAAGAAGAAGTTCCAGTGTGTGTTTGAGGGGATCGCTAAAGAAGGAAACCCAACCCTTCTGAATCAGATCTACACAGAGCTCTACATCACAGAGGGAGGGACCGCAGAGGTCAATGATGAACATGAGGTCAGACAGATTGAAACAGCATCCAGGAAACCAGACAGACCAGAAACAACAATCAGACAAGAAGACATCTTTAAAGCCTCACCTGGAAGAGATGAACCAATCAGAACAGTGCTGACAAAGGGAGTGGCTGGCATTGGGAAAACAGTCTTAACACAGAAATACACCCTGGACTGGGCTGAAGACAAAGCCAACCAGGACATCCAGTTCATATTTCCATTCACTTTCAGAGAGCTGAATGTGCTGAAAGAGGAAAAGTTCAGCTTGGTGGAACTTGTTCATCACTTCTTTACTGAAACCAAAGAAGCAGGAATCTGCAGCTTTGAAGACTTCCAGGTTGTGTTAATCTTTGATGGTCTGGATGAGTGTCGACTTCCTCTGGACTTCAACAACACTACAATCCTAACTGACCCTAGAAAGTCCACCTCAGTGGATGTGCTGCTGATAAACCTCATCAGGGGGAAACTGCTTTCCTCTGCTCGCCTCTGGATAACCACACGACCTGCAGCAGCCAATCAGATCCCTCCTGACTGTGTTGGCATGGTGACAGAGGTCAGAGGGTTCACTGACTCACAGAAGGAGGAGTACTTCAGGAAGAGATTCAGAGATGAGGAGCAGGCCAGCAGGATCATTTCTGACATCAAGACATCACAAAGCCTCCACATCATGTGCCACATCCCAGTCTTCTGCTGGATCACTGCTACAGTTCTGGAGGATGTGCTGGAAACCAGAGAGGGAGGACAGCTGCCCAAGACCCTGACTGAGATGTACGCACACTTCCTGCTGGTTCAGACAAAGAGGAAGAAGAACAAGTACCATGAGGGACATGAGACGAGTCCACAGGAGCTGACAGAGGCTGACAGGGAAGTTCTTCTGAAGCTGGGGAGGCTGGCGTTTGAACATCTGGAGAAAGGAAACATCATGTTCTACCAAGAAGACCTGGAGCAGTGTGGTCTGGATGTCACAGAGGCCTTGGTGTACTCAGGAGTTTGTACAGAGATCTTCAAAAGAGAGTGTGTGATCTTCCAGAAACCAGTCTACTGCTTTGTTCATCTGAGCATTCAGGAGTTTCTGGCTGCAGTCTACATGTTCCACTCTTTCACCAACAGGAAGGCAGAGGTGCTCAAGGATTTCCTGGGACAAATTTATTGGAAATCCGCTCTGGATGACTCAGAATCATCTCTGGATCTATTTCTGAGCAGAGTCATGGAGAAATCCCTCCAGAGTAAAAATGGCCACCTGGACTTGTTTGTTCGCTTCCTTCATGGCCTCTCTCTGGAGTCCAACCAGAGACTCTTAGGAGGTCTGCTGGGTCAGACAGAGAACAGTCCAGGAACCATCCAGAGAGTCATCAACAACCTGAAGAAGATGAACAGTGATAAAATCTCTCCTGACCGAAGCATCAACATCTTCCACTGTCTGATGGAAATGAACGACCTCTCAGTACATCAGGAGATCCAAGAGTTCCTGAAGTCAGAGAACAGATCAGAGAAGGAACTCTCTGAGATCCACTGCTCAGCTCTGGCCTTCATGCTGCAGATGTCAGAGGAGGTTCTGGATCAGTTGGACCTGCAGAAGTACAACACGTCATGGCAGGGACGACAGAGACTGATTCCAGCTGTGAGGAACTGCAGAAAGGCTCGGTGAGTCCAGATGTGATTTGGTAACCACTTGGTAACAGTCAGCAGATTTTTCCTGCGTGTGAACGTGAACAGTCGTACCTGACAGCAGCAGGTAGCAAACAGAGATCATCTTTCCCAGCTGGTACTCTTCACTAAGCTGAACTCATTCAAATGTTCCGGAGTCAGATTTCAAAACAGTAAAACAGTCCAGATGTGTGTCTTCACTCTGACTCTGAAACAGATCTCACTGACAGACTGTGGACATTATGGAAGGCTAAATGTGACGCCATCTTCCTCCTTCATCTACAGATTAAAGTCAAACAAAGATTCTCATTAAAAATTTGCAGGTCTGAGAGAGACTGAATCATTGTGTCATGTCAAACACAGTAAGAGGAGCTGAAGCACAGATGTGAAGAGCAGATGGTCATCAGATTATGACCGCACTTTGTTTTGTCTTCATATACATTCAGTCTGTGTTTATAATGCCGATTTTCTGCTTTTTGTAATAACACATTTTATATTTTCTATAATCACAGACTCACTCAGTGTGGACTCTCAGAGACTCACTGTGAAGTTGTGACCTCAGCTCTGAAGTCCAACCCCTCCCATCTGACAGAGCTGGACAAGAGTTACAACGACCTGCATGATTCAGCAGTGAAGCTTCTGTGTGCTGGACTGGAGAGTCCAAACTGTCGACTGGAGACTCTGAGGTGAGGTCACTGACTGCAGCTGTTGTTGTTTTTCTATATTTCAGATCTTTGATTGATGTTTGAAACTTTCTTTAGTTCCTAAATGTTCAGGATGTGTCTGAAGACAAATGTGAAGAAGTTTGAGTGCTTTCAGAAATGTTGTTTCTTTCCAATCAACTGAACAACAGTTTTTCCTTTTGGCTCCAAATCGAAGTGACAGACTTGAGCAGGGTTCATTTAAAGGCTGACAGAAGTGGAGTGGTGATGGGGAGATGTTTGACAGGACAGTGTTTCAGCCTCCACAGGTTCATGTTGTGCTCCATCAGTCAGTGAAGATGAAGTCAGTACTGATGAGCGTGTAGAGTGTGTGAGGGATGTGAATGAGGCTGTTGAAGATCTGATGATAGCAGATAAAAACAGGCTGCAGAGACTTTGAGCTTCTGTGAAACAGAGAGAGAGAGAAAATAAAGACATGAATGTAAAGGCTAATAAAGGTGAAGTTAGGAGCTGTGATGATGTTCATGGTATCAGAAGCTGATCTGGCTGCTACAGAGACAACCCACACAGCTGCTGTGGTGAGGTGTGTGTTAAAGCAGAGGAACACAGAGCAACCTAACACAGGCCCAAACATGACAACAAAGCAGGATTCAGGCTCTGTGAGAGGATTTCAAACAGAAGCTGGAGAAGAGAAAGGACTCTGTTGGAATGACTACAGAAAGAAGGCAGCTGAGACCAGTCCAAGTGTTTCCATGGAGCCCAGTCTAACATTCATTTATACACTAACGCACAGAAGTGAACGGGAAAATGAATCCATAGTTTCAAATGTAGAAATAGTTCTCAGTTCATTTACAGAGTTTAATACAGTTCATGAGGAAATGAGAAATGTTCCAAAAAGCAGCTGATAAGAAATCTGCTTCACAAAGTTGGATCCAATTCCAATAGTTTGTGATGCACTTGAACGCAGCATGAGCACTTCACTGCCTAACCCCACAGAGACTGTCAGTCTGGACTTTTCTTTATTTCTATTGGTTGTCAGTGAGATTTCAGAGCAATCAGAGACTGTGGGTCTGTGTATGAAGTCTAATTCATGTGCAGTTTTTGAAGTTGTAGAATGAGAAATGGCAGTTTTGGGGGTATTTCCTGCTCTCATTGTCCTGCTTGTGTTGATGAAAATGTTTTTTGACGTGTGAATTAATTCTTCAACGCTCGATTCTGCCTGAACAACGTGAAAACTTTTCTTATTTTTGTGTAACACAATTCAACGCACTGAAGCATCGGCTTGTTCCATTATCCGACAATGAAAACAGGAAGCAGAGACAGCTGGCCTTCAAAGTAAAAGCTGCTCCTTTTGAAACGTGTTGGCTGTAAAATGTAAGAAGAGCTGAAGCACATAAATGATCTACGTGCCTAAATGATGGCCGATGGCTGCGCCTGTTGGAGTGTTGTGAGTGTTGTGATTCACATGTAGATGTAATGACTCATTCATCACATTTATTCCTTCCAAAAAGCTCCTTTTTCTCTCACTTTGGCTCAACGTTATTAAAAATAGAAGAACTGTTTTCACTTCGTAAAAAATCTCACACTCTTTCTGCCCGTGACTGATGCCTGTTACATTATGGGTAACAGGGATTCCAGGCCAGCCAATCAGAGCAGAGTTTGACAATAAAGCCAAAGATGGCCACCAGTGAAGGTGGGACATGATGGCTGACATCACTGCAGACTGGAGCCTGAACCAGGATCTGCCAGTTCCATGTAATCACATCATTTTAATGTCATTATGTTCTGGACCAGATGTGGAAACATCACTGCCTATTTTATTGTTCACACTAAATCCATGATGGCTCCATGTGGCCACGGCTGGATGTTCAGCTTACAGAGCTCTGGGCACAAATATGTGATGGACCCTCACCAGCTGGATTTGAATGCTCGGCTTCTTTTCCTTCTTCAATAATTAGACATACAGGCACACAGTGTATGTACAGAACAGCTCAAATCCTTATGGAGGCCTCACTGGAATATGGAAAGGAAGCATCACAGTCCAGCTTCACTGAAGCTTTAAAGTCTCTGATATGAAATGAAAAATTAGCTTTTTCATGAGTGGAAATCCACTGTGACTGTGAGCTGCTGCTACAGCCTCCAGATTAGCCAGCAGCTCATCCTGCTCAACATTTTCTCAACTTTAATGGAAGTGTGATGTTTTCAGCTGCAGTGATGGTCAGGGTGGCCTCCCTCTACTCTTCTTCTCCTCTTCCTCTTTCATTTGTAAAGCCACTTCTGCTGCTTTCATTCATTTGGAAGTCCTGTAGCTGAGTTTGGGAGAGACTAACAGCCTCGGCAGCAGAGGGGAGAAAGGCCGGCTGTAACACCACCACTTTACTCTATTCTACCCGTGACATCAGGAAACATAGATATGCTCATGTTTTTACGATGTTTTGGCTTGAAGAGCTAAAATGTAAGAAGATCAAATGGTGTTCTTTATTATTGTGTTGGTTTTGTTTCCTGTCTCTTGGATGGAGCCCAGCTGTGCGTGGCCCCTGGGCCTGTGGTCAGAGTGTGTGTTGGATAATCCGGCCCAGGATGAGGCCAAACTGACATGGGATTAAATGTCTGTCACATATTTGAGCCTAATTTAGAACATCATCCATAAATACTGAGTAATAACTGGACTCTCATACAGTGAGACTAAAATACCTTTAAACATCAGGGTTATCCTGCTGATCAAAGTCCAAAACTCAGTTTGTAAAAAGATGGTTGTCAATCATTTTGTTTGGTTTATGAGAAAAATGATTCAATAACTTCCTGCTAATACACAACATTTCATCATATTTCCTCATAACCCTCTTTTGTCTGACCATTTGAATCCCATTTGAGTCTCCAATAAAGGATCCACAGAGTTTAGTGAAAACAATGACAGTAGATGCTTGTGTGAAAGTGCTGGAAGTAAATTTGTGTGTGATGTTCTTTCAGTATTGCACTTTGTAGACGGTCCCTGAGCACTGGTCTCACAGCCAGCTGCACATAGAGACCAGTGTTGTTAGTCCAGGTCAGACGATGACTTGTTGGAATGAAAATGAGCTTGTAGTTTGTCTGCTTTAACCTCCTAGGACCTGGCGTCCACATATGTGGACATCACATTTTGGGACGTCTAGACCAAAATACTTAATTTTTCTCTGCAAGGCCCTGATATCCACTTACGAGGACATTATACTGCCATTGTTCTACCAAAATTTGAAACAAATTATGTGGTTCTCTTTTTTCTCAAAAATAAAACACTGAACATTCTTCAGCTTTGAACAGATGATGAAACACTGAATGATTTCAAGCTCACACTTTGTCTAATAAACTTACATCTTTCATTCTTTATACAGATTGAGGAGCTGTGCTTTGTCAAAGATCGGCTGTGATTATCTGGCAGCAGCACTGAAGTCTAACCCCTCCCATCTGAGAGAGCTGGACCTGAGTGACAACAAGCTGCAGGATTCAGGAGTGAAGCAGCTGTGTGGTTTTCTGGAGAGTCCAAGATGTGGACTTGAAACTCTGAGGTCAGTCACCATGTTTTAGTTGTGCTGATGATTCGTACAAAGTGTGTGTGTTCAGTAGGAGATGAGTTTGGTAGTACTGTGTGTGCACAGATTGACTCCACAGAAGATCTCTTTTATAAAGAAACTGTGAAAGTTTGTCCAACAGTGGGAAACATTTCAGAGAATATCTGTGAAGCAGAAGCTAAACATAATAATAGAAGAAAAGCAAAATAATGATAAAAATCCTGCTCTGAGCCGTCGTTTAAATATCACTATCGGACAATAAAGGTTTCCAAAGACTGTTCACCTCTCACATTTAGTTAAAGATTCTGGTGCTGTCCACAGAGCAACTCACCTGCTGGGTCTCCATGATCAGCTTTGTTTCTTGGAGATGAAGGCTGAGCCCTTTAGAGCTTCAGTTCTCCAGAGCAGCAGGATGTCTGAGTGCTGCAGAAACACAAAAACACAGCAGCTAAAAATAGTTGTTCAAAGAAAACGAGGTGGGAGCTGCTGATTCCTGAGCTTTGATACTGGATTAGCTTCAGTAGTTATTACCATCACTGCTGTAGGAGCTACATTTAGTCACAGCTGATCTTTTAGTTATAAGAATGACTGTTTGGGCTCAAATTGTGCTCATAAATATTTTGTACTTGTAAATCAGACTGCAAAGTTGTGAACTGAGTTTTTTAACCTTGTAAACCAAAATATCTGAAAATGTCATGTTTGTGCATCCACAGATGAGAATTTTTGTGTTTGTAAAAAATAATTGCTTAATAATCATTAATAATGATAAACTTAATAATTACTTAATAAGTTGGTTTTTTTTGTTAAGGTCTGTTTACAGATACAAGGCAAAAAACTGTGTAAAACTCTGCGCTAAGTTCCCTCACTCAACTTGCAAGTACAACTTTTGACATTTTTTTCTTCCTTTCAGCTGATTGGTCAATGTCATGTCAAACAGAAATTCAAGAGTCCAATCAGAGAAGAGATGGGTTTGGCTGTCAGAGTAGCTTCACTGATCTTCAGGTCGTGGAAGGGTAATACATTTTAAAGATGGATGACGGCTCCAACACACAAACTTCAATTCAGAACTACGTAGTTAGATTCACAAGTACAAAATATTTATGACCAGAATTTGAGCTCATATGACTACTATTGTAAAAACAATCAGACAAAGAACCAATGAGAGTGAAGAACAGGATAAAGAGCTCCTGTGATGGTGGCAGAGAAATAATCAGCAGACTGTAGCAGTTTATATCTGGATGAAAGTAAAACAAGCTCAGCAGAGCTCAGTCGCATATCTTTGGTTAGCAAGGAACAACATCAGTGATATACTGCTGCTCAAGCTGATTCCAGCAGTGCGCTCACATTACGATGAGATGATGAGAGAATCTGTGTATATGATAAACAGCTGATGGCTCACAGCTCGTGCACTGTTGGATCTCCAGATGTTCACTTGGCTGAAGTCTGTGAAGAAACTGTGGTCCACGTAGTTCACACGATATGGCCTCAGATTGGACCGAGCTTCCCGGATCACTGCAGCAGCCTCAGATTGTACATGGACATCTCTGTTCCTCAGTCTTGGAGCCCCTGCAGGTCCGTCCACACCACCAGGGCCTTCTCACTCGCCTTTTCTTTGTCCTTTATCGGCCGTGCTGTGTCTTTGTTCGTGCACTGTTGTTCCCACGATGTAGCGTTGATGTTCCCTCCTTGAATGCACAACAAGTATGGTGCTGGTCTTTCCTCGGGTGGAACAGAGACAGATTTAAGTCGTTCAAACTTTAGTGCAGACTTGCCCTGACAGAGGCTGGACTCCATGGTCTACAGAGGAGGCTTCCACACTGTGTGGAGGTGACTCCTGGACTGGAAGACAGGCTGCAGGTACATGTCTGATGAAGAGGACCTACAGCAGTGTGATGGAGCTGAAGATCTGAAGGAAGGCCTGCTGTTCTGTCCCACCCTTGTCTTTGCTTTCTCTGTCTTCTCTGGACTTGTCCTTCTTTTTCCTCCCATTTCAGAAACAGCACTGCTTTATGCCGACGGTGGAGAGGAGAGGAGTGGTGGCTGCACACTCTGATTCTTTTTACTGTCCACCACAAGGAGACACTGATGCTGACCTTCTGATTCATCTGCATATGTTCTGCTTCACACGGCTCACCTCCACCAGAGACTTAAAAAAACATCTTCTTTCTTTGCATCCAGTTTGTACCAGAAACTCTTCAAAATCTCCTCCTCTGAGACTCGGCAGCTTCTTGCAGTGTGACTCAGCTGACTGGTGATATTTTTCTGCAGCGTCGTCCACACTGAGCTTTGTTGTGAGCGCATGGACTCGTCTGCAGAACATTTCCAGTACAGTAACCAGCTGTGCATGCGCCCCAAGCAACAGCTTCAAGCTCACCTCAAAGAAGTTTAACAGGAAGGACGACTCGGCCATCAAGCGTCCAGCTGTCTGTGACAGTGTCCACAGCAGAGTGTGACTGAGGCTTAATGCTAACACGCAGACATGAACTAATACCACCACGAGCAGCTGCTCAGTGGATTTGGAGGAGAAATGTCTCCAGCTTCTCACAGGCAGTATGCAGAATGTGGATCTCCACAAAAACTGTGGAGAGCTCGTCCCAGACTCTAAATCCACACTTGTCTGCACAAAACTTCTCACACGTTCCCGCCACAAGTGTCTTCTAAGTGCAGCTACCAGGTTCTGGTGCAGCATGTTTACCTGGAGCTGCAGTAGATGAGTGATCCATCCTCAGGTGCACATTATCCAAAGCAACACAGATGCCAGATATGCAAACACAGCATCATACAACACACCCAGGAGATCCAAAGAACTCTCTCTGCATTTCTGTGGCTGATGCTGCTGGATAGAAGCTGTTTGAAACCTTGTTGTTCTGCACTTTGGGACCAGAAGAGGAAACTGAAACTCTGTGCAGAGGGTTCCATGGAAGCAGCCAAGCGCTGTAAATGTCTGCTGTACAGGGATGCTGGTTCAGCTGTGGCTCGGCACAGTTTCACAGTGTGACTCAATAAAAGCAGCATGAAATAAAAGCATGATGCTTTCATCAGTGTGGAAATAAGAAAGTTTCCTCTAATGTGACAGATACTGGAGCTCTTTCAGTCACAGCTTTACAGTTTCAGCTTCAAACGTCAGCTTTTTTGTGTCGCTTTAGTGTAGAACCTTCACCACATTCCCACTGTGGCCTCCTGAACTGTCAGTTTGTTTTGTTTTGGACTCTGATGTTTCTTGTTCAGTTTTTTTGATTTCACACTTTAATGAGGAAAATTCAGAGTTTTTTCTGTTGTTGTGTTTGTTTGAAGCTGCTTCCTGTTGGCTTCAGCTGTTTTGAGTTTCCATTTTCTTAACTTCTACATTCTGCACCTTGTTCAGCTCTGAACAGATTATGAAACACTGAATGATTTCAAGCTCACACTTTGTCTAATAAACTTACATCTTTCATTCTTTATACAGATTGTGGAGCTGTGGTTTGTCAGAGATCAGCTGTGATTATCTGGCAGCAGCGCTGATGTCCAACCCCTCCCATCTGAGAGAGCTGGACCTGAGCTGGAACAAGCTGCAGGATTCAGGAGTGAAGCAGCTGTGTGTTTTTTTGGAGAGTCCAGGATGTGGACTTGAAACTCTGGGGTCAGTCATCATGTTTTAGTTGTGCTGAGATGAATGTGATGTGAAAGTTGTGCTGACACTAAACTGCAGACATCAGGCTGATATTATACTGATCCACACTGAGGATCTTCATGGTAACGTCTGTTTTCTTCTTCTCTGGTTTAGTCCATTGAATGTGGCTGAACAATGTTCACATTTTAAACCTTCAAAGAAGAGGAAAAATCATCCACTGGATAATTCACTGTGAAACTCTAAAACTCTTCATTCCACCTTAAAGTCTGTCTGACACTGAAATCCAAACCAAAATGTGTGTTTGCTTTACAGACAGCAGTTCAACACAAAACGTACACACATCATCCAAAACACAGTCCAACATCCAAATCTCCTCCACTGCCAGCATGAATGATGGGAAAGAGAAGGAGGAAGACTCTGACATTCAGGGTTAGAATGAGTTTCATGAAGCAGACTGTGAAGATCAAAGCTGCATTAGAAGCTTACATGAATGAATGAGTGGACAGAAGTGGACAGAGATCATCTGAAGCACTTCAAAGGCTTTAAATCAGCACATTTCTCTTTATTCTTTAACAACTCTGTTAGTTTCTATCAGTTTTCTGTGGAATGAAGTTAACAGCAGGCTAATAAGATGCTGACCAATAGGTTTCTATTAAAGGTTGTAATTTGTATATTAAAAAGTGCTTTGGCTCAGCAGGGATCAGCTTACAGTTAGAATACAGCTGCTGGATGGGATTAGCATGTCATAGCTATCTACCAAACTGCTAACTGGGGGATTTCAGGCCATCTATGGATCATTTTTGCTAACTGTTTATTCAGCTTAGGCTCACAAGGCTGGAGCCTGTGCCCTAGCTGTCATAGGGCAAGAGGTGTGGTCCACCTGCACAGGTGAGCAGTCCATCACAGGGCCAACAGAGAGAGACAGAGAAGCACTTTCTCACATCCACACCTACAGCCAATTTAGAAGCACCAATGAACCTAAGCAGCATTTCATTGGACTGTGGGAGAACACCCAACCTCCACAGAAAGGCCCAGCTGACCAACAAGCTTCAACTTTCTTGCTTTAAGGCACTAGTGCTAACCACTTTTCCCAATTTCAGCCCAAATCCTGCATTTTCCTGTTTCTGACTACAGGCCAGCTACACTAACACTTTCTCATCAGACACTGCCACCTAGTAGAGGAAGTCTTAGTTCCATTTGAAGCTTCAGATTACAGTTAGTTCCTTTAACCCTCCGGTTGTGTGCACCCCCACCCCCCTTACTTTAGTGTTTCCGGTCAAAATTGACCGGTCTGTTTTAACAGTTCTTAAATTAGCATAACAAACATTTTTCACCACCAAATTCAGTTCAGTGGGTGGTTCAATGGGTCGTTCAGTGGGTCTTTCAGTGGTCATTCAGTGAGTCGTTCAATAGGTCGTAAAGTTGGTCTTTCATTTTGTCATTCAGTGCGCCATTCAGGGGGTCAGAGGCCAAAGGGGTGGGGGGTGGATTCCCATTCATTTCCTATTGTGGTCACATTTGACCGGGAACACCACAGATGTAACAAGGTTCATTAAAACACTCAAAATTCAATTGAAAGTTGGTGCTCATCACCTTTATATGTTCAAGTACATAGCGTGGAAGATGACATGGGGCCTTGAGGCAATCGGATGTAAAACACAATATTTATGAGTGTTTTAAGTTGTAAATCGGTCAGACTTGACCGGAACACGACAGGAAGGTTAAAAAGAGGTGGAGGTGGTGGGGCCACAGGACCATCATCACTGAGTGCCATAGGACACTTAACCTTTGTTTCCATATGCTGGGAACTTCCTGTTGTTCCAAGGAGGACTGGAAAATGTGAAAATCTCCCACTTAGTTCCTCACAGCACACTTCAATCATTTCCCTCCCACAGCATCAGGACCAGGGCTTTTTCTCTCTTTGGTCCCACTAAGAGATTTCTGCACAAACACCTCATCAGTGGGACTCTCAGAGCTACCAGCCCTTTGCTACAATCACAAAGCTCTTCATTCAAATCAATTATATCAAAGCTGGAATCAAATGAGTCCAAGTCTTCTGCTGCTTCAGCATCACATTCATCTTTGCTCCTTGTTCTGCATCCCCACCATGGACTTCATTTCTTTCCAAGCCAGCCTTGAGTGTCCTTTATTCAGCTCATCCTCTGCTTTATTTTTAGACGTGATTTTAGCTGCTTTATCTCTCTTTGGACAAGTTTATGTGCCTCAATCTATTTCTTCTCTTCCTAACAAGACAGCTTCTTCTGACTGAGAACATGTTTGAGTGATTTACTAATCCAGGGCTGCTTATTGGGGAAAATAGTTCCTGTTTTCAAAGTAATCCCCATTTTCCCCAGAAAGAAATGTCAGTAGACACAGATGATCTAAGTGAGAACATGAGCCTTTAAAAAGTCCCAGTGGGTGCAGTCAAAGCAGTCCCTCAGTTCAAGTATAGAGTCTTTGGTCCAGACTGGAACAACTGTGTGCTCAGTTTGAGCTCTCTTCAGTACTGTGACCTGACAGACCCAGAGGGGCCATCATATCACATTTAGAAGCTCCCCTAATGGAGCCACAACACATGTCCAATACTTGGTCTGTCTTGTTGGACAAACTGGAAGAAATGATTCAAGGAGTTAGTCACAGAACAGATTCAAATCTCCAAAATCAAACTGGCTGCATCGGGTGATATAGTCTGAAAACTCTGCACAGTTTCCTGTTTGAAGCTGCTTCCTGTTGGCTTCAGCTGTTTGGAATTTTCATTTTCTAAACTTCTACATTCTGAACCTTCTTCAGCTCTGAACAGATTATGAAACACAATGATTTCAAGCTCACACTTTGTCTAATAAACTTACATCTTTCATTCTTCATTCTTTCACACAGATGGAGGAGCTGTGGTTTGTCAAAGATCAGCTGTGATTATCTGGCAGCAGCTCTGAAGTCCAACCCCTCCCATCTGAGAGAGCTGGACCTGTGGGTAAACAACCTGCAGGATCCAGATGCGAAGCAGCTGTCTGATCTTAAGCAGAGTCCAGACTACAGACTGGAGACTCTGAGGTCAGTAGAGTGTTGGAGTGAGTGGGTGGTGCTGTCAGCAGTATTGTACTAAACACAGTCAGTATGAAACAAAGATCCAGTGTTTCCTGTAAAGCTGTAGCTTCTCAGTGAAGCTGTGAGAGGAGAATGCTGACAGCAGTGTTGGTCAAGTTACTTGAAAAAAGTAATCAGTTACTAATTACTGATTACTTCCCCCAAAAAGTAATCCCGTTACTTTACTGATTACTTATTTTCAAAAGTAATTAATTACTTAGTTACTTAGTTACTTTTTAAAAACACGATTTACAACCTGAATAGGTAATAAAGCGATAGATCTTTCAGCCCAATTCTACTTTTTCTGCATAATTCATCATAGAAAATGTAATCAAATGGAAAAGTCTCTTTTTAAAACTTGTTTGCACTTTGTGATCCCTATCTAGAAATGTGCTATATAAATAAAATTTTACTTACTTACTTACTTACTTTTATTAGTTTTAATCTTTTAACTTTGTGCATCAAGCAAAAATTAAATTATATGCAACATTCTCTGACTGGAAGAAATTTGTTTAACATTTAAACCTATTTTCTGCACATTCCAGCACATAAAATAAAATGTTTTTTTGTGTTTACACTCACTCTTTCAAATAGATGCAAGTAAAACACAGCAGAAAATAAATAAAATCAAAGACTAGCGGTCCTGTTGCTCTATTTTCACCTGTAAAGCAGGACTGGGGTAGGCGGAGGAGGTTTACCCTGGTGCAGGTGTGCCGCGGCGGTCAGTGGAAGAATCCGCGAGTTTCTCTGTGAATTTCACATTACGTCGTAGCGCACTCGGTGCTTGCTTGGAAGTTTAGGGGTTTTTTCGCTGTAAAAAGAAGTTTTCTTCCCACGCACAACGGACACTAATGTTTTTGTCACTTTTTATGGACTCAAACTCAAAATAAGGTCAGTACTTCCACGCTTTAAACGCTGCACCTCCCGCACTCGATATATTATGATCTGCAGACAGCTGTTGTCACGAACGTCGCACTCGCTTACGTCACTGTCATGAGACGTTCTCGCAAAAAATCACGGTTTTAGTAACGCAGTAACGCAGCGTTCCTACGTGAAAGTAACGGTAATCTAATTACCGTTTTTGCAATGGTAATCCCTTACATTACTCGTTACTTGAAAAAAGTAATCAGATTACAGTAACGCGTTACAAGTAACGCGTTACTGCCCATCTCTGGCTGACAGGCTTCAGGATTGGACACAAACACTTCCTGTTTCTGCCTTTTTGTCACCTTTATGGTCACCATAGTAACGGCTGACATGCTCTGATCAAACACTGTCAACAGCCAATCATCTCTCTCAACAAAGCAGCACACAGACCAATGACTGCATTCATTTCTCAGAGTCTCTGGAAACACTCGTTTATCTCCTCTGCTCTTCCTTCTTCTCTCTGCAGGTGGAGCTGATGATGGTAAACAGGACGGTGTGTGTGCTGAGAGAGGATGAGCTGTGTCCTGATGATCCAGAGAGGTTGAAGCAGCAGCAGCTTGTGTGTAGAGACGCTCTGACTGGGCCATGTTACTGGGTGGTGGAGTGGAGAGGAGAGCTTCATCCAGCAGTGACTGACAGAGGAATGAGAAGAAGTGCAGATGACTGTCAGTGCTGCAGAGTGAACTGCTCCACTGTCAGACACAATGTAGAGTCCAGCATCCTCCCTGTGTGTCCCTCTGGATCTGACAGAGGATCATCAGTGTATCTGGACTGCTCTGCTGCTGCTCTGTCCTTCTACAGTCTCTGTACAGTCTCTGTCTGACACTGGCTTCAAACCCTCCTGGATCAAACTCACCTGGAAAGGCTTTCAAACATTTCTGAATATATTTGAATACAGAATATATTTGATATATACTGTAGATGTACTTATGAGTTAGATATTGCAGTTTGTCACTTGTAAATACAGTCTGTGAGCAGATATGAGCTGAAATATCTTTCTAGAAACACTAAATGTTTTCACTCTCCTGTTTGTTTTTCATATATTTACAGAGCATTAATATTGATCCCATCTGTCTCACCTGTTTCATTTCTATAGAGCAGTCGATCAGGTAAAAATGATTCAGTACATGAAAAAGTGAAAATCTGCTCACAGGTGGACTTTTTCATGCTTTTATTGATAATAACAGGACACGTGTGATCTGACCGCTGCTGTGGTTGCTGTGCTACACGTCTTCAATCATTTAGATAACAGACACATCTAGTGGTTCAGAGGGAGAACTTTTAAGTACAATAAAAAGTTCCAAGTACAACAGTACAGGACGCTAACATCAAAGTCTGTGATAAGAAGAACATTTAAGCCACCAACTTTACTGAAGAGTTGCTTTGGAATCCAGGACCAAAGTGAGTCCCTGTTTTTGATCCAGGACCTCAACCAGTTTATTTTTAAGGCGGCAAAAGTCAACAGGTTTTAGTCCATCTTTAGTATCTTGGATCAAATGTTTCTTTTTCATGTAGTGAGGTTTATTTCTCCAGATAAAATTAAAGTTTATTTGATTAATATCTTCTGTTCATTTATCTGGATTGGTATTAGTGTTTGTTGGATTGATACATCTTGGTAAACGTTCAACGACTGATTTAGTTTTTGGTCCTTTGTGAGATATCTGATTTCTGCTTTAACAGGAATGCTACAGAAATCTTTTTCTAGTTTATCTTTTATAGCAAAGAGTTTACAGTTATTAAGATTTAATGTTAATCCAGATGTCTTGGAGAGTTTTTACATTTTTAGGAGTTATTGGAATTTGATTTTTTATCTTTTAGAAATAATGTTTCATCTGACAACTGACTTATGATAAGGTCTGTACCCATTACATTTAGTTTCTCAATATCATCACGTGTTAAGGTGAATAGGCAGCATCTCAGTGGCCAGTATAAATAAATGTGGAGAGATTCATGCACAAAGGATTTCTTACAAAGTTGAAGGAGTTCAGGATTGAGGAGGCTGAGGAGCTGTTGGCTCTATGAGCTGCTCAGACTCTTCTGCCATCTAGTGGTCTTCTGTGCACACTGATATTTACACAAATATACTGAGAGGGAAAAAAAAACTTCAGTTCTTTGAAACATAATTGAAGAAGTTTGTAGTGCAGTAAACACCAGATGAAGGCAGCAGGACAGCCTTTGATTACACAAACATGACATAGGAGTAAATCACGGAGAACAACTATTGATTATCCACAGCTCAAGCTCATCATATCCTCTGCACATGAGCAGCTTGAGCTGATTCTATCAAATGATAATACAGTATATTTGTAACTAACTCAGCAGCTCATTCTCTTTCTACTGTCAAATATTTTAAGTCACAAGAACCTCATTTTACATGGCTACATACACAGGTCCTATTCATTTACATGGTGAACATACGAACATATAGATTAGCACATTTACCTGGATATATGTCATTACTGTACTGCATAGTAATGTGTACTGCATAGTAATTTCACTAACACCATGAGCAGTTTCAGCCTGTTTTAAATCCTATACCTGATAATGATGTCTACATATGGAGGCTGTGACCCAAGTCATGCATAATGTGCAGAAAAATATATGGACTACTCTTCAGTTTTTCCATGTCTTTGTGTTGTGATGATCACTTTGGATGCTGCTGTCACACTGAGGGTTTTGTGTTCACTTTGTACTTTGTGTTCTTAATCAGTGGATGTTGGGTCCAAACATGGACCCTGCTGGAATTAGACGATGAGGGACTGCAAACAGAACACAAGAGCCACTCACACGTTTTACTTGCAAGGGGAGACTGCGCTCAGAGAGGTAACACAAGCACAACACTATGGAGCGGGATCTCCTGTCTAGTGTGTACTGCACAGAAAGTGTTATGCTGAGTGAACGGACTCTATGGCAGAACACACAGAAGCGCAGAAAATGCAGGAAGTGCTCTTTATTTACAGTGTCCAACTTATTTACACGGGATGGAATATGTATGCTGATAAATAAACAGAGGGAAACCAGGGAAGGGGGCTGACACGCATTCGGAGGGAAAAGGGTAACCCGCACACGTAGGATGGATCTATGAAAAAGGGAAGAATGAAACCTTAGGGAAGGATGCCAAACAACCGGTAAGAAACGGCAATAAATATGGGGAGAGTTGGAGAGCTCACTTGTCACACTGGCTGTACAGGCTCGGGCGGGGATTACCGGGATGTGGAAGAAACGCTGAGATCGATCTCTGTAGGAATCCCGGAAATGCTGCTTCACAAACAGCTGACAGGTAAGCGGGTGATGGATCCAGCTGAGGATACAGGACAACAGGTAAGCAAACAAAATCCAAGACATAGGTTGGCCGTAATGCACACCGCTGAGAATTAACAGACAAGTTACCACTCGGGGAGGTGGCAATACTCCGACACCAGACGTCTGTTGCGCTGCTCCTAAATAACGCTCCATCAAATGACGTCTGATGTACCGCCGGTGTGTCAGCATCCCGTGACACACCGCCCCGCCTACCTGTGCTGAAAACAGAAGCAGACCCCGTGACACCACACCAGAGAAACCCCACCAACTCCTAATAGAAAGCTGATGTCACTGCAGCTGCTAATATGTGCTGCAACCAAGCCTACATGAGAGGGCTGTGCTGTGGAACAGGGTGGTGCAGGTGGTGTTATCTACATTTGAACATTAGACAATAGTCATATGAAGACACTTGATATTGTTAGCTAAAGACCTACAATAAGAGAAAGAGAGCAGCAGCACTAGTGCAGCAACAGCAGCTAATGTTATAAAAACACTGATCAATGATTTGACTGTAACTGCTCCAACTGTCTGTGTCAGTGATGCTGTTGGAGATGAATGTTTCAGTAACACTGACTGAGACTGAAATGGTTTAACACTGGTTTCCATGTTCAGATAGATTTGACATGCTGTTAAATGTCACATATTTCTGATATATATATAATACATAATCATGCTCTGTTACACACAGTCATATTTGACTGTTACTGTATCATATTCAGTCCTCGTCTTACACTCAGGTGTTCATCGCAGTCACAGACGTGTCTGTAGTTGTTGTTGTCAGCCATGGAGGAACATTTCTGACATCCCTCTGCAGCAGTGTGTGCGTGCGTGCGTGCGTGTGTGTGTGTGTGTGTGTGTGTGTGTGTGTGACTTTTACTGCTACCTTTCATTCCATAATTACCAACAAGAATAAACTGTTAATTACCACCACAGAACAGCTCACTTCCAGATGTTAGCTGCCAAAAGATTTTGTCAAATGTTTATTATCAACTTATTTTTTATTTTCCAACCTAAATATCACCTGCTTTAAAGTAGCCTGGTTGTCTAGCAGTACTAGTTTTTGTCACTAGATGGCAGCGTAGGCTTTGGTATGTGTTTGATCACTTTGTGTTTGTCTGTTTTCTGTTTCTGGTGTGATCACAGCTGAGACGTGTTTGGTTCTGTGGGCCTTTCAGTTTCATCTAAAACTCCTCCTGAAAGTCTGAATAATCGTCACCTTCGTTGAGATCAGAAAAAAGCACTAACTAACAATAACGACTAGTAAGTGCCTCAGTTACCAGAAATTACAGTCAGAGATGAGTATTTATGAAAACTCAGAGAAATCAAAATTCATAACATTTATAGAACCAGAATTATCCTGTATGTTAATCATCTGAAACATTATTATTATCTAAATACTTCATTAATCATTTTCTAAGTAATAAACCTATAATTTACAACCATAACAGCTCCTAAATAACTGGTCTGTCTGTGATGTAACACTTTAGACACTGATGATGTTCTGAACTTATTGATCCAGATCTTTTAAATCTGTCTTAATGTAACCGGCGTGTTCCTACGTTGTGTCTGACAATGAAAGGTCAAAGAAACAAAGACCTCCAAGTCATTAACTTGCTCGCTCCAGCTCCTACAACCAAATGCAAACAGTAGGGAAGAGGGTTAGCTCCACCCACCACAACTTCCAAGCTAGCAAGAATGATCTATTCATGCTAGCATAGACTGTGCCTGTAACACATCTGTGGCACACACGTACTACACATTTACAGCATCTAGCAAAGACAGGCACAATGATGACAATGATTGAACTAAAAACACAATCAGAAACATCAGGGTGGCTAAATATACATTATATGAGTGTTGTACAGTGTTGGGAAAGAAATGACACCGACCTCTCCCACAGGGGAATAGGGCTTTGGAGTTGACGTCACGCCGCAGTGCATTGTGGGATCGCGGCGCCATGTCAGTAGGCTAGAAAGCAAAACAAGCGCACAGTGTTGGAGTGTTGGAATCGGGACTGCCAGAACCATGCTCAAAATCAGCGCAAAAGACAAAGGGCTGTATCGCGACCGATTGCGCCCAGACGCCAAGAGACGGTACTTTGAAAAAATTGCGTGCATCGGTAATGTGGACCCGTATGAAATAAGGAAGCGGAGTGGAAATCCAGATGACCTACCGCCTTTGTCCTATCCCGATCTTCGCATACCTTGTCTGTGGAGTCAGCGCATACACAGCAAACCAGTTTGAGAATTATAAATCCCTGGAGGCCCACGGAAGTGTTCAGATGCTGAAGTGAGAGCAAAGGATGACGGTGCCAAGATCAAGATGAAGGTGATTGCAGATGCAACCCGTCACACTAAACCACACTCACTAAGTCTGGGTGACACAGTGCTGCATCGCCAACCCAAGCACAACAAATTATCCACACCATACAATGTAAAACCTACAAAGTGACCAAGGTTAAGGGTTCTGAAATTACAGCTACAAGGGAAGGACACTCGATTGTCAGGGATGCATCATTCTTCAAGAAAACATGACATGGACTTGAAAACGCCTGGACTGCATGTCGACCCCGCCTTAACAGACAAGCCCAGATACCCAGTCAGATCTAACGTACCCATGCATCTGTGTGATTACATCAGATCTAAGACTTGAACATCTGAGTGACCAGTTGAAGGTTACGCTATGTGAACATGTTTGATGTGCCTGAATCTAACACCTGTATTCTAGTGTTGAATGTTTATAGTGTTTAGTCAGAGATCTGCACAAATGCAGTGCTGTTCAATTGATGTTTAGGTGTGGAGAAACTTAAGTAATAAGAATGTTCAGTAATTTTATCAGGCTTGTTTGTCATAGGTTCAGATTAATAATTCACCTCACTGAGTACCTAAGTTTGTTTAAGAAAAAAAAAGGGAGGTGATTGTGATGTTTATTTTGAAAGGTCGAATGTAAGACGGAAGGAGTAGTTAAAAAAAGATAATGAAAAACGTTAGAGGAACAAGTTAGCGCTGCAGACTGTGTTGCTGCTGCAAGCCTGAGAATTAAAGAATGGAACTGATAAACACTGAAGGTGTCGTCATTAATATTTGAGGCATGCAAACATTACAGGAGAGACCAAACAGCCACGTCATAAACACACAACATAGAAGAGCCACCTCCACGGGACAAGAGTCGGCGGCCCATCTGCATCTAAAGATCAAAGGTCACTCTTTCAAGGATGCCGATGTTCACATTGTGGACAGAGAAGACAGATGGTTTGAAAGAGGAGTGAAAGAAGCATCTATGTCCACTGTGAGCGACCATCTTTGAACAGAGGGCGGGGCTTACAACACCAACTGTCTGCCACCTATAATGCAGTCTGAGATCCTCCCAGATGCCTCAACACCCACTCACAATCAGGTGACCTCAGCAGGTCACATGATAGCCTGAGACAAGTCACACACAGGTGTGACTTGTCTCAGCCTATCATGTGACCCACGCCATGTTTCACATGTTGGTTATGTGAAACATCACATTGGTCATGTGATGAGTCACATGACCAATAGTTGGTCAATAACCCTCAGCACCATCTCCAAGGTGACAGCCCCTCTAGGAGTGACATACCTGAGACTCTCCAGGTATCACATGAGAGCAGAAACATCTTCCAAGAACCAACAAAGATCCTTCTTTAAGGTTTTACTACACTGTCACCATCTTGAAGTCCAGGCTGGTGGAGCTTCTCTGGTTTTCCAAGCTGGAAATCTGACTTCTGACACTGAAATCTGACATTGAGGCTGTGGACAGCTACAGGTGCCTTGGTGTTCATCTGAACAATAAACTGGACTGGTCTCATAATTCAGACGCCCTCTACAGGAAAGGGCAGAGCAGGCTGTACCTGCTGCGGAGACTCAGGTCGTTTGGAGTGGAGGGCCCACTCCTGAAGACCTTCTATGACCCTGTGGTGGCTTCAGCCATCTTTTACGGTGTGGTCTGCTGGGGTGGCAACATCTCTGCTGGGGACAGGAAGAGACTGAACAGGCTGATCCGCAGGGCCAGCTCTGTTCTAGGATGTCCTCTGGACCCAGTGGAGGTGGTGAGTGACAGGAGAATGGCGGCTAAGCTGTCATCCCTGTTGGACAACATCTCCCACCCCATGCAGGAGACTCTGACAGCACTGAGCAGCTCCTTCAGTGGCTGCGGCACCCACGGTGTGGGACGGAGAGATTTCCTCCCCACTGCTGTCAGACTCCACAACAAAGACTTTAACTGATCAAACACACACACACATGTGCAATAACACTAATGTGCAATACTCTCTCTCTCTGACATAATTGTATTATACTCATATTGTATATAGCATTTGTATTCTATTTTATTCAATTGTATATAGTATTTTATTTTTTATTTTTTATTTTATTTTATTCTATTCTATTGTGTACAATATCTTATGGATATATTATTCCAGTGTTTTTTCTCTATTTTCTCTAATTCTTCTATGTAACTTTGCACTGTCCACTGCTGTCACAAAACAAATTTCCCATGTGTGGAACTAATAAAGGTTATCTTATCTTATTATCTTATCTTATGTTCCCATTTAAGCTGGAATGAAGCATGTGTGCTGCTGGTTCAATGACTGCTCACAGGCTCTGATACGAAAACAGAGGATCTACCACAAATCACATCACACTCATAAAAAGCATGACTACAATTTCATAGTTTTTATTATGTTTTTACTGATTAAACAGTAAAAGTAAATAAAATAAAAAATCCCAAAACAGATTCCCACTGATGTCAACATCTCCCATTCTTACTACTTAAATGTTTAGCAGAGTAAATTTTGAAGGATTCAACACAGACAATTAAAAAGAAATGTGAAAAAGTCACATTTGACTTCTTTTCTCATCAATACCTGAGCATTTATATCATAAATCACATTTATATTGGGTTATGTTTGATCGCGTATTACTGAAAACTATGACTTAAGTGGAAGTTAATGAAAATTGATTATATTACTCTTAATTTAATAAGGCTCTTCCATAACTCACATTATGTTATTAATCTGTGGCAGATCTTATTACTGCCTCATGAATCAGATTTTAACAGGATATGTTCAGTTTAACTCTCTCACCACTATAAAGGCCGAAGCGTTAAATTATAATAATATAATAATTATAATAATGTTTTATTTTTATAAAACATATTTTAAATGTAAACACTTTCATAATTTCACCATAACAAAGTTCACTTCCTGCATGAAGGTGATCCACAGCTCCATGAACTATTCCCACAAACATCACTGAGCCTCAGACTTTCTTTAACAGGCCTGTCAGACCACAATGATCCAGCTGTTTGTGTTCATGTGGCACATTTATACGTTTTATTTAAAATCTACTTCACACACATTTTATTATCTGATATCTGCCACACACGGAGACTTCCTGTTAAACAGAAAGTAAACTTTGTGGGTGGGCGTGTTTGGGAGCTGCAGGTGTGTCCAGGTGTGGGTTCGTTGGGTCAGCAGAGGATTTAACGGGACTTTGTGTCGGTTTGAGTTGTTTTTAAAGGAGGATGAAGACGCTGGTGGTGTTCCTGCTCCTCATGAACGGTAAGAAAGTCTCTGTTTAACCTGCAGCAGCTCCGCAGACAGTCCTCTGTGACCGGAAGTGCTACACTCAGGTGCAGCTCGCGCCTCTGACGTCATGGAAATTCACACAGTGTTGGAAACACAGATTTAATGATGAGGCTTTAATAGTAAAAGTATGAGGGAAGGTTAGAAACAGACCAGACTAACAGACTGTGGACTTTGTAGTGACAGATTGGACACTTCCGGTATGGCTGAGCTAGCTAACCATGCTAAAGTAGCCTCGTGTCTGCGCTGTTTCCGGTCTGAGCCGAGCTCATTCAGCCCTCTGAGCTCCGTTTCTCCGCACTAAACACAGCACAGGTGCACCTGATCAACGGTGACAACAAACCGGAAATAAACACGGTGATATTTGGAAATGTAAATCTGTCTGTAAGCTCCAGGCTGAACAGAAATGTCAAATACAACTTAATAAACCAGGTGAACAATTATATAACAACAGTGAAAGGCATAAATATGAAAGAAAGCAAATAATAATAATAAGAAATGTCTGTGAAGGTTCTCAGTCATCGTAGTCTAAGTAGCTTGGAAAGAAAAACTCTGGACTTCTTTAAGTTTCCTTGAAGACTTTTCACCTCTCATCCGAGAAGCGTCTTCAGTTCTTATTATAATATTAATAATAATAATGAATATAATTTTTAAAGATACCATTATATTTAAGGAATTAAAAAAGACAAATGTGGTAGAAACAATGTTCTGCTGTTTGAGTCCTAGCTTCATTTGAGTTTTAAAAATGTATTCTCAACAATTATTTACACATGGATAACTATATATGATCTATTTAGCCTTTGGTGCATTAGGGAATTTTAAATAATCAAGTTACTCTTTACACTCATGAGAGGAGTATCTGTGAACAATACACAAGAACAAAGTGATGCAGGATTTAAACATTTATACCACAGGTGCATCTACTGGGAGGCTGAGGGGAGCACTGGTGGCTGTCAGTGTTTTTCAAAATATAATAATGTTTTTGCATTTTTCTGATTTTCCAAAAGAAATACAAAATGATGCGGATTAATAGTTAATAGGGCTATGGCTCCACATACGCACTATTAGACAGTTACATGATGAAACCTTGTGAACACAAGCTCACACACATAGGTGCACACACACTATCTTGGTTGGCTGCTGCCTCTAAACATATCATGTAGTCCTGTGTGCTGCTCAGTAACAATTAATATTATCATTTACTGGTACTTGTACATATCTTGGTTGTTGCAACGGTTTCTCTGTTGTTGGTTTGTGTGTGTGTGTGTGTGTGTTTTAGGCAGGTTTGGAGCAGATCCTCAGTGTTTTTTTCTCTCTCCATCTCTATTTTTCTCTCCCTCTCCTTCTGTAAACGTCCTCACCAATTTCTTTTTCTTCAGACGGTCTTTTCTGTTCTGATTGTAATAACTCAAAATAAAAATCCTAATAAATTTCTAATAAAATATGACTGCCATTATAGCAAAAGCAGTAATGATGCACTTGGGAAAATAATTCTGTTGGGCATTTTTTTGGCCTTCAGACAATAATTCTCATTCTCGTCTTGTCCTGTTCAGCTACACTGCCGGGCAGGACAGGCAAAAAAAAAAAGAATATAATAATAATTATGTCTGTCAGCGTCAGCGGCGTTCGCGCCATCATGACAACTAACGCGATTTACAATTAACCCATCAGGAGCGCAGACTGACTCAAAATCCCTGAAATGTCTCTGTCAATGCATTTTTGGGCAGTTTGTCCAAAGTTTGTCCTTTCTGCATTGTGTCTGCTGGCTGAGCCCCATCCAGGGGTCTGCTTTGGTCTTTTCTGAGTGGCTAGTGTGTTAACGTGGGCTAATTCATGTTAGCAAGTTAACACTGACAGCCCTAATAATAATGATAATAATAATAATAATAATAATAATAATAATAATAATAATACATGTAAAAACAAAACGGTCTGTCAGTTTGTTATCCTGGTATTCAGTCTGTGCTGCTCTCACTCAGAGATCAGAGTTCATGTTCAGTAACCACACTGACAGCAAGAGGAGGAAACAGTTGGTTTAATTTAAAAGAACAGTCTGAGCTGTGGATTAAAACAATAAGAAATATATAAGTGAGTCACATATCAAACACAGACCATTAAGTGTAATAAGAAGCAGAATAAAAAGCTGAGTGTGAGGGTCAGGGTGCTGTCTCACTGCAGAGGCTTCAGGCTGAATCCTGCTGAGCTCACAGAGTCAGACTCACCTGTGCAGCTTGGACAGGTAAACACATCAGGACATGAGGAGAGTTGGCAAAGTACAGACATTCAGTACTTAAGTACAACTACAAATAATACTATTAAAAATACTCCAGTAAAAGTAAAAGTACTGATTCACCTTCTTTACTCAAGTAAAAGTAAAAGTACAGGCTCTGAAATGTACTTAAAATAAGAAAGTAAAAAGTAGCTCTTTGAAGGATGTTTGTAAAATATATTTATACTGGGGACACAAGTCTGGTCTAAGTCTTCTGTCAGAAAGACTGCAGCAGTCCAGGAGTTTGTTAATTGTCTTTAATTAAGTCCCACAAAAGATTTTTACATGAAAATGTTTGTGAGGCTTAATCTGAATTCGTGTAGTGTAAACTTGAACTTGTTGTTTTATAGTAAACAGCACGTGTGACTATAAACATGGTTTTCTGGAAACAGAAATGGGCAATTTTATAATTAGTAGAGTCAGAGATAACTAGGAAAACAATCACAACACATCATCTACTCAACACAAGCAATATCTCACAATGTCCACAAGGGGTCACTGCAGACCCAACATTGGCTAAATAGCACATGTGTTACAAGATGCTAATAGTGAGGCATAAATATGGCAGCTAGCAACAGTTAAAGGAAACCATAGAAAAGTCCTTTATTCCTCATCCCGCTGATTGTAGTCATTGCAGGAGATTACAGCCAGATTATAATCAGTATCATGTTAATGAATCTGCCAAAGTAAGAACACTTACAGATTCATCAACTCACTCAGTCACACAAAACTGCATTATAGCTGCGTTACAGCAGCTCCTTCAGTCATTCCCACTCTGTGTGCTGAGCACGTGACCACTGGTGCGCTTGTTTCCTTTGGGTGCGCTTGATTCTTGCTTCTAGACATCCTGAGGCCAAGTCAGAGCAGGAAATTTGAACAGTGTTTCTATTTTTGTGCAAAGCTAACTGACCCTTGTGCTGTATTAACATAATGATAAAATCATATCAGTATATGTGAGTACAAACTTTAGTCTAACTTTTTATTCTAATTGTATTCAGCTTGAACCAGAAGAAAAAGAAGGAAAATAAAACTATATTTCTATTTCCTGTTGCTACATTGTAGAGGGCGACTTTGCCTCTAAACAGGAACATGTGTACAGTCCTGCATCAGCAGCTTCATTCTTATACAGACCTTTCTACTCTGTTTGTTAAACTGAGCTCTATGTTTGCTACATAGCAGTCAATGAATCCAGTTTTATACCACAGTTAAGTTAATGTAGTTAAATCTGTGTATTTGTAACTCAAATATTCAGTGATCTGTTTTAAACAGAAACCTGACTTTGACATATTTAAGTTGGTATGAACACAGTCAGAGCTGCTGCTGCTTTTATTGTTCTGTTGCTTTTTAAAAGCTTTCTGTGCAAATCAATAGAAATATTTATTGTTGCATTTTAAAGCTGACAGCACAGCAGCAGCATGAGGAGAAGAGTGTTTGCTCAGGAAATACACGGGTCCCTGAAGAGTTCAAACAGGAAATATTCCTGCATTAAATCTGCAGTTCAATCATCAGCAGCTCTCAGGTTGAATCAAAGCACAGATTACTGTCAGTGTCATCTGTCACCAGGCAGGTTTTAACAGGCGTGTAAGCCACATATTATTATAACACCCTTTTATATTTGTATGATAAACACATGTCATTTAGTTGTGTTTGGTCTTTTAACTTGTGCTCAGTTTGCACAATGAATTCATGATGGAAATCTCTAATAAACTATCAAAATAGACACTATTTTCCCCCCAACACACTCTCTGTTGTTGGCTGGTACCCCCATCATCCGGTGAGTTGGTGGTTCTTGGTGCTTGGGTGCGTACTAGCTAGTGGCCCCCTGGCTCTGTCAGGCCCCTGCTCGGGTTTTTGTTGTTGTTGTTGTTGTTGTTTTTTTAAGCAGGTTTGGAGCAGATCCTCACTGTTTTTCTCTCTCCGTCTCCATTTTTCTCTCGCTCGCCTTCTGTAAACTTCCTCATTTTCTTTCTTCTTTTTCTTTTCTGTTCTGATTCTAATATCTCAAAATAAAAACTTCTAATAAATTTCTAATAAAATATGACCATTATAGCAAAAGCAGTAATGATGCACTTGGGAAAATCACAACACATGTAAGAAGTAGAAAGTTCAGATATGTGTTTAAAATTGTAGGGAGTAAAAAGTAGTTAAAAAAAACTACTCAGGTAAAGTACAGATACCTTAAAATTGTACTTACGTACTTACTGCCCAACTCTGGAGAGGAGGAGACGTTTTTATTACTCACATTATGTAAATTAATTAACTGTTAGAATTGTCATCATCTCGGCTCCTCTGACGACCTGTTTGCTGCTGCCTGCTGCTGAAAGGCAGTGTGGAGAGGGGACACTTGGGCAGTGCATTTATTGCAGCATATAATGTGTTTTCTGGATACACTGGTGCTTTTTCATTGTTTCAATATGAAATGTATTAGCAGCAGTCACAAATGCAGTATTGCCGATCTTGGTCTGTCCACACTCACCACAGTAAATTCAGTGCATCATGTTGTCAGCTGTAAATGTCAGCTTTAGCTTAACTGGTCAAACCACTCTCTTCCAAATGTAAACACTTTCCCTCTTTTACTCTCAGTGGGCTCGGAGTCGATCGTCTGTGGCTCATTATCTGATGCCGTCTCCGGACCAGTGTTAGACATAACCTGAGAGGTTGATGGCTCCGTGTTAGAGCACTGGCTATGAATGTCAGACGAATCAGGCCTTAACTTAATGAAAAAGTTATCAATCGTTCTTTCATCGTTTCTTATTACCCACAGCTACATCCACTTCTGTCAGGCCTAGGCTGCTCACTAGGGCTGAGTATCATCACTGATTTCTATAATCGATGTGATTCCGATTCACAAGGTCCCGATTCGATTTGATCCCGTATTCAGTTTGATTCAATTTTGCCTCAGACAGTCAGAAATATATTTCTGATCATTTATCAGTACTGACACTGTGAGACTTCATCAGAGGTGTGAACATCACAGCAGATGTCTTTGTGTCAAAGTAACTGAGGATAAACAGAAAAACATAAAGGAGATTTTTCTGGCCTGACTTTTTATAGCAGATAACCTTAAAAATATTCTGCAGTAGAACAAAAACTGAAGAAAACTATGAATCAACATATGAACATTACCTGATGCTGCTGAAGTGAAGCAGAGCAAAGTTACAGAGGTTTGATTAGAGACACAGCCAAGTGTTTGGCAATTTGGCATCAATTTAAAAACTTTACAGTATTGAACAGCAGAAATGAGGCTTTCTTGTCGGAGGTCATTTAAAAAAACAACAACAAAAAAAAAACAACAGCAGCCGATAGCGCTGTAAGCAACAGTAGACTGGTGTGTAAAAATCCAACAAATAATGCAGAAAGAATTTTTCCTCCTGAGAGTTGCAGCTGTGTATGATGTGATCATCGGGCACAAACTAAGATTTACAAACATGTGAAATCATTTGTGCCTCACAAATAAAAAACTAACATGAAGTATTTTACAAATGTGTGAATCCAAACTTGATTAAATTTCATTTAAAGACACATTTTTGCCTCTAAAAATCTTCCTGTGTCTGAAAATATTTGTTAGTTTCAGTCCGTGACAGAAAATTAAATATACCTGATACACACCTGTGTACGTGTAGTTTTGCTTTCAGTGAGTCACATTTAGTGTGTGCAGCCAAACATGATGGCAGACTGCCACAGATCACTTCTGAGGAAAGAGGAGGCGTTCAGCTTCCTCATAGTTTCACACCTGCATGAAGCAGCCTCACCCTGACAGCTTCAAATCACTGTGTCAGCTGATCACTTCCTGTCCTGTGATTGGCTGAGCTTCAGGCCTTCTCTCAGTCAAACTGGAAACAGGGATTGAGACAGTGTGAGGGTTTGTGGAGTGCCACAGTGCTGTAATGAATCCTGTAGTGGAAGAAGTTCTTTCACACTCTTCATCCTGGAGCTGCTTTATGTCCATGATCTGCATGGAAACACATCTATGGAGAGGAAATCCAGCTGCTGAGGGTCACATCTGCATCATTGTAGCTACAGTGGATGTTTCAGCGTCAGGACTGAAGGCGGAGCTTTGTGCGTGTCAGGGTGAGGCCGCAGCAGCCGCCTCCAACCGGAGCGCTCGGGCGTGAAACTGGGAGGAAAGCCGACGTCCTCCTCTTTCCTCAGAAGTGATCTGTGGCCGGCCGGACTTCATTCCACAGATGTGCTTTTAACAAAGTGTGAAGCTGAACTCTGAGCTGTGACAGTGTGAGCAGTGTGAGAGTGTCAGTAGATGATCAGCAGAGGAAAGTGAGAGCTGCTGTGAGCTGATGTCCTGAAGGGCTTTTAAAGAGTCTCTGAGTTTGACAGGAACATGAAGATGTTTGTGGTGTTTGTGATCCTCCTGCACGGTAAGTACACCTTCCTCTCTCTGCTCTCATCATCATCTCTCTCTCTTTAATGTGTTGAAGTGCAGCAGGAGGAGATTTCCATCAAACACTGGATTCTGATTCAGATCAAACTAACAATCCAAAGCAGCAACTTTCAAATCACTGGATTCTTCTTGGTGGCTTTCAGATGAGCTCATGTTACAATCAGCTGCTGTGTGTGTGTTGTTGTGTAGCTGAAGCTCTGACTCACATTTCATATGTGACCAAAGGAAACTTGGTGCTGTGTGACACACTTTAGATTCTCTGCTGCTGCTTTGAACTCTTCAAACTAAAGAGCCAAACTGATGGTTGACTGTGCAGCTCTGACATGGCACCAAATGTCCCTGTTATCAGCTGCTGGATGGACGTTATCAGAGCTTTTTAGTCCCACACGGATCACCAGGAGCTCCTCCTCTGTCTGCAAACAGGCTCAGCAGCTCTGATCATTCATTGGAGTCAGCACAGAGTGTGGAGACATCTAGTGGTCGTGAGAGAAGTGCATGTAACATGTGTGTGTTGTGTTAATCAGCATGAGTACTTAGGGGGACGTGCCTCCCTGTGCCTGATGGGAGTCCTTGTAATTACCCAGCATGCTGTGCTGTGTTTCATTTCTAACACTGGTTTTACTGAAGAGCTTTCTGAGCTTCTTTCATTGATTGTGACCAACATACATGTTTGCTGTGGATCCACATCTGCTCTTACTGCTAATGTCATGAAGCTGTTTGAGTGGTGAGCAGTCAAAGAAGCAGGTCCTAACAGGGACATAGCAGGATATTCCTGCCTCTAAATGAGCTGTAACTGCACATATGAGCACAGCTGGTCTGCATGTAGTGAACACAAAGAGTCTGTGTGAGCTGGATTTACACCAGTCTGTTTGTGTCCCTGTTATTTTGGCCCTTTGACAAACTCAAATGTATTTCAGCTTAAATGAAAGTGCACTTATAAAAATGCTGTAAAATCACAGTCCTGCTGATTTTCCTTTGGTGGACACTAAACATTTTTATCTGCAGGTGAAACTCTGCAGTGACCTGAGCGTCTGCTGTTCTCTGGCATCTCTCTGAATAATGTTGAAATGCTTGATGTTCTTGTCTGTGGTCACGAGGATCTTATCTTCCATCCCTGCTTCTGTTTCTTGCTCACAAACCTGCATCCATCTCAGCGTCTAAACTCAAAGTCAGCAGCAGCTTCTTAGCTGTCTCTGCCCTCATAGCCCTGATCTCAGGAGCTCTCATGTGGAGTTCATCAGGGCTCAGTTCTCAGCCCCCTTTTATTCTCCCTCTCCTTCCATCAGCTCAGATGTAAATACTGTTATTTCCACTGTCATGTGGATGATACACAGCTGTATGTGGCACTGATGGCAGTAACACAGATGTTATCTGAATCTGATGTTAAATGCTGGCTGTCACAAACTTCCTTCATCTCACTGATTTCAGATCTGAGCTCTTTCAGTCGCCTCCAAATCTTTAATTTGGAAAAAATCTTGAAAATCTGTCCTTCAACATCAGGACTTCCACTCAGAGCCTGGGTATGACCTTTGACCCTGAGCTCTGTTTGTACACAGATCTCAAAGGTCCTACAGTCATACTTTCTCCAGTTAAAGGGGACATGAAACCTGACACACAGATAAAGGCTAATTTACAGCACTGAGCCCTGCTCATAGATGTAACTCTGTCTGTGAAGCTGGATTTAAGAAATAAGTGCTTAAAGTGAAGTTTTATAAACATGTTTAGCGCCTTCTTGTGTCTGTACGGGACGTGACATCATGTGGTTGGTTGGGTGGGGCTAATAGACTTACATTAGTTTATGTTAGCTAACTAGTGACTGGATCGATAACTCAGGGGAAAATAAGGACACTGAAATTCTAAATCAGTTTAAGGGGATCAATGAGAGCCTGTTTGAGACAGGTGACAGGCGATTCACCAGAACGACTGAAACTGATTTTTCCTCCTCTGGCCGAGGAGCGGTGCAATCAGCTGATGCAGTCTGCGCTATTTTATGCGGTAAATAATCTTAATCTTCCCAAACACATGCAGACAGTTTACAACATCACATCTTACTACATGCAAATCTCAGCACAAATATAACTGTGTAGGTCGATGTGTGTGAAGGAAAGAAAAACAGCGAGGCTCAGAGGAAGAGATGGCACACTTTCTGGAGACCTGTTGTTTTTTCCTCCATCACCTCACTGACCGGATTCCTTCATGTTAGAAGTGAGAAAAAGTGAAGCCCAAATGTGAGTGAAGGAAACTGTAACGTGGGGATTTTTCCCCTGCAGACATGCTGATGGATGTCAGGGTTTCCAATAATCTTTGGTAAGAAGCTGTTATGTATTTGGTGTGATGTGCATGTATTAACCTGTGGTGTTGGTGACAGAGATCATATTTGATCCCATTTAATAGCGCTGATTGCACAGCTTGGTACACCTGGGTAAACCAACGCTGGAGCGTTGGTTTGCTGGTTCCAACAGGCTCTCCTGCACACAGTCCTGATTTATAAAGTGGATTGTTGTTATTCTTTCTGCTCGGCTCTCCGCCAAACGTGTCCCCCGTCCAGCTCATTCACAACTAACCTGACAGATTTTTAATAAACTGAAAGAGATGAGTCCTCATCACTCCATCCTCTCTGCACCAGCTGGCTCTTAGATACAGACCTGACTTTAACCTTTTATTAATCACTTTTAAAGCCTCACATCAGCTCGTTCCTCCACTTCCTCTGGACTTCCTGCTTCTTCCTTTTTTATCTGTGAGTTGTTAAAATGTTGAATGTTTCTGTCGTTCTGTCTCCTGGTTTCTGTAAATGTGTCTAAACCTGATCTTTACCTCAAAGTGACTCATGGAGTCTCTGTCTGTGTGTCCTCAGTTTCCCAGCATGCCTCAGCTGTGGAGATGTATGAGGGGGACTCGTTCAACCTGCCCTGTCAGTTTAACACTTTAAGATTTCGAGACCCCTCTGTGGTGTGGAGTCGCTCTGACCTCAGTCCTCCAACCGTCCACCAGCGTCAGCTTCAAGGAGACGAACTGAAAGATCAAAACCAGCGTTACAGCGGCCGAACATCCATGAAGACTGACGCTCTGGATACTGGAGACCTCAGCCTGACCCTGACCAACCTCCAACTGTCTGACAGCGCCACCTACACCTGCTCCATCAGAGACTTTGGAGATGAACTGAGTCGGAGTGATGTACAGCTGCAGGTCAAAGGTCAGCAACAAACACCTGCTGTAGATACTTATTGACATCACTCAGATAAAACTTTATTATTTTAACTGTCAGAATAACCATGTTGACTTTATGAGTAAAGGCCTCTTCATTAAATTAATTACACTCATTCAGTCAGAGGTCAAAGGTCATGTTGTTCTTTGTGTTCCTCCACAGAACGGTTTCCATCCTGGGCCAAAGCTCTCCTGGTTCTCCTGGTTCTTCTTGTGGTTTCCGGAGGACTTTTATTTCATTTCCGGCAGTATTTCATATCACGTGAGTGTCTCCTACTACACTACCCATAATGCCGATGGTTAGCAGGTGTCCTCTGGCGGCTCCTTGACTGCGGCTCACACAAACTTGTTCCAGAAGCTGAAAGAGTTGAGAGTTACAAACAGCTGATACAGAGAGCTGAAGAGAAACTTCCAGGTTTGTTCCAGAAGTCAGAAAACCTCCTTCAGACTCAGTCATTGATCAGTGAAACAGCTCCACAACATGACTTTACTAAACAGTGTGTGTGCTTCACTGCATTGATCTGACACAGAGGCTGCATGTGGACAAGCTGTTCTTTCATTATCTGCAATTTAACCAGGTAAAAGTCTCACTGAGACTAAAATCTCTTTTCCAAGAGAGACCAGCAGAGGGCAGCAGACATTAAACAAATACAAAACATGACATGTAAAGAATCAAATACAATAATCTGTACAGAGAAGTGAACACAAACATGTGAATGATGTGAAATAACAGATCATTACAAGAGTGTCACCCTGACTAACAGAGCTGTTCTCTCACTTCTTTAAAAATGACTTAAACCATCCCAAACAGGGATTTATAGATAAAAACCAAACAAACAAGAAAATCTGCAGATATACAAAGATGGACATTTAGCATCAGCATACAGAGAACAGTGATGTACACAGTTTCCACAGCCAGCAATAAAACATAAAGCACAACGATGGACAGTATCCAACCTGTTTAGCTACAGGATGGGTGCAGATCTCTGTAATCCAATAAACATAAAAACGTTACAGAGATGAAGTTTTTCTCACTTGGAGAAGAAACAATATTTATGCCCAAGATTTAAATTTTTAAGTTTCAGCTTGGACACAATCCTTTCATTGTGAGCTTTAAATGACAAGTTCTGATCTATAATGATACTGAGATACTTATAAGATGTGACCACTTCAGTTTCAGCCCTTTGAATGGGTTTGTTCTCAGGAGACGTAGATAACAACTCTTTGCTGTTTGAGAATAACATGAACTTGGATTTCTCTGCATTTAACACCAACTTAAGTCAAATGGGACTGAAAAACATCAAAAACTTCAGAAATTCACAGGTTTGTTTTACTGAAGGAGACGAACAATCTGCATAAAGATGGAGTTTATTTATTTATAGAGAAAAGAACAGAGGTCCTAATATAAAACAACGTGGACACACTGAGTTGTAGCTGATGAGTTAAAAACAAACTCACAGCATTTACAGAGAGACCAACATTGTTTAGTCTGTTTACTAAAATGACAACTGTGTGAAAAACCTTCAATAAGCCAAAACAAAGAGCAGCTCATCAATGATGTCGTTCAGCATTTTAACAGCAGCAGTTATTGGACTGTTTTCTGAATCCTGACTGATGCTGAGAAAGAGTTTAATTTTTGTACAGAAATTATTTTAGTTGGTCACTAATAAGATTTTTGTACATGTTTACTAAATGCACACAATTTAGATTCAGGCCTGTAGTTATGAACATCTGAAGGATCGTCTCTTTTCAAAGGGAGAACATGGACAGGTTTCCATATTTCAGAGATCTCACTGTTCAAAGGCTGAAATTAAAATATAAGTTAGCAGTTCTGCTGTAACATCTTATTAAGAAAATAAGGATCAAGTTGATTTAGTCCTGCAGATTTATTTGGATCCAATAGATTTAAGGTCCTGTGGACCTCCAGGACACTCAGAGGAGAAAAGCTGAAGGCCTGAAGCACAGACTGAGTTTGAGTGGTTACAGAGAGCCTCCTGTTCAGTAAGCTGTTTGAAATCTGATGTAAAGATTCAAATAAAGGCCATGAAGAAACCAAATGCTCATTGAAACAGTTTAAAATAATGTACTGTTAAAAAAAATCCATAGAAAAAGGGAAAATGTCCTCATAATTTTCTGCCAGTACATTTTGTGTTTTTTGACAGACTTTTCCGTAAATGATATTTTCAATTAATAGAAAAATTGAAAGTTCTATTTATATTACTATTTACAGGCACTTTTTTTCCCTGTAACTCATTAAATTTACTTCTTTATATCCTTAAATGTACATTCCTATACAATTACAACCTAATACACCATTTGCTCAAAAATTCCTAATTCATAAATTATTCTGTGCTTAGTGCACAACAACATTAGTACAGTTAATGTTAAATATTCTTTTATTCTCCTCAACTCAAACACTAAAATATAACGACAGCATCCATCTCGTCATAAAACAACTAAACATCTAATACATGAACAAAATAACTCACAAACTTTCAAATTTGAGCATTTTTATTTCCTTGAAATCAGGTTTCCCTCATGTAAATGTGTTTCTATACATTCATTCAAGTGGCTCCAAAGTGTTTTCTTCAAACACCTGACAAACAAAATTTAATATTTAACGATATGTTAACATTTAATAATATCCAGAGTATCTTTAAGTTAGAATCACAGCCTTGTGGTTGTTTTGCCTCAGCCAAACAGTTAATGTGTGGTTTACATCCATGTCTGTCCACTTATGATACAGTTTACACATGTAGTCAGTTATAGCCAAACACCTTTGATTACTGAATTGCATTTACTTCATAATTGAAGTGAATGCAATTCACATTTGTGTGAACATTTGTCTGATATTAACTCTTTGGGCTTTTTACCTTACAATATAACCTGCTTTGAGTCAAGATTTGTTGACTGTTTATGTGATGCTACATGAATAAAGCTGAACAGACCTAAAGAAGGTGTTCCTGAAATGTGGGTTTATTAGAACAGGACGCATGGATGAGCACAGCCCTCTCAGCACAGGGCTGACAGGACTTTTCCACATCTGATAAATAAAACACAAATGGATTAATACTGTTCCAAACTTAAAGATAAAAGTGCATTTACTGGACTTGTTTTGTCAGCTCTTGCTTTTCAAAGACAGTGAGGAGCAAAGTACAATTAGAAGAGTTTGTTCTGATGAAGGGTTAAATGTAAACAGCAGCGTAGTGAATAGAGCAGGGCGATATGGCCAAAAATATTTATCACTATATACATTTGAAAATGTGCGATAACGATATAACTGACGATATAATTGACACGAGACAAAATATTTTACAACTCCACAACTTTATTCGTGCAAAAAACCCCATCAATGTATTTTCACTTAAACAAGCAGCTGTTTTTTATGTGCATTAAAGTTATATAAAAATGTAACAGTGCAAATTCTTTGCTGACAGTTTAACCAAGAGGCTTTTCCAGTGGAAATTGGCCGACATATCCTGAGCATAACCATGTATAATATCCACAAAACTTAAAAAGAGTTTATACACACACAATATGGTAATATTATGTTGAAGCACAGTATGTATCACTCCACGAGGCTCCTGCCTACGATAGCCGTAATGCTCCGACAATCCATCAAGCGCTGCGGGTTCGTAGCTTAGCAAAGTCGTACTGAAACATTTGACAGATTTTCGAGCGTCATGTACCACATAAAATCGTCTCGAGGTCAGTAAACACAACCAGAATTCATACATAAGGCACACGGGATTATAAGGGGCACTGTCGATTTTCAGAAAAATCAAAGGATTGATTTTAAGTGTGCCGTATTTTCCAAATAACGACGGCCCGCTAGCATGCTCTACCAAAAATTGTGCTTTGTTGTGTATCTGACGGACGAAAGCCAAACCAGTTCCACACCACTGAAGCTGCAGCATTTTTACAAACATCCGTTTCATTCGATGATCCACTTTCGCCCTTATCATTCTCTGTCGCCGCCATGCTTTTTCCACCCTGTGCGTATGAAAACAAAGGCACTGCGCATGCGTGTTTTACCCATATTGTACCGCGATAGTTCATTTTCTTATCGTTGCCCAACATACTGGAATTACCCTGAACGGTATGATATGGCCCAGCCCTGGTAGTGAATAAAGATCTGTGTCCACGAATCCTCATCAGTGACAACAATTAAACATCATAGTCCAAAATCCTTAATGCACCTTTTTCTCCACTGTGTTCAAATGCACAATTTCTCGTTACCACTCTTCATATACCAGTGTGTCAAATCCTGAATGCAACATGTTAGTCCGTCAAGTTCCATCTGAGCTTTGAATAAAATACATTCAGCTTTTCATTGGATTTTAAGAGTTGCTCAGTTCACAGCAATATTTTTTAATCATTTTGATGGTCACTGTAGTGGCTATATTAATTATATATTCAATATTATTGATGTTCTCTCTTTCTCTTATATTTAAAATAACCACATTACAGACGGACAAGCGACTGTTTTCACGTGTTTGTTAGCAACAAAGACGGTAAAACCATCATATGACTCTGCCGTCCCCTTGCTTATTTTCCACACAAACCTTTCACAATAAAGCTCAAGATCCTGTTGAGAGTTTTCAAAATAAACTGAGATGATATACATTATCCTCAAACATCAAATTTCAGAATATGCATCAAACAAATGACCTCTAATAAAAACATGAACTATAAATGGCGCTTACAGTCACCACGTGGATGAAGGCACAGAGAATACCAGCATGGCCAGTGACAATGAGGCAGAACCAGTTAGCTCCAAACAGAAGGACCAGTCAAAACAAGTCGAGGACCGTATTCCTAAACCAGGGGCTACCTCTGTAGCATGGACATGGTTCGGTTATGAAAAGTCTGACATGGACCAGAAAACTCTACTATACAAATTATGCCGCAAACTTCTGCCCACCTCAGACTCAAACACGACAAACCTCTTTAACCACCTACACAAGAATCACATGAAAGAGTTTGGAGAGAGTTTATGGATGAGAAGCAAAAAAGAGCCGTCAGGTGCTCAAAATAAACCTTAGACTCAAACGCTAGAACAGGCTTTTCCTCGCAGCACGCCGTGTAATAAATACTCACAAAGAAAATGGCGGCTGTTTCAACTTATCTCTAAAAAATATAGTTTCATGCATCGGTCAAAACACTCGATTCCAGGTACACGACGCCCAGCTGGAAACACTTCACACAAGTCGAGTTGCCTGATATTCACAGAATTTAGAGAAAATGCACTATTTTGCGATATATATCGTTATCAGGAGAGAAATGTTTTATATCAGGATATGAGAGGTGATATCGCACAGCCGTACAAAGGATTATAATACACGTAGAGTTGCATACACATAACAGCATTCTGTTGCAACATAAGCAGTTTATAATTAAAGTAACATACATACCTTGAAAAACTAAATCAATCACAACATTAAACTCACCTTGTTTTTGTAGAGAAGGTGATCAGGCTTTTTCTTCAGCTGCTCTGGATCATCACCAGCTTGTATCTTCATCTTTTTTTCCACTGGGTGAAGTTTTTCCTTTTCTTGGCCATTGCTCTGCACTCGAAAACCAAAGTGTGTGATCACATGTGAAATAAGGGATATTTTTCCACTGCAGGGTTTAGAGCACATGTGTCAAAGTCAAGGCCCGCGGGCCACATCCGGCCCGGCGTACATTTATATCCGGCCCGCGAGATCGTTTTATATAGATGTATTATTATTGTTATGCATGGCCCGGCGATATGAGGCGCTAATAATATTGTAACATTCTCAAGAACCAGACGTTTTGATCTCAGTTTGTCCGTTTATTCAGTGACATAGGCAAACGGGCCGTTAACTCCGGGGAGAGTGCTCTCACACAACACCTCACTTCAGCCCCGCACAGTCACACACAACAACAAGGACCCCCCTCCCCTTCCTGCACACATTAACTCCCCTTTTTCCTGCAGCACAACCAAACATGTATCTTAACCTGGACCTGGCGTCCACATATGTGGACATCACATTTTGGGTTATTTAGACGAAAATACTCAATTTTGCTCTACAAGGGCCTGACATCCACTTACAAGGACATTATCCTGCTACTGTTCTATCGAAATTTTAAACAAATATCCTCATATGTGGCTCTCATTTTTCTTAGAAACAAAAATCAGGTTAAAAAAAAAAATCTTGTAATTCTTTGGGACCTGATGAATGTAAAAACAATCAGCCCAACTATCAAAGAGAAATTAAAAATGCATGTCGTGGAAGAGTTCAGGTCTTAGGAGGTTAAAGAAACAACAGCGTGCAGAGATAACCAACCTGACTGTAACATAACACTGCTTTAGAGGGTTTATATGTCAGCATCCCCTACAAGGCATTTAAAACCCCAGCACACCAGCACCGTGTTGATGTTATATAGTTATTATTGATTTATTATGTAGTTATAATTATTAGTATTTAATCACATTAGTACGACGGGGTGACAAAAATAGTCCACATACTGCTCAGCATTTCATAAATTACGTTTTCAACAAATGTTGGAATAAAAACACAGTTACAGGGAAAATGTGTCTGTCTGCAAATATTAACTAAACATTTCTATGTGCTACAAAACGGACATAATGATAAATATCCTGAGGTGAAACTAAACTTTAAATAATATTACCACTACAGTCTGTTAACCACCAAATTAATCTATGCTGGTCAGCTAGCTAAAAGTCTTTACTTTAGCAGCCCAAATCAGAGGCTAACATTAGCATTTGTTAGCATCAGCCAGGAAGGTCTGAGACTTAAACTAGGGTTAGTGTAACTTTGCCTGAAACCCTTTAAAGTGTAGAGCCAACTGTAAAACATAGGTATTATTATATTACTTATTAGAGTCCTAAAATAAATTCTTCCTCTCTATACATTAGTAGAAACATGAAGTTTTCACTTTTCCCAGTTATCTACATCACTGACTTTCGCTAATTAGCTAGCTAACAGTCACAGCTGTGTAATACCCAGAGAGACACAGACAGCTAACTATAATATTTGTGAAAACTGGTTCAGCCACTGAAGGGCAAAACAGGTGGTATCATAGTAAAAATTATTTTAACATGAACTAAAATGGAAAGCTTAAGTCATGTTAAACCTAAAAAACAATTATTTTAAAAATGAGTCAGCAAAATATTCCTGACTTGTCAGGAGACAGCAGAAACCAGTTAACAAATAAATTAATATTTCTTTCTAAATAACAACGCAGTGTTTTGAAAAACATTATTTTAATAAAAGAAAATATGAGCTTTACATTGTACTGTATTTTTATGGATATTTTTTTTTTTTTTTACAGTGTTCATTACTAATTTTTGAGTGTGAAACAAACTGAAATCTATCAGATATGATTCAAACCACTGCAGTGAATTTCCTTTAATAACTCTGGTGTGTTCTAGTTTTTGTAGTAAAATGTTGTGTCTACACTGAGGTCTAACAGGACAAGCACAGGAATAAGTCCTCTGTAACAGGTCATAAGGAGACCATTAGCAACCTTCACTACAGCTCATGTTGTGCTTTGTTGTTCTCTCAGTCCCCTGGGTGGGGGTGGATTCAGGGGTGGAGTCTGTCCAGCTGATCTGCAAAACCACAGTTTGCCTGCCTAAAGATGCTAAAGTGGAGTGGAAGGACACAAACAACAGGAAGGTCCACGTGTATGAGAACGGCTCTGACCAGCCTGAAAAACAACATGAGGATTACAAAGACCGAACGAAGATGAAGAGGAAGGTCCTGGAACCTGGAGACCTCAGTCTGACCCTGAAACACCCCACAGATGGAGACAACTCCACTTACACCTGCACCGTCTACAGCAGGGAGGGAAACATCCTGATGGAGAAACAAGTGGAGCTAAAAGTCAGAGGTCAGTGCTGTAGATACAGGTCAAAGGTCAGAGGTCAGACTCATGATGGTGGTTCAGTCTCAGTGGGCTCCATCCAATAATGTTACAGTGTTAGCATGTCTGATGTTTGTGGCTGTTTTGGTTTTTATTTGATTTCCACCCAAATGTAAATGATGAACTGTAGGAGCAAAGTTCATGTGTGAGACTTCATCTGAAAGGTAACATCTTCTAGTTTCTGAACATGTGTTTGTTTAGCATGTGGCTAAAACACAGGCTAAGCTAAGTCAGTTCAAATCTCAGTAAAAACCTTCTTTGGTCCTCATCTATAATCAGTCATATCTGAGTCACAATAACTAGAAGATGATTTCTAGCAGAGCTGTGAAAATCTCCACATCCTTTCTCCATGTTATCATCCAAAGCTGTGTGAAGTTTCAGAGCTCTGCAGCTAACAGAGACTTTCAGTTTGCTGCTCTCTTCCTCTGACAGCTCCATTCTTAGGGAGCGTTAGTTCTCTGTTTCACTTTATTCCACTTATTCAGTCTGATGTTCTCTGATCTGTTTCTCTTGTTTAGTGTCTTAAATGCTGCCAGTGCCTCTCTTTGCTTTAACCAACCTTTCTCTTTATTTCTGAGCTTTTTAAGGACTTTAACTGATGCATCAACCTTTGAAAATGGAAAGAAATCAGTCAGATTCATGGCTGCATCAAAGTGTCACATGTAGTTCTCCCACATCAGCTGGATTATATCTATAGCAGCAAACAGCAGCTGATCCACAAATCTTTGTCTGTGTTAATAAAGTTGGATCAGTTCAAATAGTTTGTTGCTCTGCACTTGAAAGCAGCATGTAGTTTACTAGCTAAGCCCACAGAGCATCAGTGTTTCAGTGAATTAAAATGGAGATGCTAATCAGGGTTAGGCTATTAGCCTGTTAGCAGTGTTAGCACATGAGCAATGTTGTAGCTCTATAAGTTACTAAGTTTGTTCATGTGGAGAATCTAACAGATTTAAGCAGGTGTAGCTCCCAGTGAAGCAGCAACATTCAGCCTGTTAGAGTCAACACAATGACCAGGAACTGAATAAGCAGTTATAGATGTAAATAAATCGGTTTCATTATCATCTGCAGACCCAAAAAGTCGAATGTACAGAGCTAAAATCATGTGTTTGATTTTTGGCTTTTGCAAACAAGCCATTACTACCACACTTACTGGCCACTTCATTAGGTCCACCTTGTTAGTAATGGGCTGGAGCCCTTTTTCCTTCAGAGCTGCTTCATTCTTTGTAGTATAGTTTTAACAAGGAGACATTTTCACCATGTTAACATGATAGTGTTACACAGTTACTGCACACGTGTCATCTCCACATCCATGATGCAAATATCCACTTCCACCACAGCCAAAGCTGCTCTATTGGATCCAGACTTGGTGGATTTGAATCCAGTGAAGTGATTTTCATGTTTGAAGAACTGCTTTGAGATGATGTCAGATTTGCTTCTCCTGCTAGAAACATCCACACCAACCAGGTGTTTCCACACAGAGAGCTGCTGCTCACTGGACAGCTTCTCTTCTTTGGACCATTGTCAGTAAACCCTGGAGGAGGCTGTGGTCAAATCCCAGCACATCAGAACAACCGAGCCCTGTTCACAGTCATTTAAATGAGCTTTCTTACAAGGATCCATGTGCAAGTGACAGGAAACTGCAACAGTTTTACAAGCTGTGTTACAAAATGAATGTCACAGAGCAAACTTAGATATAACACTATAAGTCTTTGCTCTTTGTTTCCTTAGTGCAGCTTTAATGATCTCTGGTTACTGTGGGCCCATTAAAAAGTGTGGACGTGTCATTTCCACAGAATATTTTACAGACAGTAAGATAGAAGCATAACTTCATAAATATAGTGTTTTAAATGCACATGCTGCAGCTCACAGTGATGCTGCTGTGTGACAGGGTTGTGTTGCTCACACTGTCATACTTGGTTGTCTTGGCGACAGACTTTCTGGTATCTTTTCATAATAACTTGTACCTGTGGGTCACATGATCAGGGCTCGTCACTAAAAGAAGAAAGAAACATTCAATTCAATCTGTTTACTCAGTTTGATTCTTTTAGTACTTTAGTTTCTGTCACTAATCTGATGCTGCGACTACACACAGAATCATTTTGTCCTCTTTAATGGTTTTGTAGATTCCCAGTAGCTCGACAGAAAGGCTGCTTTTAGTGCTCCACATAATATGAAGCCAGTAAGCAGCTGTGTGGATAGTATATGGTTCAGACTGGGACTGTGATTAGACAGGACGGCAGAGTGCTTTCATTAAAATGACATCATCTGAGTGGGAAATACTAAAGTGACTCAGATTTGTAACAGGAAGTGTGGACTGTGATGTCATCAGACAGACAGAAACAGTCATTCAGTAATAAAGTGATTTAATATCCAACAACAGAAAAATAACATCAAACATGTTTGTTTCATTCAATGTTACAGCTTCAGCTCATTAAGGCTAAAGTTCACTTTTTAAACTGTCCATGTAAACTTAATAATACCAAACTGAAAGTATTGTAATATTTAGAATAAACACATGTTTGTATATAAAGTGAAGCCAGCAGGAGAAGCTGAACACATCCACAGCTGTGAGGGACACTGGTGCTGTGACTGATTAAATACATCAAACACATCTGTGGACTCAATCTGTCAATATTATTTGTCATATTTGAAACAGCTTAAAAACAGTGCTGTGTTAAAGCTGTGCTGTGATGTCTGATTATATTTAAGCTCCAATCATGTACTTGTGTATTTGTAACTAAGCAACGACGTGGGCGGAGCTTCAGCTCTGAACTATCAGGAAACATTTTAGAGCATCAGCTGATAAAAACACTGTGAGACAGGAAGGATTTGAAGTCTTCTGCGCTCTTTATTCTTGCTTGTGCAGAGTTTGTGGGCTGCAAAGCCACCGTCAACAACAACTGCTTCCTCTGCTGACAGGAAATGACATCATCCCACCTGAGGCTTTGATTCAAACAATAAAAGAACTAAACTGCTGAGTAGAGAAAAGATGGGTTTACTAAAACAGAGTATCAGATGTCAGGTCAGTTAATGTCTTCATTGAATCCAGTAACAAAGCAAAGGTTCCAGATTTGAGCTTTTTGAAGTCCTGTTATTAAGTCTGTTCATCATTTTCATTTCATTTGATAACTTCTACCAATAACAACCAATTATTTTCAAGCTGAGAGATTTAGTGTGAAAAACAGAAGCAGGAAATGATGCTGTGCAGTATATTTGTGGAAAACAATGATGAGGCTAAAATCAAAATCACACACAGGTAAAAATAAACACAACATTTGTGTGTAAATATACGAGGTGGAACATTTATTTGATGCTTTAGCTGCTACTTGTGATACTAAATGTTTGCAGTTGTGCTTCATGGTTACTGAACGTAAAACAACACAAACACTGCTGATTGTTGGTTTGTGTGTTATTTGTGTTGTATTCAGGTGACTATAGAAAGACTAATAACACAAATATTATGGATGAACACATTTCCTGGGCTGTTTCAGGTTTTCCATACAAACACTTGATGTTTGGTAGTTGCAGGTTCAACATGGTGCATCGATATATCCAGCGTCCCTCTTCTGCACGTTTCCATCAGTCTCAGCCTTCCTCTCTATCTTTGTCCTGTAGACTCCTCAGCCTGAGCTGTCCCTGTCACCCACTCATTTCCATCCTTTCTATTCTGCTCACTTGTTCAAATCTTCTACTCGGCCACCTCCAGGTCGCCTCCTGTCTTTGTGTCATGTCTCCATCATCACAGCCTCACTAGGCTGTAAAGCTTCATATTGACTTTAGCTGCTGTCCTCCTGTCACAGATCACACCTGATACATGTGTGCACCCACTCCATCCTGCCTGTACTGTCACTCCACCTCTGTTGGACTTTGCTGCTTTGTATGGAGGACTTCATGTATTTAAACTGATCTACCATCACCACCTCGACTCCTTCATCTTCACTGTCGTATCTGCAGCTTCTTCACACACATGTATTCTGTCTTTCCTTCCTCTTCTCTTCAGAGCATACCTCCACCTCTCCAGGCTCTCCTCCACCCACCTGCTTCCTGCTCTCACTACAGATCACAATGTCCTCAGCAAACAGAGCTGCTGAGACTCCTGCCTGAGCTCATCTGCCAGCCTGTCCATCAGCACTGCTAACAAGAAGGGCTTAGAGTGGATTTCTGATGTAATCCCAGCCCCAGCAGGAACCCATCTTTCCCTGCTACTGCAAACCTTCCCACTGTCTCTCTGTCCTCATACATGTACTGCACCAACCATTGTTTGCATGCACACAGAAACAGTGCAGCTCCTCCTGACCTTCTCTGTACATCTGAAGTGCTTGTTCTTGTCATGAAGCCATCCTGCTGCTCACACGTCACTCTTCCACCTTCTCAACACACTCTTTACATGTCAGTACATTTACACCTCTATCTGTCATCACACTAACCTGCTGTAAATCCTTTCAGCTGGAGCTTCTTTGTAGACACTTCCCTACATTGACGCCTGATTACAATGCAGACAGTCGGCTACAGTGTGGCTGGATTTCCTTTCTTAGCGTCCTTTGCTATAAAATACCAGGATGTTAGGCTGAGTCGCTCCATAATATGAGCCGCGCCCGGAAAGTACAAAGATGGAATATTGTTTGTTGTTCTGGAAATTTCCCATGAAATAACCCAGCACTTAAAATGACTGACGCTGTACTTAAATGTACTTACAGTGTAATTATTTTATTCTTTCTGTACAAACCTACTTGTTACACAAACTTACAGGTAACTACAGGCTACTTGTGCCTTATTTGCAGGTCGTGTTATAAAGTGTTACTGAAACAGCTGCTGACCAAAGTGATGCACATTTAAATGAGTCAAAGTCCTGAAATAATTCAACAGATTAAAACCAAAACATAAAATGAGAAACCATGAGTGAAACAAACAGGATGGTGGTGCTGATCATTGTTGCCTCACAGCAACAAGTTCCTGAGGTCATTTCCACCACCTGAGTGGGGCCTTTCCCCGACACTCCTCTCTGTGTGCTGTGAGTGTCTCTCTGTGTTAGCTGGGATAAGGAGAAGAGGAAGAGGATGGAGGCTGTTGAAGGTCTCTAATGTTGCGTTTTGTTCCACAGTTTAGGAGCAGCTGCAAAGCCCTGATCTCCTCTGTGTTTGAACCTGATCTGGAGACAGTGAGAACCAATAACTGAGGGCAAAATAAGGACACTGAAACTAAAAGCATCTACAGGGACGACTTTATGTTAAAAACACCAAACCATGAAGCACTGGTGCAGCTGACTCACACAGACTCTCCTCCACACTGTCCTCAGTTATAAAGTGCTTTACAAACCCAAACATTATGACTAACAGCTGGATTTTCCTGTTTCAGTGCAGCGAACTAACAATGAGCCAACAAGGCCTCACGTAACATCAGTCAGTGAGAGTTTCACTGTTTCAGCAGCTCTGTTCACTCACACTTATTAATATTAATGCTCATTACAAATGTTACAGCAGCTGATCCACAAATCTTTGTCTGTGTTAATAAAGTTGGATCAGTTCAAATAGTTTGTTGCTCTGCACTTGAAAGCAGCAGTTTTTCTAATGCACCACCTTCATGTTTCCTTCATATTTGAATCCCCTGTAGATACTGACAGGTAACCATGTCACACAGAGCTCAAGCCTTTGAATCCAGCTGTGATTGTTGATTTTCTATTGAATGGACTTTTTCAAATCCAGCTGTAGGCCTGTGTTTGTGAGCTCATTAACAGCTGTTTATTTAGAGATACGTGGTCCTCACAGGACAGCCACTACAAACATATGATTTTATAGAATATGATGCATTACTGCAGATTCAACACAATAGAAAGGATTTGAAATGAGCTCAGCCTTAAACATGTGCAGCAGTAATATTGATCCATAGACACTGATGGGAACATTTTTCTGCACAATAAGTACTTTGACTTTTCAGACTTTATGTACAATTTGCCAGTACTGCAGTTTTTGTGTGTAGTGAGGTGTTTTCATGGTGTTTTATTGGTGCTTTTACTAAAGGAAGGCTTCTATCAAATTCTTCCAAATGTTGTCAAACTGAGCTGTGTGATGAAGTGAGTGTGACAGAAACACTCAGACTGTGTTTCTCTGCTTCATCAAGTCAAATCTGGTCCTCAGAGACTGAATAAAGTCCTGTCCCACTAACAGCAGCTCCAACAGTCTGTTCACTGCTTTCTTCCTGTCAGTCTTCATCTTTCTGCTGCGTCTCCTCTTCACACTGACCACTTTCTATCTAACAGTGAGCTCCCAGTGAAGCAGCAGCATTCAGCCTGTTAGAGTCAACACAAATGTCTCCATCCAAGCTCATGTTGTGCTTTGTCGTCCTCTTAGTCCCCCAGGTGGAGGTGGATTCAGGGGTGGACTCTGTCCAGCTGCCCTTCAGCACCACACTTCACCTGCCTGAAGACGCTAAAGTGGAGTGGATGGACTACAGGAAGGTCCACGTGTATGAGAACAGCTCTCACAAACAGCACCAGGTTTACAGAGACCGAACGAAGATGAATGAAGACCTGCTGAAAACTGGAGACCTCAGTCTGACCCTGAAATACCCCACAGATGAAGACAACTACACCTACACCTGCACCGTCTACAGCAGGGAGGGAAACATCCTGCTGAAGAGAAAGGTGGAGCTGAAAGTCAAAGGTCAGTGCTGTAGATACAGGTCAAAGGTCAGAGGTCATGTAGGAGTTTATTCTCCAAAAGCTTTTAGTTTGAATCTATTTTCATTTCATTCAAATAAAATAAATTCTTTGATGTTTTGATCTAAAAGCCAAAAATGTCAGGCGGAGCAACTGTGTGTTTAAATGAACAGACTAAGAAGACCATTAAAAATGATCCTAACTTCAAAATAAAAGCCTCTGGCATGATTTGAGTTTGGTTCAAATCAATAGTTTTGTTAGTTTAGTCCAAATCAATGTAAATGTATAAATATCAATAGTTTTAAAGCTGCTGAGATCATTCAAACACTTTGATCCAGTCATTTGGATGTTGTCACATGTCAGGGTGGAGCAGCCATAAATATGAGGCTTTTATTGTGAAAATGATGAGTGTGATGATCCAGAGGAGCCCATGGGGTGTTTGTGGCTGGATGCAAAGGTTTGTAGCTCTCCTTGTAAAGAGAAACAGCTTGAAGCTACAGAGGAGCGTCTGCAGAAGAAGACAGGGGAAAGAGGAAGAAGCTGAGGCCGCTGGAGAAAAGACAGGAAAAGAAAATCAGCTTTATTTGTTGGAGGCCGTTTGTTCATCACACTGAAATATTCCCACTTTGGAGACATGAAACAAAGTGAAGTGTGGATTGATGTTTGTCTCAATGATTTGGGCCCTGGAATCATTTCTTCATCTCCCACTTTAAGACATATTAATGTCAGCCTCACATGTCCCACAGTGGACAGATTTCTATTTCTAGATGATATTTGGAGGATTTTCATGTGTTTCTCTGCTGTCACAGCTCTTTGTGATATTTGAGCGCAGCTGTAATGTTTGTGTGGTTAAAGCCACCAGACTCCACTGACAAAAACTCTCATTTTAGCCGGAGAACACGGGGCTGCTGTGGGACTTTGTGTTTGCAAAGATTTCTATTGGAGGCATTTTGCCTTTATTATATAGGTGCAGAGAGTAGACAGGAAAGTGGGAGAGAGTGAGGGACACACAGGCACCTGTAGTAAGCCCCGCCTTCAGTCCACCTGCTCAGCCAGGTGAGCTATAGCGCTGCTTTAACATGTTAGTGTGATTGAGAGTGAATGAAAGTGAGTGATGGAGGCAGCAGGAAACTAACAGGCTGTTTGTTCTGAGAGGTCACATGACTGTTTTTCTCAGCAGAGTCTGATGGATTTGATGAGACCATGAGAGCGGCTTCAGTTCCTCATCAGAAAGAGTCTGACAGAAGCTCCTCCCTCTATACCCCAGTAGACTTCTATTAGACTGCTCCAGATTCCTGAGAGTTCACACAGAAAACTTTACAAACAGCCAAAGAAAAACTATTGAAAAGGCTTCAAGATGACAAAGAGCTCTTTCACAGCACATATGAGCCATTAAGAAGTGCACATTTGTGTTTTCCATAGTCCATCATCCAATAATATCACAGGACAAACTGTGAGGTAAAAGCCTTCAGCTCTTTGTGAATGAAGCAAAAGACTTTGGTCCTGAGAGATGGTTCAAAACACAATTCAGACCTACCAAAGTATTATTGGTGCCAAACACATGAAGCCTTCAACTTTGTATTTGTCCAGTCAGTGTGGCAATAGAAGTCACTGTGAGGATTTTCAATGTGCTATCAAAGAGCATCCAAACAATCAGGTGAGAATGAAGAGAATTAGTGTGGATGGACAGAAAATCCATATCCAGTGTGATTTAGGAGCCGTTCATATATAATGAGTGAAATGAAAGAAGAGCACAGACAGTAAGAACATGAGTGAGCAGACATTTTGGAGCTGCTGATCCACACAGGGCTGGATGGAAGGAGTGGGAGTCCATGATGGCTCAAAGTCTCTGATCCTAACTGTTCCTGAGCCTCTCCCCTGCCTCCTCTTTGGATCTTCTCCTCCTCTTCTTCCTTATCTGCCTCCTCCACCACTGCTCTCTCCTCCTCATCTCCTCCTCAGCTGAACTGAAGTCAGGGCTGTAACATGAGCAAACGTGCAGAAATGACTGAGTCAGCATGTTGTTGAAGTGAGTTGAGTGATTGTGAGCAGATTAGATGTGCGAGCCTCCCTGTAGAGAGAAAAGCGAATCTTCTCCAGAGTTTCCCACCTCATGTTTTCCTGTGTCACAGCTGATTGTCAAATCCTGGCTGTCACTAAATGAGTGGTCCAAAGGTGGAAGGAGGAGCACAGTTAGATTGTTCACCTCCTAACCTGTGAAATCAATCAGCTGAATGAAAAACACTGTGATCCTATGAGCTGCTATCAGGGCTGCTCCATTCTCAGGATTCTCATCTGGATGATTGAAGCAGATTATTGATGAAGTCAGCAAACAGCTTTCAAAATGGCTCTTTTCCAGGGGAACTCCTGAAATGTAAATCTCATGGAAATGAAGAAGAAGTCCAAAGGCGTGGTTAGGCCCAGACTTGTGGCTGTTTTCAATGTAAAGCCCATGTTGCAGGCAGCTGCTGCTCCTTACTGGCCCACAGTCTCCACTGATGGATGTGTCAGCTCACTTGTACTGTAGCCACGGGAGAGCGATGGAGAGATGAAGCTGACAACCAGAGGTGTAGTGCTATTTGTTGAAGTAGCCCAGCGCACCGTGTGCCATGTAAGCACAAGTTTCCAGAGATGATTGGACTCTGAAATGATCCATGTTGGACTGAATGTAAGAACAGATCATAAAGTCCTCTGTGTGCCCGTCTGTCTGAGCATCTTCATCAGTGTGCAGCTGATCTACAGCTAATGTGCTGATTGATGAGCAGCCTGTTCATGGTGATGATGAGAAACAGATTTGATTCAAAGCACAAATGAGTGAAAAAGGAGCAGCAGCCATGATAGAGCGAGTCATCTGCTGACAGAAATAGTGGAGTGAAGGATTTGTGCAGCGTTTCTCTGTGAAAACAGCTGATTCAGATCAATGAGAGGAGGATGAAGGAGAAGCAGCATGTTTCTGATAGAAGGATCACTGCTGTGCTACAAACTGCTGGGACTGTGTGTGAATGTGTGACGGCTCAGCTGGAGGCAGGATTGGTCCAGAGGAGAGCTGCTTTATTCCAGACTAACTCTTCTAGAAAGCTGAAATCTGTGTGGAACAGCTGACCTGTACCATGTGGAAAAGAACAGCAACATGATTCAGCGTCAGATCCCGACACATCCACGGATTCATCCCGTTACAGGAACTGTGCCACACGTGGCCTCTGTTTGTTCTGCATGTGATGCTGCAGGGATTTCTTCAAGTCACTATAATATAGTGTCAGATGGACACATGAAGCTAACACGGCACATCTTTGTGAGTCTGCAGCATGTTGACACACATGTCAGTGTTGTACAGATCTGAGAGCAGCACAAACAAACTCCATCAAAGTCATTTGTGCTGTTGCAGAGCTGTGTGACTGCATTTGTCTTCATTATGGACACATTTCTACAAATGGGACTAAACATGTGACCCTCTGCACATCCATGGGCTCAGGCTCAACAGTGCACCCATTGGCTGGATGCAGCTTGTATTGTGGCTCCTCCCCTTGACCTCCGTGTTAGCTTCAGGTCAGTTTAGCTGTGTTTCCTCCAAATCCCAGAATTCCTGAGGAGCAGGAATATGTGGGGCTGGGCTCTAAACACTCAGGGTGAGGACTGAGTGAAGAGCTACAGGACAGAGCCAAAGTTTCAGCACTGCGCTCACAGCTTTGAGACGTCCAATCAGCAACTGGTCCTGATAACATCTCCCTCTCATTCCACATACATGAAGACTGCTAGAAGCAGCTATCAGCCACATCAGGCTCACATCATGCTTGGTATGAAACATGCTGCAGTCTGCAGTAAACTCCCTGCCACAAAGCTTTGAGTGCTCTGAAAGGGAATCTCCTCCAAATCCACCTGTAACAAGGTCACCTGCAGAAATAACTGTGTCCACGGGCAGAGTCACTAACACTCTGCACCAGAGCTAAACCTGCTTTGGAGCTAAAAAGCTGCTGTCAGGGTTTCCTGCAGAGGTTCACAGTAAATGTGGAGACTGAAAGCTGTGGACAGTTTCTGTGGCTGGATTATTTCATATGTGTTTGTAGGAGTTTCACTTTCAAAGTTTGGAGTAAAGTGTTGAAATAAATCAGGTCTGTGACGCACACTTTACTGCAGATTGTTCTCAATGGAACACAAAAGCAATCAAAATGTGATTGATCCTGATGTGGTTGTGATTGTTGCTTCTAGCAGTGTTCATGTATTTGCACAGAGAGGGGAGATGTTATCAGAGTGTGTAACTGATCAGATCTGATGCTAAATCATGTTCATGTACAGTCAGCTGATCCTCACAGTTCACTTTGTAATCATGCAGCTCTCCTCTGATCAATCCTGAGCTCCACCTGAGTCTCAGTCCTCAGGACCTCACACAGTCCCAGCAGCTTCTATCAGCAGAGTTCTCCTGATATCACAAACATATTGATCCTCCTTCAGCCTCCTCTCATTGATCTGAACTGTTTCCACAGAGAAACTCATCAGTGAAACCTGAGCTTACTGTGGATTATTCTGGTTGCTCCATCACTCTCTGCCTCACACTCCCTCATCTGCTGCTTTCCTCTGATTGGCTGCTCTGACAGAGTCATGATTGGCTGCATGTTTGTATATAAAGCAGCACGTTGCTGGTAGATCAGCCATCAGCTCATGTTTGTGACTGCAGCATGGCACCAGTTTGCTCCTCGTGTTTCAGTCCCAGACTGACCTGCAGCTCTTTAGTAAATTCAGACAGCAGCTTTTGAACTGTTAGTAAATCTGACCATGAATCTCATTATGACACCTCTGACCACTCATTCTGTCTTTATTGGCTTTCATACATGAAACACGCTTAAAGTCACCATTGAATTTAAACTGGATGAAAGCAGCTGTGAGTCACTGCAGCAGCTCTACACCTGTGCCAACAACCAACCAACACCTGGGTGGAGTCCCAGCTGAAGCTGAGAGATACTCAGAGATCAGAGACAGAAGCAGCTGTATGTAAGCGTTCTACAGGACGGCTTACACAAACCTGATGTTACTGATGTCTCCTAGATAGATCTCATGGACCAAAGGCTCTCTGTGTCATCTTGGCTCCAGCTGAACTAAACTGAGAGTGAATTTGGGCTTTTAGGGAGGGGTGAAAGCAGAGCGCTGTAAAGGAAAGGGCTGTGATTGGTTCATAACACGTCAATGAGAAGAAAGGAAAGCTTCAGAGCAACATGAATGAAACAAAGTGTTTTGATGACGACTGAAAGCCAAAACTGTGACTGAAATCAGAATCCAGTTCATCTCCAGCCCTGTCAGCAGTTCCAGCTGTAGTGCTGTTACAATAATAGTCATCACTTCTAGTTTCACAGCAGGAAACTGGGAACATTCAGCGTCTCAAAGATTGACCTGTTAGCACCTGCAGACATTGTTGAGCTGGGTCTGCTGATCTTGTGGAGGTCTTCATTTCTCCACTATTTGGAGAAGCTTCAGCAGGATCCACAGTCAGAGTCAAAGTGGAGTTCTAGCATGGACGTAACGCTTCAAGAAGCTTCAGACAGACAGTGTTCTCCAAAAGTTCTGCTCTAAAAGGAAACTTTGAGCTGGCTCTGTAATTGTTGTAGTCAGAAGGATGGAGGCTGGATCTTTGATGAGTGCTTGCACACAGGCTGTCTTTAAGTATTCTGGGACACAGCCAGAGGACAGACAAGTGTTCATTATTGGAAGCAGCTGAGGGGCAGGGACATCCCAAACTTCACTCAGGAACTTTGGAGGAATCATATCTACACAGCTTGATGAGCGTTTCAGTTGTGCCACAGTCCTTCAAAGCTCCTCCACAGAGACTGGCAGAAAAGAAGATCAGATATTGTGGCTGGGGTCGGGGACATCAAGAAAAGAATCAGGAGCTGCTGCTTTGGATTTCCTCTCATTCATTTGATCCTTCAGAAAGTTTAGAAAGTGAAGACGTTCCTCACTCGATGCCGTAATCTGATGAAAACTTGCAGGATGTCAAAGACGCTCCACTGAGCTCCAAAGAGCTCTGGGCTGTGCTTATTAGAATGAATTAAAGGAGAGAAATAAATTTATTTTAGCAAGGATTGTAAAACCCTTCAGAATAAAAGCCTGACTATTCAGAGCTGCAACATTAAGAAGAGCAAAGTGAACCAAGGTGGATGGAGGCAGCAGAGAAACTGTAGGGTGGAGCTGAATGCTTCATCAATGGGATGATGCAGCAGATTTTCTCCACCTTGCACAAACTGTCCTGTTAGTTATTATGACTGGAATATCCAAAATGTCTCCAGAGGCTCCGAGTCCAGCTGAACATGTATTAGTGTTTAGAGTGGAACTGAGATGATAGGGACTAGGACCTGGGGGACGTCAGTCAGTGACGGAGCGGTCAGCAGGTGTGGGCAGGTGTGGACAGGTACTTGATGGAGTGTTTCCTGCACGCTGGACTCCATATGATATGTTAGCAGAGAGGATCTGGCTCCTGATTGGTTGAAGTGGAGCCCATCTGCTGCAGAAAGATGCCTCCTGTCCCAGAAAACATTGAAGTTGTCTCTAAAGCCCAGGCTGTGGGAGTCACACACAGAGGAGAGCCAGGTGTGGAGGCCGAGCAGCCGCCCAAACGCCCCACGGCCACAGGTGGGAGTGGGGCCGGAGATACAAACACTACGGTGGGCTTGTTTCACAGCCTCACAAAGACACACAAAGTCCAGTTTGAGGAAGTGGGAGCGCTGTTTGGAATCCGGTTTGTGCCCATGTGGATAAGGATGGTGTCGGCCTCCGGACGGGATCGTATTCTGCCAGGAAACTTGTCTAAAATGTCCCAGAGCGTCGGGCCGGAAAAGACACAGAGCGACGCCTCCTTTATTGTGAAATTCCTCACCATGGTAACTGAACACATCAGCTGGTCTGCAGCAGGTTATGTTCAGAGTTTGAGGCTCAAATTGGCTCAAAGTGTCCCATTTTCACTGATTGTTTCCCGACGACATGCTTCAAGTGTGATATGGATCCTCTGCTGAAGGAATCTGCTTTCTATCCACAACCTGTTGATCCGTATCTGACTAACAGCAGCGCAGGAAGCCCTGCAGTTATAGAGAAACTGTCTGAGTCGCATTGTTGCTGCAATTTACCTGCAACTGCTGATGAAGAAAAAGTCTCAGTGTGTTTGTGTTTGGTCCTAATCTGCTGCCAAGTCTGTTTGACACTGCTGGATTTGCAGCTGATAGATGACAGATTAGAAACTGATCAGTCTATTGATCACACAATATTCCATCAATAGAATTGATTTGACTTTGATTTGTGTAACAAAGTGATTTCCACGTCTCCTTCATGATGTGACAGTGTCAGAGCTGAATGCACTTGTAGAGTATCATGTTTTTATGGCTCACATTTAAAGTGTTCCAGCTCTAATGTACAGCTGTCATATTAGAAATAGAAGCAGCTCTGATTTTAGTGCTCAAATAAATCTATGAAGTGATGAATTCACACATGAACAGTTTTCTGCAGCGTTCCTCTCGGCCTTATTTGCAGCTCCACTCTTGTTTTTGCTCTAATAATTATTTCTCTCCATGAGCTGTTTCTCTGCCTGAAGGAGGCGCCACTCCATCGCTTCATTTAGTGCAGAACAAGAGTCACATGATGCTGCTCTGTCAACACCAATCACACTTTGTACAGCTCATGTTGTGTTTGTTGTCCTCTCAGACTGTCAGGTGGAGGTGGAGGAGGGGGCGGAGTCTGTCCAGCTGCCCTTCAAAACCACACAAAACCTGCCTGGAGATGCTGAAGTGGTTTGGTGGGACATCAGTTCATACAACAATGTCCACGTGTATAAGAACGGCTCTGACCAGCCCGGACTGCAGAACAAGGTTTACAGAGACCGAACGAAGATGAATGAAGACCTGCTGAAAACTGGAGACCTCAGTCTGACCCTGAAACACCCCACAGAGAGAGACAGTGGGAGATACAGATGTAGAGTTGTCAGCAAGAACATCTGGATAAGATACAAATCAGTGCAGCTAAAAGTTAAAGGTTTGTTTAGCTGTCTGTCTATTTGATTATCACCTCTGTTCTTCTAATATTATACTATCTGTAAATAGCTCAAAATGTTTTTAATGAATTTTGGTAACATTAGAGTGAGGTCATGTTAACAATCTATAAAAATTCAGCTCACATAAGTTCAAACTTACATAAAATGTATTCTTCTGAAACTGCTTGAAATTCTCCTAACTTAATGTATGGGGATTCTAAATATCACATCCAAATATGTCACATTTCACCTCTGACATCTGTCTTGTGTCTCCTCTGCAGGGAGAGTTCAGGTCCAGGATCAAACAGGGGACATCAGGAACAGAAGCAGCTCCATTGATCCGACTCCTCTGATGGCTGATCAATCAGTTTGATCTGTGTGTTCTTTGATTATTGATCAGTGATGTCAGAGTGGAGTCAGTGTGATGTTGTTGTTGTGTGTTTGAGACTTTTAGTGTCCATGAAGGTCTCTGCTGCCGTAGATCCTCTGAACTGTGACAGAGGTCTCACTCTGGAGGAAACTCTCAGCACTTTCCAGCAGCTCCTCCATCATGGAGGACGTTCCCTCACTGTAACAGGTGGAGGAGAGAGGAGAGGAAGCACAGGTGGATCCTCTGAGGAAGAGGAGCGTTCCTACAAACCACATGATCACATGACCAGAGGGGCGTGGCCTTCAGTGGTAGTAATAAAGGAACAGTCCACATGTTCCACTTTGAAGGCTCATCTCCAACAAAGCAGACCTGTGATCACTTTAACTCAGTATGATGGATTGTTTGGATTTGTCTTTGTTTCTCTGGCTTTTCTTGTGTGTCTGTGTGTCTTTGTATGTTGGATAGAGTCATGTGACCTGCCCAGGGACTACACATGGAAATGAGCAGTTTAGCTCAAATCTGGCAGGTTTCCATCTTCTGTTTTTATCCTGATGTCCATGAACATGAACACTGTCCCTGTCAAATAAATCCAGATACAAAGATCAGATCTACTGAGCATCATCAGCGTGTCAGCCGCTAACTGCTGTTATGGAAATTTAATTAACAAAATATACAGACACGATGAGTAGTAGGCTAACGCCTTTTAATAAACATAAGCACTTAGGAGAGAGTGGCCATCGCGGGGTACTTTCTCTACCAATGAACAGCATTGGTTTAAATACAGTCAGAACAAACTTCCATTCCACAGCTGTTGTTTACACTCTTCCTCTTCAGAAGAGGAGAGATTTTTACAACCTAATCTCCTCTTACAGTGATTGCCCCTTGTTTCTTCCCCCATCTTCAAAGACAAAAGGCTTCAACACCTGTGGAATTTCCCCCACTGTGTCTGCAGTTTGCAAGATGAAGCTGATTGGTCCCCAACTTCCTGACATAAGACCACCAGACACCAGCTAACTGTGTGCAATAAAATGTGAAGCAGACATACTAAAACTAAGTGATATTAAAGCGCTGTTACAAAAACATTGTGACCAATACATCAAATAAAAGAAATCTATCTTCAAATAAATAAATGTGTCTGATCAGCAGAGCGGTGATAAGAGGAGAGACGCTGAGCGAGTGAAACTTTAAAAACGGACTGAAAAAAATTCTTCTTGGCTTCATTTTTCCTTCTAGTCTTAAAAAACTTCCATTTAATGGTTTTGTGGAAATGTGAGTCATTTGAGTTAATAATGAGCCACAGCAGCCCTGAATAAACACTTGAATTACTGTCTGAGTTGCTGCAGTTTCCTGCTGCGTCCACTGGGTGTCAGTAAAGCTGCAGGTGTCTCACCTGTGAGTCCACCTGTGGGGAAACAGTCTAGGTGGTGGTTGGGTTGACAGGCGAAGGAACAGTTCATTCCCTTTATTGCTGATCTGCTCTTTATAAATGCACCTGAACTCGTTTGACCCTGTAAACCTTTCTCTGAGATTTGGTGTCATGATATCATTAACATGATGTTAGGGTGAAAATCACGACGGATACCCATGACACAGATTAAAAACGGCCTTAAAATCGATATAGACTGATGTTGATGATGATTAGTAATCAATAACACCAATCACCAATATTTGGAGCTGATTGCCAATTAGAAACATGAAATCCAGAATCAGAGGAGACTTTATTTTTCTGTCTAAAAACATGTTTAGGCAGACACGTTTCAAACTCTGCGTCGTTCTGAATAACTGATCATCTTTAAGTGTTCATGCTGCTGTAACACATCTGTACTTACACCAAACTTTAATGGGTGGAGGTCCCGACGGCTGACAAGTTTACTATTTATCTAAATCTCAACGTTCAGGCCCAGAATCACAGAGTTCATTGACGAGAGGCTACAAATCCACACACCTGTGTCTCATCAGGACTCAGATTCTTGAAAGAAATTTGCAGTAGCTGCTCCACATGAGTGTTAGACCCCATATCACAGAAATAACACAAGAAATAAACGATTACAGCACAACAACAGACTTTTACACAACATAGGAGACATTAGATCATAATCTCAACCCTGAGTTTTCTGCTTAATCAGCTTAAGTCACTTTTGTTTCTGTCTGATTTGTAAACTGTCCTTTATGCTGTTTGGAGAACCAGTGTTCATGAGCAGAACTGTTTCTCTGGTGTCCTTTCAGTTGAATGTTTCTCATAAAAATACAAAGTCTGTTCGAAGAAAAGATGCTCAGGAAATATAGACGTGCAACACTGAAACTGGGTCCTACCCCACAGCAGTGCAGCATCCACTGAGTAGGCGCATCCACCTGGAGCGATGACCATTCCCAGCTAAAGTCACCAGACAAGGACCATCTCACACAATTTCATCCGATAGGGCGAGATACTCCCAAAATACCAGCTGGGTTTAAAAATGCATAGAGAACAAACATTTCTTTCATAGACAATTACATTAACTCTGAACTTGGCTTCACACCTGTCATCTTAGGGGGGTAATCAGGCCTCTAGATTTCTATAAACTCATCATAACTCATTTCAAACATACCAAAGTTCACAGCACAGGAGGACACACCAACAGTGGGCTCCTTATCGTGACAGAAAAAATAAAAACACATGGGGAAAAATCCAGAACTGCACTATGTGGCTGCCACATCACGCCGACATCAACGTTGTATGTTCAATGACAATTAAAGAATTGTAACTATTCTGCGCCAACAAAACCACACCCAATCCTGTGAGAGCAGTGTGGCTTCCAGCTTTGAAACACACAAAGTTCACAGTGAAAATCAAATGCACAAACTTGTTCCATATTTAAACAGAATATGAGCAGACAAGGTAACTAACATTTAACATTCCAGAAATCTTGGTAATCTCTCTCCCTCCCTTTAAAATATGTAACATGCATCGTTCCTGTTGCTCTTCTTTAAAGATCAATATTTTTTGCTATTGATACCAACTTCTTTTATTGGAGACATACTGTTTGAGTCAGTATGTTTTAAAATAAAATGATATTGCAATTTAAAGTCAAAGTCAAAGTAATCTTTATAGTCATCTCTCCTATATACAGTACACAGTACAGCATATAGAGAGATGAGACCACTCCGGTTGCATCAGTACAAAAAACTTATAGATATAAGAAAAGTAATGAATGAAATAAAAATACATCTCACACAAGTTGTAGCTTATCGGCAGATTTTACGTTTGTAAGTACGTCCCTAAAAACAAAAACGGCATGTGCTAATGTGTACAGAAACAACTAGTCAAAAGAGTGTGTGTCACTGGCATTCTGGGTATTCTTCTATATAGTTTTGTAAGTGTTGCTATGAGAGGGTCTTGTGGCTGTAATGGATTATCAAGGGTGTGATGCTGCTGCTTGTAGTGTGAACAATATCATGCGTTTGTTAGCCCACCCACTATCACTGCTAGCCACCATTGTGAACAGGTGTACCTAATAAAGTGGCAGGTAAGTGCCCCTAACAGTTAGTGAATCAGAAAAGCAGAGACCAAACCGCAGCAGCTGAAGCTTCAGGTTTTTCAAACCTATTTAAATGTCAGCACTTGGTAAAATCAGGTTCCTGCAGGCATAAAGCTGATCCACAAACTCTTCAGCCTCACACTTTGTTCAGCAGCCAACACAAACCATCAGCATCACTGAGCATCTGCCTCACACAACACTTCCTGTTACACCAAAACTAAAATGAAACTGTCAGAGTCACAGCTGGAGGAGGAGCAGGAAAAGCAGGAGTGTTTGGGAGCTGCTTTAGTCAGGTTAACAGGACACAGGATGAAGATGTTGCTGCTGTTGCTACTCATCATGAACGGTAAGAAACTCAATGTTTGAACCAATGACTGTTGAACCTGCAGTTAGAGCATCATCAAGAGTTCTGCAACAAATGCTGAATTTAACTCATTTTGCATGTCATTTAGTTTCAGAAGTACAGTGAAAATGTTGCATTCAATGGAATCTGGTCAAATGAAATGTACTTGATTGTTCTACATTCATGTTATACCAGCCCACTTTCCTTGAAGATGGCATATTTGAGTAAATAACATTTGATTTTATACATTTCAGTTCTATTTTACACAAGTTTTTGCTTTGTGTTTGTTGAGGGTGAAAAATCAGTTACACACAGGTAAGTCCATGCAGAGAACACAGCGATTTAATGATGTGAGGGCTGGTCTGAGAAAGGCTCGTACTACCACACTGTGGACTCTGAAAGAGGAGGTTTGTATTCAGGCTGAAGCAGCTCATTGTGAAACAGACGTTTGGTGGGTGTGGCTTTTAGGACGAATGAGGAAACATATTTGCATATTTCATGGTAGGTAGCAGCTTGATAGGCTCCAACTTTAGTCAAGTGTAACAGGTGATCACAGTGAGAGAAACTGCTGCTACGATACAGGTGACGACACACCTGCTTGTTCATAACACTGTTAACAAATGGCTGGATTATCTCCCACATGTTGTTATTAATCTCATATGATTTGGGATTATCAGCTCTAAAACTGAAGCATGCTGTTTGTATTATGGAGTGGAGACCGGTCCGTTAGTGCTACCTGTAGCACAGCGCCCTAACCTACACCCAGATCAACACACAGATCCACACTTCTGCACCTGGACCCGTTCAGACCAGAGTTTAGAGCTTTAGCACTCGCACCTTTAACATTACGATCTGTTCCCAATCCGACGCAGCTTCATCCAGAAGGGCTCCCGCGCTGTCATCGCTGTGGACCGGCTGTACGTGGACGGACAGCTCCACCGCGACCCCGACATCACTCCGTGGCTGTATTAACTTCACACCAGATAAGAATCCGCTACACCCTTTCCCCATCCACTCACACTAACTTGCATTAACTTAACATCTGTTTAACTTACCAGTATCAAATCGGCTCATCTTAAGTGTGATTTCATAGCAGAATTAACACCGTCACTCTCCGTCAACGGTATGATTGGAATGTTTCCGGGTTTGTTTGTTTGTTTGTTTGTTTTTTTTTTCTTGCTATTGTTTTTCTATCCTTCTCGTTTTGTTTTTTTTCTCTCTTTTTCCCCCTCCTGTTTTTATGCTGCTCACCCTTGTCCTTGGTTTCTTTCTTTATTTCTTTCACTGCTTCGATCACCTGCTTCCAGACTCATCCACAAACAACATCCTTTATTTCGACACATACGCACAGCACGATCACGCACAATCATGCGCTCAACGGCAGCACATTTACATCAGACAGACAGCGCACACAGTATAGGATACACACACTTAAGTCAAGCGTACTACTCATATTAGTAAATATGCACACACATAATCAGACTCAGGGAGCATCTCGCCACGCATTTTTTCTCTCTCTCCTTCTCTTTATTTATGAACTGGTGATGTATTCTCTCCACCTGTCTAAGCCACACACACAGCGCACACCCCTAGTTATACAAACATATCTATGGGTGAACTAAGATTCGTTACATGGAATGTAAATGGAGCTGGCTCCAGAGAAAAGAGGTTAAAAATATTTAACCAACTCAAAAACTACAGGCAGATGTTGTCCTTTACAAGAGACCCACAGACCTCTTAAAGGTTCGAATGAACTTAAAACACCTGAGTTTCCTAATGTGTTCTCAGCTTGTTATAATTCTAGACAAAGGGGAGTAGCAATTTTAATACATAAAATATTAATTTCACAGTACTCGATACAGTTATAGATCCAGAGGGCAGATTCTTAATCATTAAACTATCTATATGTGATAAAAAGCTATGTATTGTAAGTGTATATGGTCCAAATGTTGATGATCCTCATTCTTTCACAGTTTTTTCAGTGCACTCTCTGAACACTCAGATGGCACACTTGTTCTTGGAGGCGACCTCAACCTTGGACTAAATGAAGAAATGGATAGGCTCAATACAGCAGGAACTCAGCGTAATTGGCAGTCCACAAATATAATCAAACAGTATATGAGCGACTTTGGTCTTTGCGATGCATGGCGCTCCCTTCACCCCACCAGTAAGGAATATTCTTTCTTCTCACATGTTCATCACTCCTACTCGTCTGGATTATTTTTTGGTCAGCAGCTCACTGCTGAGTGACATTTCAGACACTGAGATTCACCCTATAGCTGTCAGCGATCATGCTCCTGTATCTTTAACACTAATGCACAAGAATAATACTACGCCAAGTAAAAACTGGAGATTTAATACATCACTGCTTAAAGATGAAGACTTTATTAAATATTTTAAAAGAGTGGACTTCATATTTAGACTTTAATGACACTCCCGGAACATCAGCTTCTGTTTTATGGGAAGCAGGAAAGCTGTGATGAGAGGTAAAATAATTTCTTTCTCATCACATAAAAAAAGAAAGAAGAAAACAAAAATATTCAGGAATTAAAAAACCATCAAATCCCTAGAAGAAGCCTACGCGTCCGACCAAGATCAGGAAACATTGAACAAAATACGCAAAAACAAAACTAGAATTAAATGAGATAATTGATAAAAAACAAAATTCTTAGTACAAAGACTACGCTTACAAAATTATGAACATAGTAATAAATCCGGTCAATTTCTAGCAAACCAGCTAAAAATAAATAAAGAAAAAACAACTATAGGTGCTGTTCAAGATTCATCTGGGAACACAATATATGACCCGAAACAAATAAACAACATTTTCAGGGATTTCTATAAAACGTTGTATTCACCACAAATAAACCCATCTAAAAAGGAAATTGATCAGTTTTTAGACAACATAACTCTCCCAAAATTATTAGACACTCAAGCAATGGCACTGGATTCGCCACTGACACCAGGTGAACTCCAGGAAGCCCTGATAAGTATGCCCAATAATAAGGCTCCAGGCCCAGATGGCTTTCCTGCAGAATTCTACAAAGTATTCTGGACGATTCTAGCCCCAGTTTTTTACAGAACGTTGTTGGAAATCAAAGAAAATGGCAGACTTCCATCAAATATGAATTCTGCAAACATTAATCTCCTGCTAAAACCAGGCAAAGACCCTGTATATCCCTCAAGCTATCGTCCAATATCCCTTATAAATGTAGACCTCAAAATTATCTGCAAAGCTCTCTCGAAGAGACTAGAGAAAATAACCCCCTCTTAATTCATCCTGACCAAACTGGTTTCATAAAAGGTAGGCACTCATCAACAAATACACGAGATTACTTAATTTGATAGACTACTCATACAGTAAAAACCTTGAAACTACAATATTTTCTTTAGATGCAGAAAAGCGTTTGACAGAGTTAACTGGAAATTTCTATTTGCAACTTTACACAAATTTGGTTTTGGATCTTCTTTCATCAACTGGTTAAAAATATTATATAATTCCCCAACAGCTTGTGTCAGAACAAATAACCAGACATCCTCCAGCTTCTGTCTCCTGAGGGGCACCAGGCAGGGATGCCCACTCTCCCCTTCACTGTTTGCAATTTTTATCGAACCACTAGCAGCAGCAATTAGACAGAATTCAGTAATTAAGGGCATAAAATGCAAGAACGTGGAACATAAAATCAGCCTTTATGCGGATGATGTGTTACTCTTTCTCCAAAATTCACAAACCAATATCTCTGGGGTGATTGAACTGATAAACTCTTTTGCAAGAATATCAGATTACTCAATTAACTGGTCAAAATCTACAGTCCTTCCGATTAATTGCTCCTTCCATAATTCCTCTTCTACTCCACTGCAATCGGAAATATAAAATATTTAGGTATTAATGTTTCTCCCAAGCTTGCAGATCTAACTAAATTAAACCATATCCCACTTTTAAAGAAGGTAGAAGGTGATCTGGCTAGGTGGAAATATCTACCCATATCACTCATGGGAAGGGTTGCCGCTATAAAATGATGGTATTACCAAAAATAAATTATTTATTCTCAATGATCCCAACTAAACCACCACAAGATTGGTTCAGATCTCTAGATTCATATATGTCCAAATTCCTTTGGAAAAATAAGCCCCACGTATAAGCTTAAAAACACTACAAAAGACCAAGGATAAAGGAGGATTAGAACTACCTAACTTTCAGCACTACTTCTTAGCCAACAGGCTTCAGTTTATCTCAGGATGGCAAAACATACCCTCTTAGATGAACCTTGGCTAGATGTAGAACAAGCACTTTGCAATAATCTAGAGATTTCAGATCTACCATTTATCAGCTCAAACATCCAACGACATGAATGCTTCAAAAGCATCAACATCAGCTCTTCTCTGACAGCGTGGTGGGAGTTTCTGAAGTTGACAGAGTCTTTATTAATCCCATGCAAACGTACACCTATCTGGAACAACCCTGACATATTACAAAACAATAATATGATAAACTTTTCAGATTGGAGTGGTAAAGGAATCAAATATTTAGAACATATACTAGAAGGAACAGGATTTATTTCATTTGACAGACTAGTTACACAATATGGGATCAACAAGAAAAGATTTTTAGAATATCAACAAATTAAATCCATAATAAAAAAGAGATTTAAACCGGGTCAAGTTGAACTACAAACGCCACCAAGTGTGGTTCAATTTCTTACTCTTAAAACCCCCAAATTACTATCCAAAATATACAGAATGCTTTCTAAAACAGATGAATCAATATCACTTCCTATTGCAAAATGGGAAGCGGATTTATCAGTTAACTTTGACCAAAACTTCTGGTCTCAGATTTGCTTAAAACCTTTCATCTAATTAGAAATCCCAGTCTTCAATTAATTCAATACAAAATACTACATAGAGTACACTATACAGGTCATCGGATGTTCAAGATGGGCTTTACGTCTACCAACAACTGCTCACACTGCCAAACCAATTCACCGGACAATTATATCCACGCTCTTTGGTTCTGTCCACCAGTTCAGAAGTTTTGGCGCGAGATATGTGAAGACTTATCAAAGTGTCTGAAATGTAACATTCCAACTTCCCTTTAGTATGTTTGTTGGGCAGCTTAGATAATGTCACTCCGGAAAAGAATATAGCCCATATGGTTTTCACTGCCCTATGCATAGCCAAGAAAACAGTCCTCATGAACTGGAAAAATAAAAATAATCTTAATTCTAACCAATATAGAAATTATCTATTAGATTACATTAGTCTTGATACAGCCTCTGCCACCACATCAGATCAATTGCTCTGGGCTCCTTTGATCAGCTCCATCACCTAGTGGGGGTGGGGGGTCTTAGTTTGGTCCCACCTTCACTGTTGTGATTGGTGTGGGGTAGGGACAGGCTTAGGGCATCAGGGGTTCCCGGGAGCATCTTCCTTGGGGGCTCAACCCGGGTAGCGGTCATGGCCAATTAGGGGCTCTGTTGGCTCTTAGGTGACGGTTTCCTCGTGGCTGCGTGCAGCAGAGGCTAGGGAGGGTCTGTGCTGACGGACGTGGGTTACTGACCTGGTAGCCTGGCTGCCCCTGGGTGGGTCCGGGATGGGCGTGAGGTTCTGGGGCACTCCGTCTCTGGGCTGGGGCCCTGGCCAAGCCTCAGGGGCTTGGGTCCTGGTTGGTGTGTTGCCGGGGTTGTGGGCGGGTGGGTGTATGGGGCCCAGTCCTGGGCGCAGGGTGCTGCCTGTGCATCGAACCACCTGGGGGCTCTTCAACTGGTGGGGAGGTTGTCACATCCTGCAGGAGATTTCCTCTCTTCAGGAACTCTCTGCAGGAGGGGAGATACAGGAGAGGTGGAGGAAGATCTCAGCCTGGGCGTCTATTGTCTTGTGTAGTCTGGAAGATGAGTGGATGATGGGGTGGGTGCAGTTTTCTCTGTGGTGGGGTCAGGTGGACTGTCCCGGGCTCTGTGGGGCGGGCGGCGTTGCTGCACTGGGCCCCGGTCCGGATGGGCCTGGGCCCCCCTTTCCTGGCGGGTTGCAGAGTATGGGGTGCCTACTGGGGTCAGCGGGGAGCTGGCCCCAGGAGGGGTCACTGCCCTCCTTCCTTCCCTCCCCATCTCCAGCTGCCTCCCTCTTCCCGCTCCACCACAATCACCCACACATGCAGGGCCTTGGGGTAGGGGTGTGTCACCAGGGTGCAGAGGAGACATCCCCCCTCTGTCCCCTTCTGGCTGCCTCTGCCTCAATTTTATCCCACACCTTAGACATTCACATTACTCACACTCTCATTACACATACATATAGGATCTTGGGGGTGGGCACGCACACGGATTCCAAATTACCATCAGGGTGTACACCTCACCCCTGGCGCCGTTGCCCACCTCTCAATTTTAAATACACGTAGACATTGAGGGCTAGCAGGAGGGGCTATACGCTTACCTGCTGCTCTGGCAGGTAGCTCCATGCCCTCCTGGGTTTTAAATGCACCTTAGAACACACATACATCAACACTACATATGAGCGGGTGGAGGGAGGTTTGAGTCTTCCCTACACCCCGTCTCTCTGCGGCCTGCTGGAGCGGGGGCTAGGAGGAGGAGTTGGCCGTCCAACTGGGGTCTGCTGCTGCGGAGTCGGGGCAGTCTGCTTCTCCCCACCGCAGGGAAAAGGGTAACACCACCTGGGTCTGGGCGCAGTTCCCCATCCAGGGCAAGGGTACCTAGACCCGGGGCTTAGAGTACGCTTGGGGAGTGTGATTGTATGTACAGTGTCTCTATGTCTGTCTCCACGTTGGGTGAGTGTTGAGTAATTGTATATGAGAGCATGAGGGTGGGAATAGATGTTTGTATCTGTGTGTGCCTGTTTGTCTGTGTCTATATGTCAGGTTGGGTATCAGACGCCACCTCTCTGGGGACATCTCAGGCCCTCCAAGGTTTGAGGCCCATCTCCCCCACCACTTCCCCTGCCGGTGGCAGACGCCTCAGACATCGGTGCGTTGGTGGTTCTTTGTGTCCGGGGTGGGCGCCCAGGTACCCACCGCCCACTCCTTGGCGGCTGCTTATCGGGGCATGGAGCCTGGGGCTCGCTCGGGCCACTGGGATGGGGTGCCCTTGGCCTCTCGGCCCGGGGCTCGGTCACTCAGGCACAGCTGGCTGCCGGCGGAGCTCACGGGCACGTCACTGCAACCCCCTGGCTTCTGCTCGCGGCTGCTGAGTGACCCCTCATCTGGGACTCTCCTCAGCTCTTTTCTGGTATAGTGGCGCGGCTGCCCTCTGTTGGTCTTCCTTGGTCTCTTGTGTTCTGGGGGCCTCTGGATGTCTGGAGTTTTGATCTCCTCCATACCTGCTTCATGCCCTGGAGGACGGGCCAGTGGCCCCCACACCCTCTAGCAGATCATTACATGAAGGAACCTTTTAAAAACAAGCAAGCGTTCATGCTCACAGGTGCACACACGGGTGGTCACACACACAAACTACACCCTTTTGGCTCCTACCTCAAAGCACACTGTGCGCTGTCGATCTCACGTGCTGCACAATAATGTTTAATATTTAGTATTTACTGTCATATTCCCATATATCATTGTGATCTTGTTTATTACTCTCGTTTTCTTCTGCTTGCTTTCTTTTTCTTTCTCAACAGGTGATCCAGGTGATCGATATATGTATTTTTTGTCTGCTTATTCTGTTGGTTTTGTTTTTGCCCTTTTCCCCGTCCCTCTTCTCAGGTTTTTTTTTTTTTTTTTTTTTTTTTTTTCCTCTTTCTTTCTCCCTTTCTTTCCCCCAGTCAAGTCTGTCCCGTATTCAGCAAGTGAAAATAAAATAAACAATAAAGCTGAATCAAATGGACCATTACGGCAAGGCTGGGATGGTCCATTTGGTAAAGTAAATCCGTTGGGCATCTTTCTTCGCCTTTTAGACAATAATTCTGATGGCAAAAGAACCAAACGGGACAGGTTAAAAAAAAAACAAAAAAAAAAAACAAAAAAAAAAAAACATTACGATCAGCCATGAGTTGTCACTTTAAGTCACTTTATTATCAGTCAGTTATCAAGAGTTCCTACATGTGGAGCAGAGGAGGTTCCAGTTATAACTAACACAGTTTAAAAATGCTCTGCCCTGTGATTGAGGATGATCTTCACATGTTGTGTCTTTTCAAAGGAAAAAGAAGATCATTTATTGATAACAATGTGACATTTTAACACTAGTCCAGTATTCATACATAATATATATTCATACATTTTCTGTTATGAAATCATTAACAAAATAGGAGATGTGATCTGATGTTTTCTTTCTGCTGTAAGCTGAACAGGACATTTTATTTAGTTAATAGTTTTGGCCAGCTTGAACAGAAACACACTGAAAGCTGCAGAAACAGGATTAACAGGAATGAACAGGTCAGACTTCCTTGTTTTAGCCCCAGTTTTCCTTATGGTCTTTGAACATCACTGACTTTGTGTTCAGGCTTTTCAGACAGTTTTCATCCTTTCTTTTTTATCTGGATTTTGCATTTGGACTCTCCCCTGGCGAATCTTGAGAAATATGCTTGTTTCTGATCAATTTTGCTGACTTTCAACCTGATTTCTGGATCTGTTTGTTTTCAGTGTAAACATGTGTCCTTTCCTCCTGAAGGAAGCTTCTTCACTGAGAATATGAGTTCTGCAGATACAAACTGTGCTGCTTACTAGACACACGGTGATCCAGCATTAGTTCTAGTCAGTCTTTACACTGTGCAGGGTTAAAGGTGAAGGTATCAGGAAGAAGCAAAAGTGTTGCTAACTCCAAGGTGTTTGCTGCACTATTCAAATATGCAGTCAAACAATATGCAAATATGAGTATCGTGGAATCCATCTTTCCACTCACTCCCCAGGTGTTTATACGTCACTGCTGCATGTCAGTCATTTAGTCCCTGTTATGATGATTTCTGATATGAGGTTCAGTTCTACGGTGGTGATCGCAGGGTGTGCACAGGTCAAGTGCCACTATGACCCTCCAGGAAATAACGAGGACAGGGGATGATCGTTCAGCTCTTTAATGGCAGATTTTGGCGTGGGTATGTGGGTGTGTGTGTGTGGTTCTACAAACAGAATGGGAAAACAGAACACAAATTACAATCAAATATAGACAACAATAATCACTATATAACATATTACAGCCACATACTTGTCTTATAGGACTTACTACTAGGCTGACGGCCTGTACTTTTAGTCTGATCCATATTTGGCAACAAAGAAAATAAACATCTTTCTATCACTTAACCCTTGTGCCTCACTCACTTATGATGCTAAATAAAGAAGGCAAATACACATAACAAATCACCAACTCAAACCGAACTCAGTTTGGCCTAGGTGAACTTAGCTTAGCTTAGCCCGCTTAGCTTAGCGATAAATTAGCTTATAGCAAATGTACGAACAGAGGATGCCCAGAGCAAGAAAACATGCAGGCTATCATTCTTACACAAGAAATATCCTGTAACTCACCAGTCTTATGGACGCACACTCTCAATGAACCCACATAAACCGCTCCAAAGGATAACTTGTGATTCACACTGCCTCCATGAACACCATTTTACATTCTAGTCAAAACATTACTCACAAAACGGCCGCGCCCTCTAGTGGCGAGGCAGAAAACTGCATCACAGTCCTGCCTTCAGAACAGCCGCCCCAAACTTGCACTCGCAAGTTTGCAGAATGTAGTTTACTGTCCATTTTGTTCTGGTACTGCAGGTAGTCGAATAAAGGCGGCTCACTGGGCGCACGTAGGTGGTCGGTCCTTTACGTTCACTTGTGCAGACCGGATTAAACCATCAGCTCCGGGAATACCCTGTTGATCTTCCCAACAGGCCATGATGCTCTGGGAAGTTGGGGATCCACTATCATCACCACAGTGCCCAGCTGGATCGGAGCAGTGTCCTTCTGCCACTTTGACCGTGTCTGCAGTGTAGGCAGGTAGTGGCGTATGAACTGTGTCCAGAAGCGATCGGATAACACCTGACAGGTCCTCCATGGTCGCCGCCCAATGAGCTCTGAGTCGTGGTATATCACTTGGGGTAGGGAAGGGTCTAGCCGCCCCATCAGCAACAAATTTGGGGTAATGGGGTCTGGGTCGGCCACGTCTGATGATACGTACCCCAAAGGTTTTGAGTTGAGCATTCCCTCGATCTCGATCAGAACTGTTTGGAGGATTTCCTCTTTTACAACCTGCGAGCCCAATGTGGAGGCCAGAGCTGCCTTTATGGACCTGATCTCTCGCTCCCAGGATCCTCCAAAGTGGGGAGAACTGGGAGGTTAAATTGAAACTTGATCTGATGCTCTGCTAACTTGCCTTGTAAAGAGGGATGCAGGGCATTGAAAGTTTCCTGGAGCTCCCGATCCCCACCTCGGAAATTTGTTCCCTGGTCGCACAGTATCTCAGCTGGTTTCCCACGGCGAGAGACAAATCTTCTTAATGCCATCAGAAATGAGTCGGTGTTGATGCTAGACAGCACCTCAATATGAATGGCACGAGTCGTCAAGCATTTAAAGAGCAGGCCCCAGCGTTTTCATTTCTCCGACCAACCTTCACCTGCATTGGCCCAAAGCAGTCGATGCCTGTGGAGAAGAAGGCTGGCTGATGTAATCGTAGGCGTGCAAGGGAAGGTCTGCCATCTTTGGGTTGACAGGTTGGGCTCTCCATTTTTGGCACTCAGGGCAGGAGCGCTGTTCACTTCTTTACGGCTTCACGGCCGCCGAAGAATCCAGTATTTCCTTCTCAACTCTGCAAACAATCTCTCTGCTCCTGGGTGCTTCAAATCACTGTCAGCCTGTCGGATGAGTAGTCTGGTGACTGGATGTTTAGGGTCCAATACTACTGGATGTATCACAGCAGCTTCCAAATCATGGCACCGCCTAAGACGACCACCTACTCTTATGAGTTGAAGCGATTCATCGAATTCTGGGGCCAGGCAAAACAGACGGCTAGATGAGTGAACTGGTTTCCCAGTGGTCAGGCACTGGATCTCATCTGGGAAACTGTTTTTCTGAGCAGCTCTCAGCAGAATAAGCTCAGCCTCCTTGTAGTTCTCTGATGTGAGGTTGTCACCAGCCGCCCGTGAAGGCACCTGGCTGTTTCTTCCAATAGCTTGCTAAAACTGGTAAACTGCTGTGCATCAGGCAGGAGATAGAGTCAGTAGACACAGCTAGGCAAGTTATTGGTTTACGCTGCTCCTCACCAAAGTCTGTACATGGTGTGGCTGGGTGCTGTGGCCACTGGTCTCGATGTAGCTGCAGAAACGGGGCCCACATGCCCACCGGGAATGGACTGTGAGGTCTTGTAGCTTCTTACCCTAGTTAGATCATCTGCCGGATTGTCATATGTTGTCACATAACGCCAAGACTGGCTGTCTGTCAGTTCCTGGATCTCAGCTATTCGAGTTCCCACGAACACCTTGAAATGACAGGACTCGGACTGGATCCATGTTAGGACAGTGGTGGAGTCTGTCCATAACACCACTCCGCACAGTGGTAGGGTGAGCTCTTTGGTCAGCAGGCTAGCGAGTTGAGCTCCAGTCAAGGCTGCACATAGTTCCAGACGTGGCATGGACATCTGCCGTTTAGGGGCCACCCTAGAGCGGGCAGTCAGGAAAGCAACTTCCACCTTTCCAGCAGCATCTTCCGTCCGTAGGTAGGCAACACTTCCATATGCCTGTTGAGATGCATCGCAGAAGATGTGCAACTCACGCCTACTGTCGGATTTGTCCAGCTCCGGGCTTACATAACAACGTTGTAGACTAATGTTGTCCAGATGCTGCAGCTCACCTTCCCATTCGTTCCATGCAGAGAGCAGGTCACTTGGTAACAGGGGGTCATCCCACTCACGCTTTTTGTCCCACAACTGCTGGACTAGTACCTTTGCTCTCGTTGTGAAGGGGACGAGAAACCCTAGTGGGTCATACTGACTCGCCAGAACCCGGTAGATGTTCCTCATGGTAGGAGGATTACTCTCCAGCTGCCTGGACTTGTAGTGCAGAGTGTCAGAGCAGCACATCCAGCGCAGACCTAGAGCAGGTTCTTGAGGGTCCATGTCGGTTCGATTCAGCCACTGTACGCTGCTCTCCGATCTTATCTCCTGTGGTAGATGGCTGATGAGATCTGGGGTGCTGCTGGCCCACTGTCTGAGCTCAAATCCTCCCTCCGATAATAGTGACCGTAGTTTGTCCACAACCTCTGTGGCCACATCTGGAGAAGAGAAGCTCTGTAACCAGTTGTCAACATAAAATGCTTCTCAATGGAGTCACGCACGTCATCTCCCTGGTCACTGTGGTCATGGACGTGTCGCTGGAGTGCATAGATTGCACAGCATGGTGAGCATGTTGTCCCAAAGGGAGCACCTGCCATTCATACACCTTGGGATGGGTGTCTCTTTGCAGATCGCGCCAGATGAAACGTAGTAGCGGCCGGTCCTCAGGCAGTAGTCTCACTTGGTGGAACATCCCCTGATGTCACTGCTAACTGCGATGGAGCGTTCTCTGAAGCGTAGCAGCACACCAAGAAGAGAGGCCCCAGGTTCGGGCCTGGTAAAAGCAGCTCGTTGAGGTTCTGATCCCTATAGGTGAATGAGCAATTAAACACCACACGGTTCTTTCCGTTGTGTGTCACCATGTGGTGAGGATGAACCATGATTCTTTGGAGGCCCTCATTTCCTCTTCGCTGATTTCTCTGACATAGCCTGCTGCTATCAACTTTGTCATCTCCGCTTGATAAGCTTTTAGCCTTCTCTGGGTCTCGACTGAGGCGCTTCTCCGTGCCACGTAGATTGGGAGTACTGCTTCAGGTGGCACCCGAGTGCAGGCATATCACTGACACGCAGAAGAGGAGTTGAATATCTGTTTACTCGACATTCAATCTTGTTGTCTTTGCCTCCAAAAGCTTCATAGCTTGCTCTTCCCTCCTAGACCGTGTCACCAGTTTCTCACTTCGATATGGGAGAGTGTCGAGTTGCCAAAGCCTCTCTACTTGACTATGAAGCTCTGATTGAGGAGAGGCAGCTGACAGGAAGAGGCACTGTTGCGGTTGAGCAGAGTGCTTAAGGGAGGGATTGGTCCCTGTAGTACCCAACCAAGTCTAGTCTTGACTGCAGCTGGTCCTCCAGGTAAGCCTAGGCGCACAGGTTTGATGGGCGTTACTAGGTGAGGACAGTCAGAGCCGATCAGAAGGAGTGGCTGGGCATTTGTGAAGGGTTGCAAGGAAGCCTTCTCAAGTGTCTATATTTCTGTTGAAGTGCTTTCACAGGGTATGAATGTTCAGCTAAGCCTAGATCATCAGCTGTGAAGGCTCTCTCAATGGTGAATGTTCTGGATGGTTGGCTGGCAGGGGAGACTTTGACTGTCACTGAGGCGCCATGCAAGGTTCTCAATCCTTGTCTCACCGTGCGTGAGTAAGACTCTCTGCCGTGCCCTGTAGCTGCAGTCTTTGAGTGGCCTCAGGGAGAAGGATCGTCCTCTCAGATCCATCATCCAATATGGCGAATGTCTCCAAGGTGTGCTCACCGTTCTGCAGCAGCACTTTGGTTATCTTCAGAAGCACTTGGCTACAGCCAGCACGCCGGTCTAGATAAAGTACCTCAGTAGATGGTTTACTCCCCAGCTCAGCAACGTGTTCCATTGGTGGATTGGGTGCAGCAGGTCTGAGGTTCACTTCATGCAGGGCCTCAAGGTGTTTTCCCTGCATGTCTTGCACTGCACTTTAAGTCGACACTGAGCGGCCTGGTGGTGCCGCCCACAACGCCAGCAGCGATTGTTGGACTTAATCCAAGTTGATTTCTGCTCCTTAGTCAGCATCTTGAAGTTGACACATTGATCTAAGAAGTGCAGAGTGTTATTACAATATGGACAATAAGCTGTGGGCTTGTCTTGGACCTCAGAGGTGGAAGGGGTTGTGGCTGAGGACCTTTGAGGGGCAGTGTTATGTGTTGCACCATGCAGCACGGTGGTAGTCCTTTGGTGGCTCTTTTATCTCTTTTCATGCTGCTCCTGTCTCTCGAGCTCTCCTCTACCTTCTCTGTGTGATCTCCGCCTCTTGAATGACCAGCTCATACTCCAGCCACTCTGCAAAGTCTCTCAATGATGGTATTCCATCTTTCTGTGGGTAAAGGTAGCGAAAGGAAAGCAGCACGTAGGTCTTGGGTAGCTTTCGTGTCAGTCTAGCAACATGGGACCCGCATTGCAGCTCTATGTGTCCATCTTCCCAAGTTGCTCTAACATGCCGACCAGAGCACGGACTCTCAGTGCAAACCTTCTGAATCCAGTCGTGTCACCCGGGCGGATGCTGGGCTCATCCATAAGCTCTGCTATTCTCTGCAGTGACAGCTGGTGCGGCTGACCATAATGTTTAGTGAGCGAGGCCATCGTGTCAGAGTAGGGGCGGGTGAGTTACTGTATGAGTCAGCAATTAAAAGAGCTTCCTCAAATTTAAGGTGGTCACATAGGACCTGATATTTGAACCTCTCGGTTGCATCAAAGGGAGAATATTGTCTAGGGCAAGCCTTAATCTAGCAAACTGCCTGGGATCACCCTTTGTGAACTCTGGGATGGAGGAGATGGCCCTCTGTAGGTCTTCTCCTTTACAGCTATGGCTGTAGTGGGAGCTAACACCGGTTCTGGGGGAGCATGTTGGCGTCGAAACTAGGTCCAGCTAGTGATCGAGATAAGGGGTGGACTGTGGTGCACAAGGCTGAAAGTCAGGAGCTTCAGTGGCTGAGGGTTGCTGTAACTGTAGCTCTTGTAGGCGTCGGCTAAGCTCTTGTGCAATGGCTGGTAGCGGTGGAGGTGGAACAGACTGTACTTCTGGTAGATCAGGATGATCTCTCGGGAGAAAAACTGGAGGTGGTGGTACTGGCCATTCTTCAGCTGCATCCTGTGTGTAGGATGTATTGTGCTGCTCTGGTCTCAGGGGGAAAGGCTGTGGGGTTAGAGGTGTGGAGACCCAAGTGTCATCAGCTGAAATGTAGCCCCCTGGCTGCTGGGCAGAACGTAAGCGGGTGGATTCCAACGTGGTGACATTGCGATCCATCTGCCTCCTCATGTCTCCTACCATCAGCTGAAGTTGCCTGTTGTCCTCCTGCAGTTGCTGCACAATGTTCATGAACTCCGTGGAAGGCTGGATGACACTGGGGTCCGTCCTGCAGCTCCAATGGAACCAGGAGTCTGGGTGAGGGGCGTCATCTTGGCGTATCCCTCTCTAGTCTGCTGCTGCTCCAATGTAGCAGTGGGTGGCAGTGTGTAGCCTTCATACTGAGTCATCCATCCTGGTGGTCGCACAGCCCTCCGTGGACGTGCACCTGCTCTCTGGGGTCATAATCCATCTTCACTCTCTGTAATCACCTATCCGGCTCGAAGGACCAATGTGTTATGATGATTTCTGATATGAGGTTCAGTTCTACGGTGGTGATCGCAGGGTGTGCACAGGTCAAGTGCCACTATGACCCTCCAGGAAATAACGAGGACAGGGGATGATCGCTCAGCTCTTTAATGGCAGATTTGGCGTGGGTATGTGTGGGTGTGTGTGTGTGGTTCTACAAACAGAATGGGAAAACAGAACACAAATTACAATCAAATATAGACAACAATAATCACTATATAACATATTACAGCCACATACTTGTCTTATAGGACTTACTACTAGGCTGACGGCCTGTACTTTTAGTCTGATCCATATTTGGCAACAAAGAAAATAAACATCTTTCTATCACTTAACCCTTGTGCCTCACTCACTTATGATGCTAAATAAAGAAGGCAAATACACATAACAAATCACCAACTCAAACCGAACTCAGTTTGGCCTAGGTGAACTTAGCTTAGCTTAGCCCGCTTAGCTTAGCGATAAATTAGCTTATAGCAAATGTACGAACAGAGGATGCCCAGAGCAAGAAAACATGCAGGCTATCATTCTTACACAAGAAATATCCTGTAACTCACCAGTCTTATGGACGCACACTCTCAATGAACCCACATAAACCGCTCCAAAGGATAACTTGTGATTCACACTGCCTCCATGAACACCATTTTACATTCTAGTCAAAACATTACTCACAAAACGGCCGCGCCCTCTAGTGGCGAGGCAGAAAACTGCATCACAGTCCTGCCTTCAGAACAGTCCCTTTTCTCCCAGTTTGTCTCATCTCTGTGATCTCCTTTCCTCTTCTCTTTCCCCCATAGGCCAGTTTAGATTGTCATAACACCCCTAAAAATAAATATACAAATAAATTATTATCTGACGTTGTCTTCTCATGCTGTAGACGTACAGGATAGAATGAAAACAGGTTTATGTGTGTTTAGTAATTCAGACTTGTGTTGCTGTTGCAGAAAGAAGATGAAGAGGTAATTTAATGACTCAAAGCAGTGATGCAGGATGCATTGGGGAGAATAAACAGAGAGATTGTAGAGGATGAGGAAGAAACAGGTGAGCAGGTGGTGAAGTTAGAAAAACATTAATGATCTCAACAAAATCCTTTTTATATATTTCATGGAGCTTTGTGAGCTTTCCAGAAACACAGTTAAATGTCAGTAGATGTTCTAAACAGAACATATTGATATGAATAATACCATTTAGCAGGATTCATATAAATGATTAAACATGATTGAACAGGACGCTGCCACAGACTGCAGATCTGTCCTCCTCTCTTGGATTTGGGTCTATGATGCTCTGTGCTGACTCTGCACAACAAAAGGAGGATTCAATCCAGAAACTTTAATATGAAAGCAACTCTATTTCCAGTCGGCTTCCTGTCCAGGTATTTGCAGTAGAGATGGACCGATCCGATATTAGGTATCGGTATCGGTCCGATACTGACGTAAATTACTGGATCGGATATCGGCGAGAAATAAAAAATGTAATCCGATCCATTAAATATCAAAAAAGCACCTCACAAAACTTGCGACATGGCGTAACTCGGCTCATAACCATAGCAGTCGGAGCAGTGTGCGTCACGTGATAGAGCAGCTGTGTGTATTTGTAGCCTTGCTAGCAATCCAGCATTTCATCTCCGAGGAAGTTATCCCAGAGAGAAGTAAAGCAAGTGTGTAAGTTTATCTCTGAATGTTTGTAAAGCGTTCCCATGTTAAGCTTAACCACCGATATATGGAGCGACTGCCTTTCTCCCTCCCTCTCCTGCCGCTACTTCATGAAACTCCTTAATGATCAGCTGATCGGCTTTTCTGTCGCGAGTCAGTCTCTCTTCTTTGTTTTTGGCCCACTTTGCACCACAAGGAGGAAAATAGCAGCTGAACATCAGCAGCGCGTTTAAGCTTGATAAGCTGTTGTTAGAATTTATTTAATATTAATTTCTAGACCAGGATCCTTTTCTACGTAGCTGACGGCTGGTAACTGTGCAGGGGCGGATCTAGCAAAGTTTAGCCAGGGGGGCCGATAGGGCATTAACAGGGAAAAGGGGGCACAAAGACATACTTTTCTTTCTTATTCTCATTTAAAATGTCTAGCTTTTAATAAATAATTATCTGAATCTTACACCCAAAGTTTTAATCTGATGTAAAATGTATAGAAGTCCATTACTGTATATAGTAACAGTTAAATTTCTAATATACCCCAGTAAGCTATAGTACTTTTTCCTTTGGGAAGATACCATCTGTGCAATCTGCAATTCTGTAGTAGAAAGATGTTGAATCTATTTAATTATTCTTGAAAAATAATTTATTTCTGTGCATTTTTTTTATATAGGAAGGATGGAGTAGGTTTAAGTTTATTAGATTGATCAGTATTGCTGAACTATGAAATATTTTGGGTGCAGTGTATTTTTTACATACAGGTATAACAGAATAGCTTTAGTGTTGTTGTTTATTTAAACTTGAGTATGAACTTATACAAAATGCAGCAAGATATTAAAAAACAGTTTTATTGATTAAAAACACACTATATCGGATTAATATCGGTATCGGCAGATATCCAAATTTATGATATCGGTATCGGTATCGGACATAAAAAAGTGGTATCGTGCCATCTCTAATTTGCAGTGGCAGGATGATTGTCCAGTGTCTGTATTGATTGATGCTGCTGACAATTTTCTCACAGACTGGTGAAGAAAAAACAGAAGTCCATGTATCTTCAGATTTGTGTCTGAAGTAATGAAACTCTGGGTCCCCTTCAGGTAACTTGTGGTTCAGCTTTGGATGATGTTTGTGTCAAATCTCTGGTTCTTTCTGACTTCTATCACTATTCTATCAATATTACTAAGCAGAGTTTTACTCTTTCACCACTGAACTGGACATTGGTGCTTTTTTCATGTCTTTATTTCATCTTGTCTGGATTATTTTCCTTCTTTGTTCGTTAGAATACATGCAGGATGTTCAGAGCACTGCTGTGAGGCTTCTTGTGAAGTCTTCAGTGTACTCTCATGTCACACAGTTGGTGGTTCAGCTGAACTAGCTCACCATTAACTCCACAGTCTGCTTTAGGATTCTGGTTTTTACTTTTCTCTGCAGGGATGATCAGTTTTGTAATTTTATCATCAGATCTGTGGCCATATGTTCTGGACACTCAGGTGAAGAGAGGTGCTGAGCTCTCAAATGGGCAGACTTGGAGCGCCTAAACGTTTGTGAGGGCGTGCCAGGAATGGGTGGCAGAAGCCCCCATCTGTGAGAAATTCAAGTGCAACCTTAAGCAGAGCTTCGACAGCATTCAGAGGCAGACATTCAGTCATTTTAATTATTTTATTCTTTCTTTGTGATATTTTATGCTTAAGTCGTTTTTTGTTGGATTTTAGTTTGTTTTTTTGTCTGTTTGGGAGCTGACACAGTGTCTATGGAGACGGGGTTTGGGGAGATAACAGGAGGAGAGAAGCTGCAGAGAGGAGTGTAAGACTGCAACTCTGCTTCCTGGTCCCAACTGTGGATAGTCACGTTTTGGGGGGTTTAATAAATTGGTCCATATTTCTAGAAATGAGAGCTGCTCCATCCAGAGTGGGATGGATGCCGTCTCTCCTAACAAGACCAGGTTTCCTCCAGAAGGTTTCCCAATTATCTATGAAGCCCACATCGTTTATTGGACACCACTCAGACAGCCAGCAATTTACAAACACGCGGTTAAACATTTTCTCTCCTGGTCTGATTGGGGAGGGGACCAGAGAAAACTACAGAGTCCGACATTGTTTGGCAAAGTTACACACCGATTCAATATTGATTTTAGTGACCTACAGTTGATGTAACAGGGTGTCATTTAGGGGTGGAGCTGAACCCAAATACGGTTTTCAGAAAGGCACTGTCAGGGTTTCTGGGTGTTCACCCAGTGTTTTCAGTTGTTTCATGTTCAGTTTATTCACCTGTTCACATTTCCTGTTTTCATGTTCGCTTCCTTTGTGTTGTTAGTTCAATTATGTTCAGCCGTGCTCCCACCTGTCTCCAATCATCATCACTGTCAACCTGTGTATTTTCATTTAATTTGAATTCTTTTTAATAATCTCTTCTGAAATATAAGAACCTCTCATGGTTTTAATGGCACTTTGGATTTCCTTAATTTCTGTTCCATTCCCAACCCCAAATAGATGCTAGTGATGGGATTTCCGGCTCTTTTTAAAGAACCGGCTCTTTCGGCTCGGCTCATTGAAAGAGCCTCTTTCGGCTCCGAACCGGCTCTTCAGGTTGTTTTGTTTCTTTAATTAATTTATTATTAACAATAATATAAAATTATGCACAAAAGGAATTACTAATGTAAAAAATAAAGTGGTTTTATTTATATATGTTTATATATAAATATATGCGGTGGCCCCTAGAGACACGTACAAACTCCAAAACACATTTCTAGCATGAACTGGGGCCCGTTCTTCGTACCTCGCTTACTACATCCAAGATCAAATGACACATCCAAGATCAAATCATCGCGCTAACTTTGAGCTCGCTAATCCGGTTCTCCGAACACACCTGTTGTTGACGATTAGTATAGCTGGATGAAGTAATCTGAGATCACTGGGTGGCTTAAAAGGGGCTACGATCGATAGTAGAAACATTGATCGGCAACCCTGTGATTGGTCGGCGAAGATGTCGAAGAGAGCGCTCAGTATTTCACGGCAGCAGACCAAGAACTCTTGATTGAGGGATATCAGAGTTTCAGAGTTTAATTAAAACGCAGGGGAACACTGCAAAGGCTGCAAAAGCAAGGAGAGAGGGCTGGCAGAAAGTTGCTGACAAATCAAACTCGTAAGTGATCCATGATATTACATTATATCATGTGATATTATATTATACCACATTATATTATATTACATCATATCCTCTTTCACATTAGAGCCACAACAGGACCCACTAGAACATGGAAAAAGTAAAAGTGAAATATAAGAATATTCCACAGAATGGTAATATTTATCACTTATATTGCTTTTAGTCTATGACAAGAGACCCTGGAATAATCTGTTTGTTTGTTCATAACAGCAACCAAGAAAAGGGCAGAGCAAATAAAGACAGGTGGTGGTCCTGCACCCCCTCGTCACCCCTTTTTGTACTGTGACATTTATTGACATTGTGGGTTTTTTGTGTGTAGTTTGACATAACACTCCATCACTTTTACCTGTTCCCATGCAAGGGGTGACTGAAGCATGCACAGTAAGTCGGGAGTAAGTATATACAGTACAGTAAGTATATATATATATAGAGAGAGAGAGAGAGAGAGAGAGAGAGGAAGAAAGTAAATAATACCCTCACGGGAGAATCGATATCTCTCTATGAGCACACCGTCGCGCTGAGCTAAAGGATCCTGTCTATCCCGCAATATACGCTAAATTCTGTAAACTCTCCTTATCAATCTTGCACCTTCCTTGCTCGCGTACAAACGGACAGGACATGGCTGCGACAGACTTCCCAAATCCACCTTCGCTTTTATAGCCGTGGTCTCTCATCTTGATTGCACGTAGTAATTTACTATTACTACTCTAAAATATGAATTACATCTGACATGATCTACTACATGTAATAGAATGATTAATAGTACATTTCCTTTTTTCGGAAATGACCTGTATGTATCTGTATGAAATCAATAAAAGAATCAAATGCTGCATTATCTTTAGTTACATTGATAATATTTATTTATGGTAAAACAGTGGCGAAATATCGCTCTTGCTTTCATATAACTGCAGCGGACATACCTGAGTGGCCGCGATCTAATCCTGTTTACATAAAGTAAACCTGCTCCCGAGCAGGTTTACGCTTACGGATCTGTTGCTATGACAGCAAGTCCCAGATGAGCTTCGGAGAACCGAACGATCCAAGATCACGCGAAATCGTCAACATTCAAATCCGGCTAACTTACTTAGCGAGGTACGAAGAACAGGCCCCAGAACTCCAAAACAGAGCTACTTAGATCACTTAAATTACACAATTGAAAGCATATGTGTGTTGTTTGTGTATTTATACACAAGCACTCATATATATTCAAATAATTAAGCATCCTGCAGCACCTCTGTTGTCTTTTGTACGTGTTTTGGAGTTTTTCTGTTCTTCTGAGTTTTTACCTGTTTTGAAGTTTGTTCATGCTTTGTCTCTCGGGGCCACCGTAAATATACTTTGATTTATTCACTCCACATAAAATGTAATAAATAAATTATATAATACAAAAACCAACTATTCAAAGTTCAGCTTTTAACTATTTGAATTTTCAGCTTTTTCCTTTTAAACAAATTTAAACTGAAACAACACAAAACACTGCAAACCACAACACAATTAAATATAAATTAAGATATGAAAAAGAAGATGCATATTCTCTGTCATATGGGCCTGCATGAATAAACTTTCTGAATCCTTTATCATCTGCAACTGAAAATAGTTGTGAATGATTACTATACCTTTCTAATGTGACATTGTTGTCCCTGGCTCTCTTTCTCTCTCTCTCCCTCCTGCTTTGTTCCTGTACCGCCCCTCCCCCCTCTGCTCAGCGAAAAGCACAAGGCTCGCGTGCGGAGTGAAGCAGAAAGAAAAGTGGAGAGAGAGGGTGAGAGAAGGAAAAAAAACCCACGGCTCGCGATAAGGAGCCGGCTCGCGTCGTTCACGTCAAAGATCCGGCTCTAAGAGCCATTTCATTCATAACCGACACATCACTAATAGATGCTGACACAGTAACTTGGAAGAGGGAAAGAAGTTGGCAAGGACTACGAAAAATAAACCTAATGCATAACAATGAAAAATGTAAAATAAGAACAACTATAAAGATAAAAGATGAAGTAACACAAGTTATCTTTAGTTTTTTTGTTTATTCCAGATGATCATCTACATGTCTGTGACATGTGATGTCAAACACCACAATGAAAGGCCTTTGTCATCACATTCAGGCAATGGCAATTCAGCCATTTGATTCATGTTGCAGCAGCTCATGAGTGAATAAATGGTACAATAAAAGTATTTTTAGAAGTATATGTTTCCAAACACTTACATTTACTTAAATTTACTTAAGTAGGTAGGGTTAGTGGTTGCCACCTCAGCATGCAGTCAAGCTCTATACTCTTGTTAATGACCTACTAATTTTATTCAGATGTGTTGCATCAGGGACACATGGAAAAGTTGCTTGACACCAGCCCTCAAGGGCTGGAGTTTGAGACCCCTGTCATATTCCATATGACAGGTGTGGTTGAACTGCATGAAGACTCTGAAGTTTCTCTTCTCTTCTGGCAGGACAGGAATGTGGCCTTGCCCTGTGAGCCACCGTAAGGATGTACTTAGAGTAGAACTGGACTGTCACCGGCCTCAGGCTCTTCACCTTTTCAAAGACAAAGCAGTCATTTAGATAAAATATTAGATATTGTTTACCTGTAACTGCACAAAGAGAATTTAGAAATGTAATTATTGACAAGAGTGAACAAGCACTGATAGTGTAATCTGTGGCCAAACGTTTAGAGCAGGGGTCCCCAATCCCAGTCCACGAGGGCCGGTGTCCCTGCAGGTTTTAGATCTCACCCTGGGTCATCACACCTGAATCACATGATTAGTTCATTACCAGGCCTCTGAAGAACTTCAAGACATGCCGAGAAGGTAATTTATCCATTTAAATCAGCTGTGATGGATCAAGGACACATCTAAAACCTGCAGGGACACCGGCCCTCGTGGACTGGGATTGGGGACCCCCGGTTTAGAGAATGAGAAGTGTTACTTGTTTATTTACAAAGTTTGCTGTTTCAGTGATAGTTGTGTATCATATCACATCACTTCAAACAGAGATGATCCAGTAATGCTGCACTAATGAATTAAACTATTCACTTTAGCTAAAGTTAAAAAGTTAGATAAAGAGTTGGGATGCTGTTCAAGTTCAGAGGCTGCATCCTCCTGAGGCCGCATTTGTAGGCCGATTATGTCGCCAGATTTGAAGAATGGGTCAAGTGTACCACTTGTGGCCCACCATATCCCAGAATTCATAGTGCGGCCCAGCCAATTCCAGTTTCCAACAATGGCAGCAGCTATTTAGTTTTAATATTCCTCTTATTACTTTTAACATACTTTCAGGGGAGAATGGAGCTGTGTAAACTTCAAATGTCTAAGCCGGTGAGAACAGCAAACTCCCAGCACATCGTTTTCAAACCCCTGCGGTCCTTTGCTTCAAATTTCTGCTCGGTTAATCATTACGTTTTTGCAAAAAGTGCTCCGACGTTTTCGGAGACGTCTGTTACCCACCAACACGATAACTAGTTGGGGGTTTGAGGCTGGCTAGAGCTGGCAAGAACACCAGACTCCCAGCACATCATTTTCAAACCCCCCCGCGGTCTTTCGCTACTCAGGTGAAACATGATATATAAGTCACTTTGATAACTTAAACAATTTATTATTTTGCTTTTTTCAGTGTTTTATTTGTTTGTGAGTAAATTGGTTTGTCTGAGATTAAAATTATAGTTTTCACACAGCTGAATAAAAGTCAAACAGAAAACTGATTAAACAGAAGTGTGAGATGGTCCAAAAATTTATGCCAGTGTCCTGTTATATTTTAGATAGCAAGGAGTAGATGGCTGAGTTTATTAAACTCCACCAAAACACCTGGCAACACAAATCTGAAGGCTAGACTGTCCAATTTCACAGCCGCTCAGGTCCTCAGGAGGATGCAGCCTATGAACAGTCGATCATATATTTTTGTCAAAGCTGAACCCAGGACAAACTAAATTACAGCTACTTGCTGTGTGGCTATCATTTGTTAACATGACGCTTGTTCTTATACATGTAATACATTTATTACCAACCTGTCTTAATCCAGCTCCAGGTCAGGATGCTGTAGATTCCCATCAGTAACACTTTCATTGGTTAAACATAGTTCTATTACTCTGCGCTCGATTACTCTGGAACCAGAATCGGATGTAAGCTCCAAAAAACTGAATTTTGGAACTGAAAGTGAATGATGAGAAGTGAAACTGAAGTCATTCGAGAGCTACATTTTAAAGGATAAAATATGGTTTCAAAGCAAATGAATTCATTTTCAAAATATAAAATTAAATTTCACTTTAGTGACGATCATTTTCAAACCAATACATTAAACTTCAAATTGGGCTAATTCAGATTCAGTTTTTAAAAGCATTTGTTCAAGTTACAATTCCGATTCAATCTGAACAATTCAGATTTGAATTTAACTTCTTCAAATTCAGTTTCTGATGGCACAAAGTTCTGCCCTTAGTTACAGCTGAGTTCATATCTGTTTAAGACGAACTATCTGTGTGTTCCAGACGTCTATTTCTTACTGATAGAACCACAAACCTGCCAGAGAGTAGTGATGTTTGACAAGATTAATGACTATGGCAAAAAGAGAAGAAGAAAAACTGTTCAATGATACAGATGAAAATTGGTTGTGTTGCCAGTTGTGTGTAACATTGTCAGTGGTGACACTTTTATGTTTTGTAACACTGAGATGTTTATTTACTAATAAACTCTTTTCTCTCTGTGTGTGTTTCTGCCTTATTTGATGTTGTTGCATGGTGAGGTTATTTATTAAAAACAGAGGGACTGTGGTGCAGTTTGTTAGCGCTGCTGTCTCATAACAATAAGCTGTCTGGGCTCAGATCTGCTTGTATCTGTGTTCATTTTCAAACAAACATAGATATAAATAAGAGATGTTTCCTCCTTTCACCTCAGTGTTGTTCAGTCATCCATCAGTTTTCTTTAACATCTTTGATGTCCTTTCAGTCAGTGTTTGTTGGACAGGAAGAATCCATGTTTGAATACTTTTCATAAAACTTTCTGAAACCACTTTTTTATAAACCCAATGACAAAATCCACTGCATATACATAAACAAGTTTTTGTTGTGTGTGCTTGTGTCTCCTTCCAGTTTCCCAGCATGCCCTGGCTGCGGTTGTGGAGGTGTATGAGGGGGAAATATCTGTCCTGTTGCCTTGCAAGTACTCAGGTTTTATACCTGAGGACAATCCCACAGTGCTGTGGACTCGCAATGATCTCAACCCCAAATCTGTCCACCTACGACGAGAGGAAACAGATGATCTTAAAGGGCAAAACCAGCGTTACAGCGGGCGCACATCAATGAGGCCTGATGCTCTGGACACTTTAGACTTCAGCCTCACTCTGAGAAAGCTCGAAATGACTGATAGCGGCAACTACACCTGCTCCATCGGAAATGAAAGAGAGGAACGGAAACTGACAGACATACAGCTGCATGTCAAAGGTAAGAAACCAACACATAAAGGTCAGAGGTCAAACTAAAGAGTAGTAGAACTTTCTTGTACTGAAAAACCTGATAAAATAGCTGTAACATTTTTTTAGACGTAACTACTCTGGAAACATGAAATCTTGAACACCAAAGCAGAAAATAGAATCTTATTGGTACAATTGTTGGTGTATGTAGTAAATTTGGATGATTTGATCCAGAAATTCTTACATATGCAGGAAAACCAGCAGCTAATGTGTGATTACTAACAGTAGTACTGTGAAGACTTGGCTCACAATCTATCCTGATATTTTAAAACAGAATAGAGATTTGAATGACTTGATACCACAAATGTCATTTAGGTCCACAAACTTTACCTCTGATAGAGCGATATCTGGATAGTCCACAGATCAGTGTTGCCATAATATCACCAGCTGATAATTTGCAAGTCACCTACAGCATGAAAAGATGCAAAATTAGTGTTGTGGAATGTGTTTGTAGGGATTTTATTATTTCTACGATTTAGAAATCATTTAAATCAAGATGAGCCAAAGAATCATAAAATTAATTTATTTATTTTTACTGGCAGCAGAGTCAGAGGTCAGTTACACAGATGTTGAGATCTCAGAGAAATTCAATTCTACGATTAAAAGTGTGACCTCATCTGCTTCTTTAGTTACAGTAAAATTCTCTCAGTACTTCATTTATTCCACATTTTGTTATGTAACATCCTTATTCCAAAATGGATTGAATATATTTTTAACCTCAAAAGTCTACATACGCAATACCCCCATAATGTAAAAGGGAAAGTGCTTAAACATTTTCCAGGTGTATTTAAAAGGGGAAAAAGCTAAAATCCACAGATATACAGAAGTATTCACAGCCTTTTCCGTGACACTAAGGCTACGTTCACACTGCTGGTCTTAATGCTCAATTCTGATTTTTTTGATCAAATCCGATTTTTTTTGTCTGGTTGTTCACACCACAAATAAAATGTGACAGAAAACTCGCTCTAGTGCGGCTCTCCAGCATGCACAAAAGAAGACATCTGTCTTCTCCGGCGCTGATAATTGGCGTCTGTCTTGTGTCAGTGACATAAAAGACGGATTTAATGCGACATGACCATTCACACAGCAGTCGCTTTCTAAAACATCAAATATGTATCGGATTCAGTACCACATATGAAAGTGAACCAGGTCAGATTTAACAATATTGGATTTGTGCCGTTCACACTGTCATACCATGATCGGATATGGGTCGCATAGGGTCAAAAAAGTCGGATTTGATGCGCTTTCGCCTGCAGTGTGAATGTAGCTAAAACTTGAGCTCAGTTTAATCTTGTTCCCTCTCATAATCTGTCAGATGTTTCTTGATTGGAGTCTACCTGTGGTAGATTCAGTTGTTTGGACATGATGGACATGATTTGGAAAGGCACACACCTGTCTGTATAAGGCTCCATGGTTGACAGTGCATGTCAGAACACAAATTGAGCCTTGAAGTCCAAGGAGTTGTCTGCAGACCTCTGAGACAGTATGCATTGTATCAAGGCACAGATCTGGGGAACGGTCCTGATGAGCACAGTGTCTGTAAATGGAAGAACACCCACCAGGACTCTTGCTAGAGTTCACTGTCGAGCCAATCTTAGTGACTGGGGTAGAAGGGCCTTAGTCAGGGAGATGACCAAAAACCTTATGGTCACTCTAAGAGAGCTCAGATGATGCTCAGTGGAGAGAGGAGAACCTTCCAGAAGGAGAGCTATATCTGCAGCACACCCACAATCAGGTCTTTATGGTACAGCAGCCAGACTGAAGCTGCTCCTCAGTCAAAGGCACATGACAGGCTACCTGGAGCTTACAAAAAGAGTCCCTGAAGGACTCTCAGATCATTAAAAAGAAAGAAAAGTCTCTGGTCTGATGAAATCAATGTTGAACTCTTTGTCCTGAATGCCAAGTTTCATGTCTGAAGAAGACCAGGCAACACTGGCCACATGGTCAATACTCTCCCTACAGTGAAACATGGTGGTGGCAGAATCATGCTGTGGGGTATTTTTCAGTGGAAAGAACTAGAAGATTTCCTGAATGCACCAATGTATAGAGACCTTCTTGATAATGACCTCCTCCAGGGTTCTCTGGACTGGTTGAAGGTTCATCTTCCAACAGCAAAACAATCCTAAACACAGAGCCAAGATAACAAAGGATTGGTTTGGGAACAATTTGTGGTCTTTGCTCTTGAGTGGTCCAGCCAGAGTCCAGACAAGAACCCAATTTAACATCTTTGGAGAGATCAGACAATGACTTTGCACCGACACTCCTCATCCAGCCTGATGGTGCTTGAGAATGTCTGCAAAGAAGAAAAAGAAACTGGTTAAAAATAGGTGCCAAGCTCGTAGCATCATACTGAGAAAGACTAGAGGCTGTCAATTCTGCCAAAGTTGCTGCCAAATTTAAATTTGTGATTGGGGGTATTATGTGTACAATTCTGGGGTGAAAATGAATATTGGAATAAAAAAATGTGAAACACATGAAGTGTTGGGAATACTTTCCAGATGTAATTTATATATTTTTTTGGTTTATTGTCCTCTCAGACCAACAGGTGGAGGTGAAGGTCACTGAAGGATCAGAGTCTGTCATCCTGCCATGCAAAACAATACCTGACCTGCCTGAGGACACCACAGTGGAGTGGATGAGGTTTGAACGAGAAATCATGATGGTCCATGGGTATTCAAATGGAAGTGACCGACTTAAGAACCAGGATGAAATTTACTGTGGTCGCACAAAGATGAATGAAGACCTGCTGAAAACTGGAGACCTCAGTCTGACCCTGAAATACCCCACAAAGAGAGACAGTGGAGGATACATCTGCACCATCTACAGGGACAAAGACATCCTGAGACAGAAAGTAGTGCTGCAGGTCAAAGGTCAGCGATGCAGACACAGGTCAGGAGTCAGTGCAGTATATTGAGGTCAGAGGTCATATTTTTATGTTTCTCCACAGAACGATTTCCATCCTGGGCGAAAGCACTTGTTGGTCTCCTGATTGCCCTGGTCCTTGTTGTAGTTGTTTCTGGAGGACTTTTATTTCATTTCCGTCAATATTTGATTTCAGGTGAGTCTCTCCTCCTACACTACCCATAATGCCGATGGTTAGCAGGTGTCCTCTGGTGGCTCCTTGACTGCGGCTCACACAAACTTGTTCCAGAAGCTGAAAGAGTTGAGAGTTACAAACAGCTGATACAGAGAGCTGAAGAGAAACTTCCAGGTTTGTTCCAGAAGTCAGAAAACCTCCTTCAGACTCAGTCATTGATCAGTGAAACAGCTCCACAACATGACTTTACTAAACAGTGTGTGTGCTTCACTGCATTGATCTGACACAGAGGCTGCATGTGTAGTCTTACTAAGAAAACGTAAAATGTAAAAGCTTCAGCAGATGAACTGTAGGAGCAAAGTTCATGTGTGAGACTTCATCTGAAAGGTAACATCTTCTAGTTTCTGAACATGTGTTTGTTTAGCATGTGGCTAAAACACAGGCTAAGCTAAGTCAGTTCAAATCTCAGTAAAAACCTTCTTTGGTCCTCATCTATAATTTCATTTCATTTCATTTTCATTTTTATTTTTGTTTCACACATGGTACAGCAGTAATTCATTTCCCATACACAACCTTCCTTTCAATTAAAGTAACACTGTTTCCATGCATGAAAAGGCAGGAAGAAGAATAAATTCTTATTGACACCTGCCCCCTATCTGTGACAATACAAGTAGGCAACCAAAATTACACTCTGACAATATTCTGCACATAACATAACAAACCAAACCAAACAGAACAATATACTCAACAATGAGCAATACCACTAAATATCAAACTAAAAGGATAATTTTTTTCTACAATTAAACATTTGTACAACACTTAAGATGATCACTGAGAGAATTCCAGTTTCTTATGCCTATGACTGTTGGACACATTTGCCTTTGTGTGGTTCGAGCAAACCGATGCTTAAAATAAAACTTCCTTCTGCCGTCCCCATTGAACACAATACAAATAAACTGTAACTTAAGAGGTAGTATTTTATTTTTTGCCCTAAACATAATAATTAATGTCTGTAATTTCACTATATCTTCTAGTTTTAATAATTTCGATTTTATAAACAAACTATTAGTGTGTTCTCTATATTTAACATTATGCATAATTCGAAGCGCTCTCTTCTGTAATAAATATAATGGTTTCATATTAGTCATATATGTATTCCCCCATACTTCAACACAATAACTCAGATATGGTAGAAAAAATGAAAAATATATTATTCTCATTGTCTTGTAATCTAATATATATCTTACATTACCCAGGATATAAATACTTTTAGCCAACTTTTTTTTTAACACGTTCAATATGAGATTTCCATGTTCACTTGTCATCCACTATTACACCCAGAAAACGCAATTCTGTCACTCTTTCAATTAATACTCCCTCTATAGATAATACTATCTCTTCGTCCTTTGCTCGGTTTCCGAATATCATAAAGTTTGTTTTTTCCAAATTCAGCGATAACTTATTTACCTCAAACCATTTTTTAAATTTTTTTCATTTCAAAAACCATAATTTTAACCAATTCTTTCAAGTTTTCTCCGGAACAATAATAATTTGTATCGTCTGCAAACAAAACAAAATGTAACATTTTTGACACATCACAAATGTCGTTTATATATAAATTAAAAAGTTTTGGTCCTAAAACAGAACCTTGAGGGACCCCACATTCTATTTTCATTCTATCAGATGAGTTGCCTAAACACTGCACATACTGAAACCTATTATCTAAATAACTGCTTTTTCAATGAAACTATCAAATCTTTGTGCAAAGAGTTTTTCAAGCACTTTAGAAAACTTTTTTACGATGACCATGTCCGATGACCATCACAGTCAGTGGATGTCTTGTTTTTAGAATTTGCTACAGTAGCTATGATTTCCTTTTCAGTGATTTCCCCTGAAAACATAGACTGTACCACTCTGCTATCTCCTTTCCATTCGTCATTCCATTCTGAATCATCTTGTTTTCTAATTAAGTTAGCCAGGTCAGGCCCAATATTTACAAAAAAAGAATTAAATTCATTTACCACTTCATTCATATCACTTACTACCTTATTTTTCTTATTAAAGTAAGTAGGTAAATTTAAAGATGTATATTTATTACCCAATACGTGTTTTTTAAGATATTCCACGTACCCTTAATATTATTTTTGTTTTTGTAAAATAATTTATTATAATACTCTTTCTTAGCCTTTCTGATAATTAATACTAACTTATTTTTATAAACTTTATATTTCATTTCCGCAGGCTTTGTTCTAAGCTTCATATAATCTCTATACAGTTTATTTTTCTTTTTACATGCATTTTCTAGTCCTTTTGTTATCCATGTTTTACCAGTAGATTTCTTTTTCTTTTGCTTATATAATACCATTGGACAGCGATTTTCACACAAAACCAAATAAATATTTAAGAATGCCTCGTATGCAGCATTGACGTCATTTACATAAACCTCATTCCAATCTTCTTTCATAAGATCTTGCCTGAACTTATTTATTGGATCATCATTTCTAATTCTTATATATCTGTCCACACACGCTTCCTCCTTTGGTGTCATTTTATAATCTAAAGTAACAAAAACAGGTAAATGATCACTTATGTCATTTATAACAAGACCACTTATAATGTTGCTTTCCAAGCAATTAATGAAAATGTGATCAATTGAAGTAGCTGACTTTTCAGTTATTCTACTAGGTTTAGTAATCAGAGGGTAGAACCCTCTTCCAAATAATAACTCAAAAAAATCTGATGATGCCTTATGATTGGACATTTTAAAAAAATCAATATTATAATCACCACAAATACAGAATGTCTTATTTCCCTCTACCTTGCTCAATAAATCTTCTACTACATCTGTGAATGTTTCTATCAGTGTCCCAGGCCTCCTATACATACAAGTAACAATTATATTACTCTTTCTTTTCATTGCTATTTCTACTGTCACACACTCCATTAAATCATCAATAGCCACAGACATATATTCAACCTGTTTACATTTCAAATCACTATCAACAAAAAGTGCCACACCTCCTGCCTTCTTATTAGATCAATTTATAGGATATAATTCATACCAGGGATGCACCGATACCGATACTGGTATTGGGTATCGGGGACGATACTGTAAAATGTGTGCGTACTCGTACTCGTAAAAGTTAACCGATACCATGAACCGATACTAATGTAGCCCGGATGGGAATTTGGGAGTGGATACTCATAATTCCCATGGACTTAAACGCCACGGTAACATAAGGCGTTCACAGTTGATGTTATGTGATGTAACTCTACCCTGAATGTAATTTGCCCTGTAATATGTCGCAAGGTAAATACAGGTAATTAGAGCAATCAAACTGTTATGTTAATTATAAAAGTATTATTTTATGGTATGTAACTCTGAAGGGAGTTAAAATATTTTTCAGAGTTCTCATTTTCTGGAGGCCCGTGAAGGTAGCATAAAACGGGACCTGTGTATCTACATGGAGAGATGCACGAGGTTAGCTGAACCAAAGTGAGAGACTCGGCTAGTTTTACTGAGGTTAACCAGCACAAAAGAGTGTGTGACTAGAAAACTGACCGTGTGAGAGCTTCACAACAGAGTGTGGGTGAAGTGACTTTTTGTTTCAATGGTCGCACCACCGTGCGGTGTTTCCAGCTACGACCGCCGAGGCTAAAGGCTAGCCCGGACTGCTTGGCTTCGCCAAGGAGGCATCCGCTATGGACTGTCGGAGAGCTGGACAGTGACTCGCTAACGTGCTGTAGCGGAGACAGCATCGGGTCCGCAGGGAGTGGATTTAGTGTGGGACTGGTGAACGGCGACCTACCGAGCAACGGAACTCTAAGTCAGACTTTTGTGCTCTTACTGGGGAGAAGAGGATTTTTCTCCATCGTCCGGCGTGAGCAGCAAACAGGCCTGCAACAAGTGTGAGTGTGTGGAGCCCATGTGTGAATATTGTGTGTTTAGTGGATTTATATAACGTGTTTTGGAGTGTATATTAGTGAGTCACTTACCAAAAGGTGATAACATAAGTTGGGTTGTTTAATATAATTTGAAAGGGAATTATGTCATTTATACAGTGTATTTCATTTGGTTAAGGAATTGGAATATCATTTGAGTTTAAAAAAGGGATGTGTTGTACAGTATTTGTCTCTGCCCTTACGTTCAGTAAACGTTTCGTTTAGGTTAAAGAGTTGTCTGGGGTCGTTTCTTTACTACTGGTTAAGTTTAACTTGTGTGTGGTAGAAGTAACGGTTTTTGTACTCGGTATCGGCAAGTACTCAGATCCAAGTATCGGTATCGGATCGGTTTGAAAAAATTGGTATCGTTGCATCCCTAATTCATACCCATCAATGTGCAAGTCCCAGCCCCTTTCCTCATCTATCCACGTTTCTGATAGTGCTATCACTTTAAACTTCCCTTCCAGATTATTCAAAAAATCATTGATCAGAACAAAACTTTTATAGAGGCTTCTACAGTTGAAATGAATTAATGAAAATGTATTGCCTATGTCAACATTATCCCTAAATTGATTCTCAGTATAATACTCGCATGTAACATTTATTGCATTCAGCACATTCCTTTCTGGATCGATATTATTTTCAAATTCATGTAATTTGTAATCCGAATCTTCAGTCATTGTGGTTGGGTATTCTCCATTTTCCCCCTCTGACAGTCGGAAATAGTGTCTTTCATTGAATAAGTCCGGCTAGTTGTCAGCAAACACATCATAACAGACCTTCTGCTGTCCGACCGCATCAGTGTAATCATCCCCCATAGTTGTCCAAATCATGAAGATCCCTGATCATTACAACCTTAGCTTCTTCTGGTGTTCCGTTGAGCTTTATCATCACTTTGCGGTTTCTTGTCCATGCTGCTTGGATTTTTTTTTCTTTACGCATGATACGGGCTTGTCTGGCAATATCGGCGTTCTTTTTCTTGAGATGTTCATTCACATATACTCCGCTCCCTTTCAGTTTTCTGGACTGCCTCAGCAGCTCAATTTTGTGTTTTCAATACACAAATTTTACTACTATTGCTGGAGGTGCCCTGGCATTCTTTCTGGGGAGGGTATAACACGCCGCGATGTTGTTGCTATGCAGGGGAAGTTTTTTCAGTCACAAAAAACTCCACTACCTGACGCTCTAATGTTTGTTGCTCCTCCACCGGGGGCTCATCTCCGCCAGACCTCACAGCACTCCCAGTCTCAGTAACTCTTGCGTAGCTCCTGTGTTTGGTTTCCAAGCCGGTAATAATCACGTCCTCCAGTCGTGCATGCTGTTCTAAATCCTCCACTCTCCTTTCTAAAAGCTGGATTGTTTTATCCTTTTCCTTAATCAAAATTTTTAATTCTTTGATTTGGTCCATTAAAGTCGTTAACATTCCTTGTTGCTTAACTATTCTTTCGACGTCTGTTGACAACGAGTTAAGCGACAGCTTAATCTCCTCCAAATCGTCTTCAATTTTTCTCATCTTTCAATCAATCAATCAATCTTTATTTATAAAGCACTTTTCATACAAAACAAACTGTAGCACGAAGTGCTTTACATGGTTAAAAGCAGCCCACCCCACTCCCACTCATTCCCCGCACTCTCATTAACAGAAACGGTCATGGATACACACATCTCCCCCACCCCCCCCACACACACACACACACACACACCGGCAGCCTCCAGGCTGGGCACACAGCAGGAGGGAGGCAAAGAAGCCCCCCAGCCAGGCTGACAGGACCCACAGAGCCCCAGCAGCCACGGTCGATCACAGCCCCGGTGCAGAGAGCCCCCTCCGAGGAAACACTGGAGATATGACCTAATAAGAATATAAACAGGATAAAAAGATAAAATAAATAAGAGTAGGATACAATATTAATATAAGTATAAACAGAGTAAGAAGATAAAAAATGAATAAGAATACAATCAATAGATATTAGGTAAAACTAAATTAATAATATAAATAGAATAACAGGATAGAATAAATAAGCATAAAATAAATAAACGTTAGTTAAAAGCTAAATTAAAAAGGTGGGTCTTGAGCCTGTTTTTAAAGACATGAACGTTCTCTGCGGCCCTGAGCTCCTCTGGTAGGCTGTTCCACAGTCGAGGACCATACCACTGAAAAGCTGCCTCTCCGTGAGTATGTGTCCTGACTTTAGGGACAATCAAAAGGCCAGTACCAGAGGACCTCAGGGTCCATGAGGGTTCATATGGTAAAAGCAGATCTGAAAGATAAGAAGGCCCAAGACCATTAAGACATTTAAAAACCAATAAAAGAACTTTAAAATCGATCCTGAAACACACGGGGAGCCAATGCAGCGATTGTAAAACCGGTGTAATGTGGGCCCGCCCTCTGGTCTTCGTCAGCACACGAACTGCAGAGTTTTGCAAAAGTTGTAAAGATGAAATATTCTTTTTGGGGAGACCAGAGAGCAGGGCATTACAATAATCAATGCGACTGGTAATAAAAGCATGCATCAGCATCTCCGTGTTGGCCCGAGAGAGAATAGGCGGACTCTGGCTATATTTTTAGATGATAAAATCCAATTTTGGTTACGTGTTTAATATGTGTGATAAAACCAAGCTCAGAGTCAAAAATAACACCCAGGTTTTTCACTTGTAGTGAAGGGCATAGTGAAAATGCCTGTAATTTAGACAAGAATTTCTCTCTCTGAGCCTCAGGACCGATGATTAAAACTTCAGTTTTGTCATGGTTAAGCTGTAAAAAGTTTTCTGCCATTCAAGATTTTATATCTAGAATACAGTTAAAAAGGGCATCCATTGGTCTGGTGTCATCAGGAGACACGGAGATGTACAGCTGAGTATCATCAGCGTAACTGTGGAAGTTCACTCCATGCCTCCTGATGACGCCGCCAAGAGGGAGCATATACAAATTAAAAAGTACAGGGCCTAAAACCGACCCTTGAGGCACACCACATGTCATTTTATGGATCTTAGAGGAGCATGTATCCAAACACACCATAAAGGTTCTGTCTGAGAGATAGGAAGTGAACCAGTTGTGTACAGCACCAGAGAGGCCCACCATGTGTTTCAATCTGTTTAAAAGTATAGCGTGGTCCACTGTATCAAAGGCTGCGCTTAGATCCAGTAGCACCAGGACTGAGAGCTTTTGGGAGTCCCAGTTACATCTAATATCATTTAAAACCTTTAGGAGAGCGGTCTCTGTGCTGTGGTTCACCCGAAATCCAGACTGAAATATTTCTAGGATCTGTTTATCATTCAAAAAGTCATTAATCTGAATAAAAACAAGTTTTTCTAAAATTTTACTTAAAAATGGTAAGTTGGATACAGGTCTGTAGTTATTAAAATTATTGCAATCCAAATTGCTCTTCTTCAGAAGGGGCCTCACCACCGCCGTTTTAAAGGCAGCAGGGAAGACACCCGACTGAAGAGAGCAATTCATCATGTATAAAAGCTCAGCTTCAAAAAATCCATAAAGTGTTTTAAAAAGTGAAGAGGGGATTGGATCTAAAAGACATGTGGTGGGTCTCACTGTGGAGAAAACTTTCTTAAGGTTCTCAGCATTAACCAGGACAAAGCTGTCCAGTGTCTCCTCAGGTACAATCGAGCCCTCAGATGTGTTTAAAATCATAACACGAGAAGATAAAATATCACATCTGATGGTGTTGATTTTTCCCCTGAAGTGGTCTGCAAACTGCTCACAGAGTGAGTCTGTGGGGGTTCTTTGGGAGCTGTTAAAATCAGGGTTAAATAAATGATCTATGGTGGAGAAGAGGACCTTGGGATTATTTTTGTTATTACTGATTATTTTGGTGAAGTATGAATTTCTTGAATTCCTTAGTGTATTATTGTACATTTTAAGTTGCTCGCAAAGTATTTGATGGTTGATTTCATTTTTATTTTTCCTCCATCTCCTTTCTGCTGCCTTGCAATTTCTTTTGAGAGTTTTGACTTCTTCGTTTCTCCAGGGTGATACACGTTTTACGTTAATCTTTTTGGTGGTGAGTGGAGCAACGGAGTCAAGGCTTTTCTTCAGTTTGAGGTTAAAATGATTAAAAATAAAATCACATGGTGCAGGTAGAATCACTCGTCTAAAACCCTGGTAAAATTTGCAGCCACTTCAGAGGTTAGATGATGAGAGATGAGATGAGATAGCCTTTATTTGTCAGTTGCAGGTCTTTTGCCCACAACCGAGATGACAGACCTTGCCGACCGTACATACAATACACAACCATCACATTGGGGAGACAGGTCAGGCTAGGTAGCGAGGAAAAAAACATCGAAATGTGTAACACAAAAGGATAATACAGGAATGCACAGATATCAACACACCATAGCACAATAAACACAGACAAGCAACATGGGAAAGAGTTCCAGTGTGTACATCTGATCTGGGACCGCTGCAATCTTTCGACTGCGCCTCCAACTGACCCGATGTCCACATCAGAGGGGAGGTAAGCGTTGGAGGTGGCGTTGGATCCGGGGTAGGGAGGACGATGCGTCGGTGAGTGCTTATCAGTATCAGTATATGTATGTGTGTGCGTGTCCAGAGTTCAGCTGAGACAGTGTCCTTCGCCCTGCCAGGCTAAGTAAACAGTCTTCCAGCCAACCCAGGTGGCCTTGCATGGAATGGGAAGGAACAGACTAAACACAGTCGTTATCATGGTGTTTTGTTCAGCTCCGGCCTTGCAGCTGGCGCCAAAGGGGTATCCGCATAAGTGATGTTATTTTTTACTTTAGTGCGAACAGCTCATATGAATTTCAAAGCAGTTCTAGTCCAACACTGGTCTCTCAATCTCCCATTGGAGAGCCGCGAGCTTCGCCATACTTGCGTTCTGTGATGTTGTCACTTCTTGTGCTCAAGGAGCCAATTTTTGAGAACTCACGGCAGTGTGCCTCCCCGAGATGTCATCCAGTTTTGCGCCCAGAGATGTTATTCCGGGCTAGCCCTTCCGAGATGTATCCAGTCTGCAGTCAGAGATCTTATTCACAGCAGCCGTAGCCTCTCCAAGATCTTATCCTGACTCAATGGGCCCATTTTGAGAAACTCACGCCTCATCCCATCGTTCCAATCCCAGCGGGCAGCCTTGTGGGGGTTTGAACAGCCGGTTCCGCTTTCTTAATTCTTCGATAAGTCAGGGCCAAGCCAGCTCCGATCAGCAAGAACCCTGTTACCATGGTTCCGAATAGGTAGATATCTTCACCACTCAGGCTCACCCAAGCCCAAACTCTAGTTGAGAAAGTGGTGTCAATTGCATTCAGAGACCAGTTGATCCAATCCATAATTCCTCCTTTAGGTTTTAGAGAACAGACTGTGAGAGAATGTTCCAGGGAAAATACAAAAAAAACACGAGACTAGACAAGGACATAAGCAGGGAAGATAAGGGAGAGGAGAAAAAGTGCGTCCGCCTCCTCCGAGAGCCAAAGAAGAAGATAGCGCTTCCTCACAGTTCGCACCGAGGTCTCCCGCTGAATAAAACCGGTGATGTTAAAAAACACACAGTAGTGGTCAGAGACAGCCAAGTCAACAACAGAGGACACACTGGTGGACAGCCCATGGGTGACCAGGTCCAGAGTGTGTCCTCTGTTGTGAGTCGGCTGCATGACGTACTGGGTAAAATCCATACAGTGAAGAATGTTTAAGAATTCTTTTGATGTAGGGTCAGAAGGATTATCTATGTGCAGGTTAAAATCACCGGTTAGAATTATCATATTATACTTTGAATGTCTGTTTGTTAAAAATTCTGAGAATTCCTTGATAAAAGCAGCACTGTCTTTAGGTGGTCTGTAAATTGTGACAGATAAAACTGGAGGGCTGCTAAAACCAATAGCGTGGAATTCAAAAGTGGTAAAATGATATTTGCCATTTTCTCCTTTTTGTTTGTTTATGTTTTGTTTCAGGCTAAATATATTTGACTTTAATTTGAATTAATCACACAACCTATTCTGAGATGCCAATCTGGCTGTAGCTGCGATCGCCATCTTGAACCAATCTAATCAGTCATATCTGAGTCACAATAACTAGAAGATGATTTCTAGCAGAGCTGTGAAAATCTCCACATCCTTTCTCCATGTTATCATCCAAAGCTGTGTGAAGTTTCAGAGCTCTGCAGCTAACAGAGACTTTCAGTTTGCTGCTCTCTTCCTCTGACAGCTCCATTCTTAGGGAGCGTTAGTGCTCTGTTTCACTTTATTCCACTTATTCAGTCTGATGTTCTCTGATCTGTTTCTCTTGTTTAGTGTCTTAAATGCTGCCAGTGCCTCTCTTTGCTTTAACCAACCTTTCTCTTTATTTCTGAGCTTTTTAAGGACTTTAACTGATGCATCAACCTTTGAAAATGGAAAGAAATCAGTCAGATTCATGGCTGCATCAAAGTGTCACAGGTAGTTCTCCCACATCAGCTGGATTATATCCAGTGTTGGGCAAGTTAATTTGAATAAGTAATTAGTTACAGTTACTAGTTACTTCTTCAAAAAAGTAACCGAGTTAGTAACTGAGTTACAATACTATAAAAGCAATTAATTACTAGGAAAAGTAACTATTGCGTTACTTTAAAAAATTGTTTAAATATGTAAAACAACTTGGATCCAGTCTTAATAAAAGGTACTAAAATAATAAGAAAATAAATTACTGAACATACAAAAACATATATGCATCTCTCTGTTATAATACTAAATATATAATTGAAGTAAATAGGCACTTTACAGAAGTAACTAACAGTAAACATAAATATATATGTATACAAACTATTTAAATGTTACTGTGATAACATGACAAAATACCAATCCGATAATATTTTATAATTGTAGAGAGAAGTCTTTTTTAAATTTGTCATAAATAATACAATAAAACACAACAGACGTGTCAAAACCATTGATATTTATTGTACATTAACAGGCTGCAACTGGCTATAAAATAAGTATTAAACTAAGTTGTGCTTTTTAAGAAATGTAGTGCAAATTAAATGAGCCAAACTGTAACAGTTTTCAACAACTCTGGCTAAACAAGTATTCTCCTCCATGCAAAAGTAAATAGTTGAGGTGATTTCAATTTCACACTGAAAAAATACAATGTATAATAAAACTAAAACATTTTCTATAAGGTATAAAAATGTAAACAGATAATACAAAGTTTCAACTCCATGGCTATTTACAATCTATTTGAAGTCAAATGTGCTGTTCTTGCAGTAGAGGCATATTAGAGAGTCCTGTTTTAATGTCCTCTGCTTTTTTAAAACATGGAAAATTTGTATTTGCCACATCCACAAACCTCTTACATCCATTCATCCTAGCCATTAAGCCAGTGGTTGTATCTCAAAACAAGGTGTTTCTCAAATTCCTCATCAGAAAGTCTGTTCCTCTTTGGAGAGAAGACGAGCTTTCCCAGGCTAAACAGTCTTTCTACTGGTGCACTGGATGGCGTGGCTGCATTGTATCTGAGTGAAATATTCTTTATCAGTGTATATCTACTCAGAGAGTCCAATCCATGTGATCCTGATTTGAAATAATCTATGACTTGACTTTCTGCAGTAGCAGAGGTGTCGTCCTAGAGCGGTCCTAGACTTTAGAGCGGCTCTTCCTCAACCTCCTCCGACCACAGGTACAACATGCCCAGGACCCAAGGGCGTAGATTTGGTTTTGGCATTGGTGGGGACGGATGATTCAACCACCGAACCCTGCCCTGATTCTTCTTTTTTTCCTTTTTGTCTTTGCTTCTTGATAAAAAAGGAGACATATACTTGCCTACATATGCTATTCTACATGCTTTTAAACCATTTAAAATTACAATTCATAGTTTTATATGTTAATTATATAATGTTAAATTACTACTAAATAAATGACTGATTATAGACATTAGTTTACTTCAGCCATATTCCATATAAATCAGGTATCATACAAAATTTTAAAAAAGCTTCAAATACAGTAATGACAATAAAAGAATATGACTTTAAGGACTTAACAACATTACTTCAGTTATAGTACACCAACATCTCTTACACATTAGTACTAAGGGAACACTGAATGACCTGCTGGTTTTTGTCCATAAAACTACTCATCTAAGATTACCACAAAGTAAAAGATCTCTCAGCAAAATTATGCAACATTTTAGGCACTATTGCCCCGATCAAGTCAGTGAGCTGGGATGTTTTATTCTAAACATGAACTACTGTTACAGCAACACACATGGATTACTGGTGCCCCACACTACAACTCAATGTCCACTATGTGAAGGAGTCTATACTATACTGTCTATACTATACTGTCCTGGTGGACATGGCAACACTTTTTTCATGGTTACATACAGTTTTAGAGTGATGTGGGCCAAAGCCTAGCACATACTTGCCAACCTTGAGACCTCAGAATTAGGGAGACATTCAAACGGGTTTTTACAGTGTTTACTTATCGGAAAAAAATAAGTTTAATGTCACATGCCTGTTCCGGGGGTGTCCAAATTCAGAGGCTGCGTCCACCTGAGGACCTGGCCTTCGCGGTCTAAGTGGGCCGGGTCACATTTATTCAGCTGAAAACCCTGGAGGAACCCTCCCGGGGGATTAATTAATAATTAATTAATTAATTAATTAAGTTTTATTTAATCTAATCTAATAACTTTAATCTCAGCCAAACCGATTTACTCACAAACAAATAAAACACTGAAAAAGGCCAAACAATAACATGTTTAAGTTATTTGAAGTTTACACAACTACAATCTCGCCTGAAAATATGTTAAAAGTTTATTTTGCAACCCAGAAAGAGTAATGAGAGTAATATTAATACTAAGTAGCTGCAGTAGTAGCAGCTATTGTTGGAAACTGGAATTGGCTGGGCCAATCTAGGATATGGTTTTTCAATTTTGTTGTCCGGGTGGAAAATCAGGAGAAATTGGGGAGAATGGTGGCTCCGGGAGATTTTCGGGAGGGGCACTGAAATTCGGGATTCTCCCGGAAAAATCGGGAGGGTTGGCATGTATGGCCTGGTATTGCCTGTAACGTTATTATGACGGACACATTTTATGAGTGAACTTGACTTTAAGTGACTTACAGGTTTCTTTGAAAAATACTTTCTTATATCCAGGTTCTTCCTTTTTGCTGCCGTCCTCCTCTCCTCCTTGCAGGTCCTCGCAGCGCAGGATTGCCGCTGCTAAAACTAAACAGAGCTCGCTGATAGGCACAGCCAATCACATTGGCCGTATTTGTCACATGAGGTAGGACTCAGGTAGAGAACGTAATTTAACTCTTTCTGCACCGCTGGGTGAATGAGACGTTGACAGATTTTTTTTTTTCTATGGGGTTTGTATTTCTTTACTCGAAGAGATCAAATTATTGGTGGGGACAATTCAATAATCGCTGGATATTGGTGGGGACATGTCCCTTCCGTCCATGCCAAATCGACGCCCTTGCCAGGACCCACTACAGTTCGCATACAAGGCGGGTGTCGGAGTTGAGGATGCCATCCTGTACCTCCTGCATAGAGCTCACTCACACCTGGATGGGGGTAAAGGCACGGTCAGGATCCTGTTTCTTGACTCTTCCAGTGCCTTTAATACCATCCGGCCCTGTCTGCTTCAGGAAAAACTGAACAGGATGGAGGTGGACCCCTGCCTGGTCGCTTTGCTCTCCGACTACCTCACTGACAGACCACAGTACGTCAGGCTGAAGAACATCACGTCTGACACTGTGGTCAGCAGCACAGGAGCACCACAGGGAACTGTGCTGTCCCCTCTTCTCTTCACCCTGTACACCTCTGACTTCTGCTACAACTCTGAATTATGCCATATTCAGAAGTTTGCAGATGACACAGCCATCATGGGGTGTATCTGGGATGATCAGGAAGAGGAGTACAGAAGTCTGGTGAGGAACTTTCTCTCATGGAGTCACACAAACCACCTGCAACTCAACACCTCAAAGACTAAGGAACTGGTTGTGGACTTCGGGAGGTCCAGAGAAGGTCCAGTGCCGGTTCAGATAGAGGGGGAGGAGGGGGAGGAGGTGGAGGTGGTCAACAAGTACAAGTACCTGGGGCTGTGGGTGGACAATAAACTGGACTAGTCATGCAACACAGAGCACCTGTATAAAAAAGCCCAAAGCCGACTGTACTTCCTCAGGAGGCTGAGGTCTTTTAACATCTGCAGGAAGCTCCTGAGGATGTTTTACCAGTCAGTGGTTGCTGGAGTACTGTTCTATGCTGTAGTGTGCTGGGGGAGCAGCACAGCAAAGAAGGAAGTCGCCAGGTGTTTCATGAGATTCGAGGTGTTACCTCCTTTGCACAGTATCACAGTATCACCTTAAAGCACCTGTTGCAGGCTGCTGAGTTTGCATCTTTTGCTGTGAAGTACAGCCAGACTTTTGACCGCTTCGCCTTGGGCATTTTTAATCTTTAGCTCTGCTCTAAAAGAACGTATGTACCTGGCCCCGCCTACTATCCTCGGAAATGCAAAATGATTGGCTAGAATTGGCTCAGGAAATAAAAGCACCGAAATAAAGCACCGAAATGTGTGCTGCTTTTCGGTCTGGTTACTACCGTTTATGGTGGTATTAAGAATTTGCAGGCCACTGCTCAACTCTAGGGTCTTAAACATCAATGTCTCCAGTGTGGGTGGAAGTATCCCATAAAAAGTGTTGTCTTTTCCCTGAAGAATGTCCAGGGCCACTGTAATTGGCCTCATGACAGTGCAGTACTCCCTGATGAACTGATGTTCTCGCTCTGTCATGGCTGTCAACCCAAACTTGGAGAAGATGGCGTTCAGCTCAACAAGAAAAATCTCACAGATTAGAGCCAAGGAATCATAAAATGAATTCCATCTTGTAGTGCAAGGAAGTAGCAGTTTCTTTCCAATAATGCCATCCACTCTCTCTGCAGCCACTGTTGAATGACTGGCCTTGTTCCACAACCCTGTGCACTTTGTGGCAGCGCTTCTATATAATGCCTTTGTTTCTGTTTGTGAAAGTAGCCACTTGTCAACATCATTACAAGAAACAAGACTTTTGTGTGATGCACATCTCTGGTGTGGCGGCAGATTGATCATCACACCTACATTTTCATCGTTGTCATTATCATCACCAACACTGTTTTTTAAGGCATCATTTATGTTTGTAAAAGTTACCTCGTCCTCATCATTTTCAGAGTCTTCCTCCTCAACTGGCTGGTACTTTTCAAAGGCCTTAGCAAAATTAGAGCCATTGTCTGTCACAGTTGATGTTATTTTGTGGGATATGGCATAGTGTCAGTGAATGTTGTCAATCTAAACAGTAATATTATCATGCGTATGGTGACCCTTGAATCTTCTGTATGCCAGTGCTGCTTTCTCTCTCTGCATGCTGTGTGGATTATCCAATGTACTGTTACACCAAGATAGCTTTTATTAAATGCAGTCCAGATGTCTGCTGTAGTAGAGACGTATTCTAACTCATAAAATGTCTTTTTAAACCTTGAACCTGTATTTGGAAAAAGTCTTTCTGCATGGCTGGCTGACCCCCTCCTCTTGCTGGTACTTTGGCAAAAAGAGACTTGAAGGAATCTGACTCGACTGTTGGTAAGGCATGTTCTCAACGACATACCTGGCTATCAATTTGTGTAATTCAGTCTGTTTCACAGTCACAAATGTTTGTGGAGAAGAGAAATCAAGCTTAGACTGGTTGGATTGCGTCGCTACATCTCCATCGCTTGCTGAGCTTATGTTAGCCACACCTGGGTTTGAGCCGCGCCTGCTAGCATCAACACCTTCGTTCTTGGCGACCAGTTTTGTTGAAGCATGTGACGTTGAAAGGCACTTTGTTCCAGGGCATAGGTTACATTTCACATACAGATTCCTGTCGTTTATCTCTTTGAGAGAAAAATAATGTCTGTACCTCCACTTAAAAATGCTTCCTTCGAATTATCCGGGCTCTCCATGACTTTTGTTACTGTGCTATCTGTTTGTATGTGAACATCCGCCCAAGTCTACCTCTGATTGGTTTACTACCTAACTCTTACTCAGTCAATTAGAACCACTTGTGTGATTGTTTTGCCATCCTACCTCCCAGTAAACTGCTGACAGCTTCAATCGTGTGTGTGTGTGTGTGTGTGTGTGTGTGTGTGTGTGTGTTGAAAAATAGTAACGCACTGCATTTTCTTGTTAGTAACTGTAACAGCGTTGTAACGATAGGAATAATAATTATTTAGATTAATCGTTACTGAAAAAAGTAACACCTTTATTCCCATCACTGATTATATCTATAGCAGCAAACAGCAGCGGATCGACAAATGTCTGTGTTAATAACGTTGGATCAGTTCAAATAGTTTGTTGCTCTGCACTTGAAAGCAGCAGTTTTTCTAATGCAGTGTAGTGTACTTCTCCCAGTGAAGCAGCAGCATTCAGCCTGTTAGAGTCAACACAAATGTCTCCATCCAAGCTCATGTTGTGCTTTGTTGTCCTCTCAGTCCCCCAGGTGGAGGTGGATTCAGGGGAGGAGTCTGTCCAGCTGCCCTTCAACACCATACTTCCCCTGCCTGAAGATGTTAAAGTGGAGTGGAAGGATAACAATGCAAAGGTCCACGTGTATGAGAACGGCTCTGACCAGCTTGAAGAACAGCTCCAGGTTTACAGAGACCGAACGGAGATGAATGAAGACCTGCTGAAAACTGGAGACCTCAGTCTGACCCTGAAATACCCCACAGACTGGGACAACTGGACCTACACCTGCACCGTCTACAGCAGGGAGGGAAACATCCTGAAGAGAAAGGTGGAGCTGAAAGTCAGAGGTCAGTGCTGTAGATACAGGTCAAAGGTCAGAGGTCATGCAGGAGTTTATTCTCTAAAAGCTTTTAGTTTGAATCTATTTTCAGTTCATTCAAATAATTCAGATTCCTTGTTGTTTTGATCTAAAAGCCAAAAATGTCAGGCGGAGCAACTGTGTGTTTCAATGAATAGACTAAGAAGACCATTAAAAATGATCCTAACTTCAAAATAAAAGCCTCTGGCATGACTTGAGTTTAGATCAAATCAATAGTTTTGTTTTTGTAAATAAATATAAATGTATAGATATCAGTAGTTTTAAAGCTGCTGAGATCATTCAAACACTTTGATCCAGTCATTTGGATGTTGTCAAATGCCGACCAACCAACACCTGGGTGGAGTCCCAGCTGAAGCTGAGAGATACTCAGAGATCAGAGACAGAAGCAGCTGTATGTAAGCGTTCTACAGGACGGCTCACACAAACCTGATGTTACTGATGTCTCCTAGATAGATCTCATGGACCAAAGGCTCTCTGTGTCATCTTGGCTCCAGCTGAACTAAACTGAGAGTGAATTTGGGCTTTTAGGGAGGGGTGAAAGCAGAGCGCTGTAAAGGAAAGGGCTGTGATTGGTTCATAACACGTCAGTGAGAAGAAAGGAAAGCTTCAGAGCAACATGAATGAAACAAAGTGTTTTGATGACGACTGAAAGCCAAAACTGTGACTGAAATCAGAATCCAGTTCGTCTCCAGCCCTGTCAGCAGTTCCAGCTGTAGTGCTGTTACAATAATAGTCATCACTTCTAGTTTCACAGCAGGAAACTGGGAACATTCAGCGTCTCAAAGATTGACCTGTTAGCACCTGCAGACATTGTTGAGCTGGGTCTGCTGATCTTGTGGAGGTCTTCATTTCTCCACTATTTGGAGAAGCTTCAGCAGGATCCACAGTCAGAGTCAAAGTGGAGTTCTAGCATGGACGTAACACTTCAAGAAGCTTCAGCAGGATCCACAGTCAGAGTCAAAGTGGAGTTCTAGCATGGACGTAACGCTTCAAGAAGCTTCAGACAGACAGTGTTCTCCAAAAGTTCTGCTCTAAAAGGAAACTTTGAGCTGGCTCTGTAATTGTTGTAGTCAGAAGGATGGAGGCTGGATCTTTGATGAGTGCTTGCACACAGGCTGTCTTTAAGTATTCTGGGACACAGCCAGAGGACAGACAAGTGTTCATTATTGGAAGCAGCCGAGGGCAGGGACATCCCAAACTTCACTCAGGAACTTTGGAGGAATCATATCTACACAGCTTGATGAGCGTTTCAGTTGTGCCACAGTCCTTCAAAGCTCCTCCACAGAGACTGGCAGAAAAGAAGATCAGATATTGTGGCTGGGGTCGGGGACATCAAGAAAAGAATCAGGAGCTGCTGGTTTGGATTTCCTCTCATTCATTTGATCCTTCAGAAAGTTTAGAAAGTGAAGACGTTCCTCACTCGATGCCGTAATCTGATGAAAACTTGCAGGATTTCAAAGACGCTCCACTGAGCTCCAAAGAGCTCTGGGCTGTGCTTATTAGAATGAATTAAAGGAGAGAAATAGCCGGCCCTCGCCTCGTTCACCTGTTCATTGAAAGCAGTCGTTCATGCTTTCATTTCTTGATGACGGAGCTGAAGATTCACCTTCTTCCGTCTCCTTTCTGCCCTCCGGCATTGTCTTTTCAGACTGTGAATGTCTTTGTGAATCCAGGGCAGCGAGCGAGCACCACGTTTAGTCCTGATCTTAAAAGGTGCAGTTGAATCTAAAGTGGATGTACAAAGGAGGTTCAGATCATTCAGAGTGTTTGTGTGTGTGAGGGAGGAGGAATACCAGTGGTGGTAGGAAACACTGATGAACATGTTTCTCCTGTTTCCTCATGAAAAGAGCGTCAGCGTACTGACACAGCTTCTTTTGCCTGATCACTTGGAAAAATGATCTCAAACAGAATCCATCAATGATCAGATAGAAACACATCAGCTCAAAGCCTGGAGTTCATACTGAAGCCCACAGTTATATGTAGGCCAACAACACGCTGTTTGAAACCAATGAATTTACTGTACTGAGGAACTCTGTGGCAAATGAGTCAGTAAGATCATCAACATGGATCTTAAAATCAGCAGCTCAGATCATGTGATCACACATAAGAACCATGGAGCAGGAAACATCTGAGAGCTCCAACTCTGATGGAGTCTTAGGAGGGCGGAGATACCTGCACAGATAGGAGCTGCTTCACACTTTAACAAGCAGCACCTCCAAACTACACCCTTCATCCACCTTAATAGGGGAGCATTTGAAGCCAAACCTCCACCCACCCAGCCACTTTCTCTGGGCTGACTGAAACAATCATATGTGGGGTCAGAGTTCACAGACTAGACAGTCCTCTCCAGATTTCATCATGTTTCTGTTCAAAACATCAAATCAAGCTGAGGGGAAGTTGTAAAATCCTTCAGAATAAAAGCCTGACTGTTCAGAGCTCCAATATGAAGAAGAGCAAAGTGAACCAAGGTGGATGGAGGCAGCAGAGAAACTGTAGGGTGGAGCTGAATGCTTCATCAATGGGATGATGCAGCAGATTTTCTCCACCTTGCACAAACTGTCCTGTTAGTTATTATGACTGGAATATCCAAAATGTCTCCAGAGGCTCCGAGTCCAGCTGAACATGTATTAGTGTTTAGAGTGGAACTGAGATGATAGGGACTAGGACCTGGGGACGTCAGTCAGTGACGGAGCGGTCAGCAGGTGTGGGCAGGTGTGGACAGGTACTTGATGGAGTGTTTCCTGCACGCTGGACTCCATATGATATGTTAGCAGAGAGTATCTGGCTCCTGATTGGTTGAAGTGAAGCCCATCTGCTGCAGAAAGATGCCTCCTGTCCCAGAAAACATTGAAGTTGTCTCTAAAGCCCAGGCTGTGGGAGTCACACACAGAGGAGAGCCAGGTGTGGAGGCCGAGCAGCCGCCCAAACGCCCCACGGCCACAGGTGGGAGTGGGGCCGGAGATACAAACACTACGGTGGGCTTGTTTCACAGCCTCACAAAGACACACAAAGTCCAGTTTGAGGAAGTGGGAGCGCTGTTTGGAATCCGGTTTGTGCCCATGTGGATAAGGATGGTGTCGGCCTCCGGACGGGATCGTATTCTGCCAGGAAACTTGTCTAAAATGTCCCAGAGCGTCGGGCCGGGAAAAGACAGAGCGTACGCCTCCTTTATTGTGAAATTCCTCACCATGGTAACTGAAGACATCAGCTGGTCTGCAGCAGGTTATGTTCAGAGTTTGAGGCTCACATTGGCTCAGTGTCCCATTTTCACTGATTGTTTTCCCGACGACATGCTTCAAGTGTGATATGGATCCTCTGCTGAAGGAATCTGCTTTCTATCCACAACCTGTTGATCCGTATCTGACTAACAGCAGCGCAGGAAGCCCTGCAGTTATAGAGAAACTGTCTGAGTCGCATTGTTGCTGCAATTTACCTGCAACTGCTGATGAAGAAAAAGTCTCAATGTGTTTGTGTTTGGTCCTAATCTGCTGCCAAGTCTGTTTGACACTGCTGGATTTCCAGCTGATAGATGACAGATTAGAAACTGATCAGTCTATTGATCACACAATATTCCATCAATAGAATTGATTTGACTTTGATTTGTGTAACAAAGTGATTTCCACGTCTCCTTCATGATGTGACAGTGTCAGAGCTGAATGCACTTGTAGAGTATCATGTTTTTATGGCTCACATTTAAAGTGTTCCAGCTCTAATGTACAGCTGTCATATTAGAAATAGAAGCAGCTCTGATTTTAGTGCTCAAATAAATCTATGAAGTGATGAATTCACACATGAACAGTTTTCTGCAGCGTTCCTCTCGGCCTTATTTGCAGCTCCACTCTTGTTTTTGCTCTAATAATTATTTCTCTCCATGAGCTGTTTCTCTGCCTGAAGGAGGCGCCACTCCATCGCTTCATTTAGTGCAGAACAAGAGTCACATGATGCTGCTCTGTCAACACCAATCACACTTTGTACAGCTCATGTTGGGCGTTTATCAATATGCGTACTTGTGCGTACTTGCGATCTCGTGTACTTGTGATACGTCATCAGTCGAAGACCAAGTACTGTTCCAGTTCGAAGTACGCATCAAGCCGAGAACGCGAAAAAGTCCCAGATGTGTTCTCGATCCGCCCGTTTTATCGAGCATGCATCGGTGTGGACTTGGGACAGCTAAATATCCCAGAATGCATCTCGTCCAGAACTCAACAGCGGACTCCCGGCACATCGTTTTCAAACCCCCCCCCCCCCCCGCTCGCGGTCTTCTCACTACTCAGGTTAAAGAAACCCCAGCAGCTGTCTATAGTATTGAGTGTCCACTAGAATAGAAATAAAAGCGTTCTAACATCTCACCTGCTTGTTTTTATTAAGGTATGTACACGTATGTACATGTACACTATTTTTATTAATAGAGGTTTCACTACTGAGGTTAACAATGATATATAAGTCACTTGGATCACTTCTAAATGTTAATGTTTGGTTTATTTCAGTGTTTTATTTGTTCCTGAGTAAACCGGTTTGGCTGTGATTAAAGTTAAGCTTCATAACATGTTACTCACAGTTAAATTAGGAGGGGACGGCAGTAAAAACTCCGGACCTGTGACATCATCACGTACGCAGGTGTTCCAATTGTACATATCGTGTTCTCGCCGGGTACGTACTCCTGTGCGTTCTCGGCCAGTACGTACTCACCGAGAACGCGAGTACGTACTGGCGTACTTGAGAATTGAGAAACGGCCGTTGTGTTTGTTGTCCTCTCAGTATGTCAGGTGGAGGTGGAGGAGGGGGTGGAGTCTGTCCAGCTGCCCTTCAGAACCACACAAAACCTGCCTGAAGACGTTGAAGTGGAGTGGCAACGCTATGAACCTGAATACAGGAGGGTCCACATGTATGAGAACGGCTCTGACCAGCCTCACAAACAGCACCAGGATTACAGAGACCGAACGAGGATGAATGAAGACCTGCTGAGAACTGGAGACCTCAGTCTGACCCTGAAACACCCCACAGAGAGAGACAGTGGGAGATATGTGTGTGAAGTGAGGAAGAACGGACGGATTAGATATAAAACTGTGCAGCTCAAAGTCAAAGGTTTGTTCTTTTGATTACTTCTGTGTGTGTGTGCAGTGTTGGGAAGGTTACTTTTAAAATGTATTCCATTACAGAATACAGAATACATGCCCAACAATGTACTCTGTAACGTTACTCGATGAGTATTCTGAATACTTTGAATTACTTAATATATTATCATGCTGTTTACAACTACGTGAATGTACTATTGCTGTGATTTATTACTGTTACTGAAGGTCCGCGGCTCAAACGTAGTAAAGGGACCTCTGGCTAATACGTCGGGTTCGTGTCGGGCTGGTAGCGAAAACTAGCTTTACTTTGTTGTCTGGGTCAACTTTGCTTATGGGGAGAGAGAGGCGTTGAAAGGCTGCTCCAACGGAACTTATTTTTTCCAGAGGAAAACACGAACACAGTGTACAGTTGAGTCTTAATAGCTTACTTACAAATGGGCTCGTCAGGCACTCTTCTTGGCTGCAGTGGTTATTATTATATTTACATGCTTCCAGCTCCCGTTTTTGCTCCGTGACACCGCCGTGTAATCCATTTATTTCAACAAAGTAACTGCATTCTAAATACCACCTTTTTAAACGGTAACTGTAACGGAATACGGTTACTCATATTTTGTATTTTAAATACGTAACGGCGGTACATGTATTCCGTTTCTCCCCAACACTGTGTGTGTGTGTGTGTGTGTGTGTGTGTGTGTGTGTGTGTGTGTGTGTGTGTGTGTGTGTGTGTGTCTGACTGTGTTGTGTCTCCTCTGCAGGGAGAGTTCAGGTCCAGGATCAAACAGGGGACATCAGGAACAGAAGCAGCTCCATTGATCCGACTCCTCTGATGGCTGATCAATCAGTTTGATCTGTGTGTTCTTTGATTATTGATCAGTGATGTCAGAGTGGAGTCAGTGTGATGTTGTTGTTGTGTGTTTGAGACTTTTAGTGTCCATGAAGGTCTCTGCTGCCGTAGATCCTCTGAACTGTGACAGAGGTCTCACTCTGGAGGAAACTCTCAGCACTTTCCAGCAGCTCCTCCATCATGGAGGATGTTCCCTCACTGTAACAGGTGGAGGAGAGAGGAGAGGAAGCACAGGTGGATCCTCTGAGGAAGAGGCGTTCCTACAAACCACATGATGACATGACCAGAGGGCGTGGCCTTCAGTGGTAGTAATAAAGGAACAGTCCACATGTTCCACTTTGAAGGCTCATCTCCAACAAAGCAGACCTGTGATCACTTTAACTCAGTATGATGGATTGTTTGGATTTGTCTTTGTTTCTCTGGCTTTTCTTGTGTGTCTGTGTGTCTTTGTATGTTGGATAGAGTCATGTGACCTGCCCAGGGACTACACATGGAAATGAGCAGTTTAGCTCAAATCTGGCAGGTTTCCATCTTCTGTTTTTATCCTGATGTCCATGAACATGAACACTGTCCCTGTCAAATAAATCCAGATACAAAGATCAGATCTACTGAGCATCATCAGCGTGTCAGCCGCTAACTGCATCTTCAAATAAATAAATGTGTCTGATCAGCGGTGATAAGAGGAGAGACGCTGAGCGAGTGAAACTTTAAAAACTGACTGAAAAAATTCTTCTTGGCTTCATTTTTCCTTCCAATCTGAAAAAACTTCCATTTAATGATTTTGGAGAAATATGAGACATTTGAAGACCTTCATTTATTTGAATTTCAGAGTTTTTAATGAGCCACAGCAGCCCTGAATAAACACTTGAATTACTGTCTGAGCTGCTGCAGTTTCCTGCTGCGTCCACTGGGTGTCAGTAAAGCTGCAGGTGTCTCACCTGTGAGTCCAGCTGTGGGGAAACAGTCCAGCTGCTGGTTCTGCCTCCAGCTGAGGAAACACTTCATTCCTTTTATTGCTGATCTCTCTTTATGAATCCACCTGAACTCGTCTGATCCTGGAAACCTTTCACTTTCCTTCCTTGCTGTCACCGTCTGTCTCTCACTTTCACATTGGTTGGTTCCTCTCTGAATCTCTCCTCTTATCTGTGAACATTCATGAGGAAAAAGCAGAATCAGTTCAGGCTTCGCTCTCACAGGATTTTAATGTTTGTGCTCAGAGTCTTTTCAATGAGCTCCATCTTTTTCCTGGAATCATCTCCAGAAGGAGCTGAAAGGATCCGTGTTACACAACGTGGCCACTTTAAGTCCATCAAAAGGATCCAGGAAATAGTCAGAGCCGAAAAACCATCAGGGGGGAGTGAAAGGTGTGTTTTCTTTGATGACGTCACCAAAATGAGAGCTTTGTAAAAACAGGAGAAAGAAATGTGCCAGTTTATTAAACACGTCTCATTTCAACTTCCTGATGAAAGTGTCGCTTTGAAGTCAAAATCTGAATCCAAGACTGAGCTGTGTTTTTGTTTCTGCAAAGTTCTTCCACAAACTCAGGTTTTCAAACAGCTGTGACAGCTGCCTCTGTGTGTCAGGAAGTCTTTGAGCTTCTTTATCATAATATCAGCAGCCTTAAAAATAAAGACGCACTGATGTGGACGATTATCAGTAATCAATGAGACCGATCACTGATATCTGGAGCTGACATAAATTTAGAAACAAATCAAATCCAGCAAAGAAAATGTATTTTTCTGTTGTGGCAGAAACCGTTGGTTTCAAATATCTGATGATGTTTAAGTTCATACAGCTGTTACACATCTGTACTCACAGCCAGCTGTAGTGCTCAGGCCTGCTTAGCCTCTAATCTGCTGGCAGAGAGCTAATAATCTACTAATAATCTCACTCATACCTTACAGGATGGCTGACAGTGAACATCACAGCAGTTGTGTTACTGAGGTATAACAGGGCAGCACTAACCATGAATGTGCATCAGACCAACTCACCAGAGGAGTTTGTGTGATCACAATAACTCCTGGACACAGCTTCAAAGTGACTCCTCACTCTGACAGCACATTACACTCATCAGTTTCACTCACACACATTTTTATAAACTCATCATAACTACTTTGAAGCAAAGTTCCAGCACACAGAGGAAAATCCACAGCTGCAGTGTGTGGCTGCCACGCCCACATCAACATCACCGTGGCGTGTTCACTGACCATTAACCCGTTTTGCCCCACTGGCAACAATTGTTGCCAAAGTTTATCACTGTCATTTTCGACTCACAATAAAAAATCTCAAAGGTACTAATGCAACTTTTTCCACTTATATGCTAGTAGACAACTTAGACAAAGGTTTTGATTTTTAAAAAATCGTTTCCAAGTGCTTCCTATCGCATGACATCATCTGCTTCCCGCTCTTTCTGGCTGAAGACATGGCGGATGCAAATCATCCTGGAAAGAGGTAATTTTCATAAATTTCTTATGACTTTCCCCAAACATATTTATAATTATTTAATCATTCAAGTCTCTAGAGTAACCCTCCCAAAAAAAAAATTGTACCTAGGATAAATATTTTTTGTTCATGGGCTTATTTCTGTGAGTGGCAACAAAAGTTGCCAGTGGGCACATAGCATGTCGCTAACTAAAGGAAAACACTGTCTGCAGGATTGCTCCTAATTTACTTATTTTAAAATTGTAGAATGATGTACAATGGCTCATTTTAGTCCTTTTAGAATAATTCCTAGCTAAATAAATTCACATTTTAAGCATCTAAATGACATCAACAACGCAATCCCGATAGCAGAACATGTGGCAGTAGATGAGATGATGATTGAGTATTTTGGAAGGCATGGGTGCAAACAGTTTATTAGAGGAAGCCTATTCGTTTTGGGTATAAAATATGGAGCTTAGCATCCTCCTCCGGGTTTGTCCATCAGATGGAGCCATATGTAGGAAGCCACACACATCTGGTGGAAACTGGACTTGGTCAGGGTCCAAGTGTGGTTCTTGGCCTGGCAGAGAAAGCTGAAGTGCCACCTGGAGTCAAGTTTTACCACGACAACCTCTTCACAACCCTGTCCCTGGTGGATGAGATGACCCTGAGAGGCTATGGCAGCTGTGGCACGATGCGACAAACTCAGCTCCATAACGTTCCCTTCACAGCACCCCAGACCTTCAAGAAGACACCCAGAGGAGATGCTGAGTATCTGGTTGAGGCAGAGAAGCTGATTGTAAGGTGGAATGACAACAGCGTGGTCACCGTGGTGTCGAACATGGAGAGGGAGTTCACGAAACTGAGGCGAAGAGATGGAATAAACAGAAGCGGACTATGGACAAGGTCAGACAGCCCAAGTGTATCCAGGACTACAACACACACATGGGAGGAGTGGACCTGCATGACCAGTTTGTCAGCCGCTACAGAGTCAACATCCGGTCCAAGAAGTGGTGGTGGCCATGCTTCAGCTGGGCCCTGAACAGTGCCATGGTGAACAGCTGGTGCTATTACAGGTACACAAGGCTGTATGTTATTTAGTGATATCACAATCGAGTTGGTGATGTTTGACTCGAGGTCATCGCTAGTGCTCTTCGGTCGACAAGAGCAACAGTGATGATATCCAGACCAACATCACAAACTCAAGTGTGATATTGCTTTTACAGAACATTCTACATATGGGGCATGACGTTGTAGAAAGGATGAAACGATGCACATTCATGCATCTATCATGCTTGTTTTGTCATTCATTTAGGTCCTGGAAAAGCGGGAGAAGGATCTCCTCTCCTTCCAGAGGCTGGTAGCCCAGACCCTCCTCCTGCGCCATGGAACAAAGCCAAGTAGGCAGGGCAGAAGATCTTCAATGGCGGTGGCGATAACTGATGCCACCAGGTTTGATAATTTGAACCACTGGCCCTGCAACACTGGTAGCAGGTACAAGCGATGCAAGAACTGCGCGGACGCACATCATTTGCGTGTGGAAAGTGTGATGTGCCACTACATGTGGAGTGCTTCAAGAAGTACCACACTGAGTAGAACATGCATGAAAGATGATGGAATGTATGGGAAGAAATATGTTATATATGTATATATGTTTTAGAGGTTCTAAGAAAAAAATGTTTGTTGAGTTTTGAGTATAAAAATTGAGAATAAAGAAATCAGTTCAAATTGTTTGATGTTTTGAATTTTATACAGGGGAACCTGAGGCTCCACCTTTTGTTATTATTTATTATGACTATATTATTATTTTGTTCTTATTATATTATTATTATTACTTCTCTATTATTATTATTAGGTGACATTTGACCTAGTGACAAGCTGTGTGACTACTGGCAACAATTGTTGCCAGTCATAAAAATGCTATTTTCTTCAAAAAAAAAGTACAAAATGGAAAAAATAAATACATAACATGATTCAGAGGGACTCAACTGATAAAATGATATGCCTTACAACTCTGAAAAAAATCTGGGCACAAACGGGTTAAACAGTAGGAAATGTCTCTCAGCAATGAGACCTGGGTCACGCTGACATCATGGTTGTGTTCTGTGTCCATATGAGTTTGAATCTGCTTCAGTGAGGAGAACATCACAGTCCACGCTTCCTTCAAACAGTCCACAGACCCGTCAGGTCTGAGCGTCGGGGACATTTCACGCTTTTTGAAATCAGCTCTCAGGATTACAGCAGCTCATGGATGTCATCAGTTTCCTGTTCTGGTGAGTTCACAGCAAACAAAGTTCCTCCTCGTGTTCCTCTGTGAATCCAGTCGTGCTGCAATATTTGACAATATTCCCACAGTAATGATGTCATTTCTACAGGAATTGGTTTTATAGAAAAATCCTGATATCTGACAGCTCATGGGAAGGACCAAAGGGAGGAGGCCAGATATGATAGCTTAGCAAAAATGTTCTATAACAAAAGTAAAATAAGCAAACTCATGTAGCTCAGTGAAGTCAGCGGGATGTGCAGTGTCTGGATCTGTGACATGGACTGAAAGAAACCATAACACAAAGCAAACAGCCAAAATCAAACTCCAAGTAGAGACAGAAATCCTGCTGCCACCATTCATTTCTGTTTGGAAGCAGACATAAAGTCCTCGTGCTGTCAAATCCAGAACCACTCGAGCCTTTTGGAGCCGTTTACATCTGTGAAAAAGGTGGAAACATGTCAAACATGTGAGGAAGAAGCAGCAGCAGCTCACACGTTTACCACAACCACACACAGTCCTCTGAGAGCAGCGTGGCCTCCATCTTTGAAACAAAGTTCACAGTGAAAATCAAACAAACTGATTGATTATTGATTGATTTTCAGAGATGATGTCAGATCGGGGCTGCTCAGGGTGCTGTGGCTGTAAAACGCCAATCATATCCACTCAGAGAGCCTCACTAAGCCCCGCCCACTTCATACACCTGCTGGTCCCGGTCGGGCTCACGGGGGCGGCGGTCTCAGCGCACACGCTCACACCTCTTTCCACGTCCTCCAGCTCTTCTGGGACGCTGAGGCGTTCCCCGATGAGTCGACAGACTGAATCTCTCCAGCGTGTCCTGGGTCCGCCCCGGGGTCTCCTCCCAGTCGGACGCCTCACCCAGACGCCCTTCAGAGGAAGCTCCCGGATGGCGTTCGTACCTTCAGCCTGATCCTTTCAGTCACAGCTCGTGCAGTCACAACACTGCTGCCAATAAAGTGACACAAAGCATCTTAAAGCCATTTCAATAAACGCACACACAGAGTGATCACAGCACTCATGAAACATGCACACTGGGCACAAACTAACTTCTAACATGTTGAACTTTGCTCCAGTTTGTTCTGATTGGCTGAAGCTTGGTAGTCACATGGCTGCTGTGAGTGTGTTTAAACACAGAGAGAAGCTGAAGCTTCACATGTTGTGTTCTTCACACAGTCGGATCAAACGTGTAAACTTTGTGACACAGCCTGGTCTTCATGTGTGTGTGTGCACGGTCTGAGGAGCTCTCAAGCTTTTCATAGAGGACACACACACTGATGCAGGAACAGATGGATGCACATGAAAGCTTCACACACTCCTGATGAGTGAGGACACACACACTCACAACATGAGCAGCCAGCAGGCTTTAAATGCTCAGTGTGAAGAAGTTTCCACACTTACCTTAATTTCATCAAGCAGCCTTCTTCTTCTACTGGTTCCCACAGTTCCCAGTGTTAATAAATGCACAGCCACATGTGCTCTCTGTCATCACCTACAGATCTGAGATCAGCAGCTTGTCCACTGTAGGCTTTATCTTTTCCATGTAACTGTGCTGCTTCACAGAGAGGGAGAACTGCAGCGCTTTGTTTGCTTGTGAACAATATGTGCATGTTAAATATGAACAGCTGCTCCAGCATGTGTTAGTGTGACAGACTGAAATGTTGCTCCTTTTAAAGCTTTCTGCAGGAACTTCATTTGAACAGGCAGGAATTAGTTGTTCAATAAAGGCATGAATTGGACCTTAAAGGTGGCCAATCGATACCAACGCTGGTATTGGTGTCGGATCAATACTAGTGTGATGGGACTGAGACTTTGTTTCTATGCTCTAAGTTCATTATACAGACACTGGACTGTGTTACATCAATATTTTGGGGAAAAACAAAGTAGGTCAAACATGCACAATGAAAACTGTCTGAAGCTTTTGGTGTGACTATCACACCTATTTTATTTGTAGCCTGCAGCACATTGTGTTTTACTGAGACGCACATTTATATTCAAGGTGTCCAAAAAGCTCAAAGCTGTGTTTTTATTGTGTTAACTAATTATTGCAGAATGTGAACATCACAGTGATTTAGTGTCATTAAAATGTGTTCAGAACATTGATGATGGTTCATCTCATAAATGCTGACACACTGCTCTCCCCTACATATACATACATATACTGCCATTAGAAGTGACACAGAGCAGTGTTAGTATTGATATGAGCAACACTGCTCATGGATTTACTTGGTAGTGCACAGCACTGCTGGCCTTTCATCACAACTTGGTCCTTTGATACAGCGAGTTCAAAAGTTGTTGAATGGACTCATTTCATGTCAGTGATTGTAAAGATTGTTTTTCTTCTTTCAGCCCTTAGAACTGCAGATATTTGTGTTGATGTTCTTTCCACACAGATGATCCTTCTGCTCAGCCCTGCTGTGTCAAACCAAACAGCTCGTCCACTTACAGAAACACAAACAGCAAAAACAAAGAGTTGATCTTTATTAACCTTGGAGCAGATTCCAGTCATGAGACATTCTGCTGAGTTCATTTGGTAAAACTCCTCCCAGCAGCTTATAGAGACCTTTTCTAGTGGAAGTTCAAGATTTGCTGTCATTGCAGTTTGTCTGATGCACATCACGTCATGGCTGCCTGCGGCTAAATCTGCACACCTTCTTTCTGCGAGTGCTGAAGACACGAGTGCATTTACAGCAATATTTGTTAGCCTGCAACAAACAGCTCCAACCACAGTAACAAATGTGTGACATCAATGATTCATTGTTCAGCTGCTCAATGTTCAACCGTTTATTTGAACTAAGCGTGACGCTCCCCATGTTCTTCTCTAATTGTCTTCTATGTCCTCCCTCCTCATCCAAGCCGTGCCAGCCCACAGACCATAATCAGCCCACACACTGAACTCACACATGAAACTCCACCTGACGTGGTTTTACATCAGCATCAGCAGATTGGACGCAGCTTTGTGTTCATCTGTAAATCAGCATCTCCCTGGAATCGTTTGATTCCTGTGGATTAAAGGCAGACAGTAAACTGAGCTTCCAGGCATGTAGGCAGCTACAGTAATGCTGCACTAGACAGCACGTCCTCGCCCATTAGCAGGCATCATCTTTACATTTGATTTTATAAAACAAATCATGAGTTAAATCCAAACTGAACAACTGCAGACTCATGAAAGGATTTGCAGTTTTGCAAACTCCTGTTAAAGGGAGTTTTTCCTTCCCACTGTTGCCAAAGTGCTGCTCATGTATGTATTATTGTAGGTCTGCCTTACAATATAAAGCACCTTGAGGCGACCGTTGTTGTGATTTGGTGCCTGTGTAAATAAAACTGAATTTTTAATAGAAGAAATGCAGTTTTTAAGAGCAGCTGTGTCATTTAGAAATATGAAAATCTTTTCAAACTGTTAAATAGTTTTAATTACAAATTCATCGTCTGAAAAACCAACGGCTGTTTTTATCAAATCATATTTCAAATGTTTGTGTGAAGAGTGAAAAAAGGGGGAACTTTTCTAATGTATTGTAAAGAGCAGCATAACTGGAAGTTGAGCTGCTCAGTCAACTCTTTTTCCCTTTGAGCTTCATTTCAGGTGGAGTCATTCTGGATTCTGAGTGTGTCCCAAAGGCCACAAGGATCCTCCAGGATAGAGGTACAGACTGCACTCCGGGACAGAGGAGCAAGGAAACATGTTGCTCTTCATAACTTGATGTCAGAGCTTTGAACTAGTTTGGGATTCAGCTCCATCCTGTATCTCTGTGAAACCTGACCTGTGTGGCTTTTGTCCCCTCTGTGAGAAACATGCACATTATAAAGCCGACACATTCATTCAGTTTACTCTTTCATTCTAAAGTGAAAGTGACTGTGTGAGCTTTCTATACAAAGATGTGTAGTTGTGTTTACTTCAGTTTCAGTCAGAATTAAAGAGACTAATTGTGTTTAAGAGAGGAGGCAGAGACACCATTGATGTCACAGTTCCAACTACTCACACCAATCACATTCAGTCCAGTTCATGTGGACAATAATTAGATGTTGTAAAAGCAGAATGGGAGTCTGCATTTAAATCAATAATGAGTTCAGAGTTATTTTTCAGGCCGACCACAGTTATTCTATAACATGCTGGTAAAAGGAGCCTGTATATTTGATGGATCTGCTTGAATGCAGAAGTTTGTGAAAGAAGTTCCTCCAGTGATTCTCTGCAGTTACCTTGAGTGGGTCCAGTCCAGCTCCAGTTCCATCATGACCATTGTACAACATCTGTTGCAGCTGCATGCATAAACCAATAAGAGCTAATACATTGTTGAAAACGTGTCTCTGTCCTTGGAGCAGATGTCTGTTCATGCAGGGTTTTACTGCTGGTTTCTTATTCCACCTTATTACCCACTCTGATACATGACTGAGTGCCCATGTGCATCAGTGGGTCTGGGCTGCTTCTCACAACAAGAGATTTAAGAAGAGTCTTCCTTTAACTAGGAAGTGATCCACAGGTGGCCTAACACATGGAGACAGACGAGCATTGGCACATTTAGACTCAACAAATAATCCACATAAGCGTGGGGAGAACATGCAGACTTCTCACAGAAAGGCCCGGACGGTGGGTTCAAACCCGTCGGCTCACACGGAGAAAATCTTCTCTTATTACCCGCCGACTCAGCAGATTTGTGTCTCTACACCTTTGTGTTCTTCTTCAAAATGAAATTCAAATGGAGGCTTTTGTTTGACACTAGAGATCAGAGATGCCCCACAGACCAACACATGAAGTACTTTCTATTTGTGGATTAGAAGGAGAAATATATCTGTATTATCAGTTTATTATAATCTACCTGAATCAGTGTTTGGGATCAGATTTCTGTGTGGCCTGGTTCACTCACTTCATCATCATTTTAACATCATTTTCTATTGACTTTGACTGTATAGAAATGATGCACACTTAACCTCCGTCTGTAGATTTCTTTGGTTAGTAGACACCTGCCTTTGTTCGCTCTAGAGTGGATATTATAATATGATTCCTGACTGGTCTCTACTCTGTGTGGGTCATGTCTAAACCCTGGGCTTCAGACTTGGGGCAGAGCTCCCCACAGCCATGTTAAAGAGCTGGAAAAGCTTCAACGTTGTGAATTGACTGGCAGAGCTTACAGGCTCATAAAGGTTCAGCTGTGATTTACAGGAAGCACTTCTTTGATCTTTGTAAGTCTTTAAATCAAAATCATGGAAACTTCCTCCTCCAGTGACAAACATCAGAGTTTCATGTCTGACCGCTCACGGCACTTTTACACTTTTGTAGACTTTTAGGCACGACTGCAAAACTTGGACATTTCCATAAATGTGAGAAGACATTAAAGACCTCGGGGAGTGATGCTCCCTTTATTGGATTTTGGCTCATGTCCTTGCAGTTTCTCACATTACAAATATCTTTGTTGTCTTCTGTGTTTCACTCCAATGATGTTCTCTCAAGGGCAGCAACATGTCTGCCATGTTTCTGCAAACAGACCAAAAGAACAGTAATAATTAGGATTATTAGCCAATCGGTGCCTCTTCCTGTTTATCACAATGTTACCGTTATTTAGAAAATAGCTGTTGGTGAACAGACGAGATCAAACTTTCCTCTAATCAGCGATGTTTGATAGTGCTCTATGTTGAGGCTCATAATGACACTGGCACAGTGACTCGTACTGTTTAATAAGCTGTCAACAAACTAAAGTGTGAAACATGTCTTATCTTTGAATGTGGCACACACAAACTAAATTAAAAGAACTGGTCAGGGTCCTGTTGCTGTACTGGTCCCATACAAGGCTTCTCAGAGCTGCTGTCATCATATGTAGAAAAATATGTAGAAGAGCTTCTAAAGGAGGTGAAGCTTTTTCAAGCTTCTGCTTTTTGTTTGTCCTTAACTTCTTCCCTGCCAGGAAAAGACAGAAATCATAACAGAAAAAGGGCTTTTTGAAGTAAACAAATTCACATTTGTTCTTCTTATTCAAGCTAACGTTTCAAGCTGCCATTCAGCAGCACAGAGGTTACACTCTGCTGTCTTATTAAAGGACTGCAGGACGATCCATCTCCACAGGTTTGTGGTGCTGAACTGTCATTTTTCTTTGTCTCATCTAACAGGTACATGAAGGGACACAAAGATGTAAACCCAGCTTTAGTTATGTCCCAGACACATGGGTCTAGAACATTTGGCAGATTTGTCCAGTGTAATGTTGAGTTGCACAGCTCACAGCTGGGACTAATCACACATGACAAGACAGAGAGGAAGCAAAACAGGATGCACTAACAGAGGACACGGGATTGTCAAAGTAAAACAGGAAATACACAATATTAAAGATGAGCGCTAGACGTAACACAAGGGGCAGAAGAAAGGCACAGAAACCAAATCTAAAGACTAGAAAGTGACAAAGTGGCCCTTCTTGCCTGAGTTGTATTTTCATACCTTTTATGAGTTATAATAACTTTTCTCAGCGTCCTGCTCTAGTGTTTGTATTTTATATGAGCTTGTTTGGAATTTGGACTTTCAGCATATCTAAAATACAGTGTTGTGAAACATGACTTTTAAAAGAAAGTCCTGTGTTTCCCACGGTCTCTGAATGCAGCAGCAGTGTTCCAGGTTGTGTCCTGTGTGATGTCACACATTTAAATAAGTCTTCACTGATGCTGCTGAAGCTGCTGAATGTCTTTATGTGAGCACTGATGTCCACCAGCAGAGGGCGCCCTCGCCCTGCTACAGGGATGCATTTAAGGCCGTCCACAAAGGTTTGTTGGACTGGGAGAAACGTGCTGAGAACCAAAGAGCTCCAGTAACAGACTCTTAGTGTCGGACTGAAGCTGATCATGAGTTAGTGCAGTTTGTTCTTTAGTATAAACCATAAAGACACATTTGTCACATGTCAAACCTCCTTAAAGGACAGCCTCTCCCATCTGTGGACCCTCAGTACTGCCGGACTCATCTCATACTGAACTCACCCACTCTGTGTCAGTCATCAGTGGATTCACTGTTTCTCAGGTTTCATTAAAGGTTTTTCTACATTCTTTGTTCCTGTCAGAGCGTCACGTGAGTCATTAAACATCAGGGATCAGTATCAAATATGGAACATGTACAGGACACGTCAGTCTGTGTGGACCTGCTGATGTCATCACTGTGTTTACTTTATTGTTTGTTGTCTTATGGTCGGGATTCAGAAATGTTCACTGCCATCACGTGTGTGTGTGTGTGTGTGTGTGTGTGTGTGTGTGTGTGTGTGTGTGTGTGTGTGTGTGTGTGTGTGTGTGTATTTAGTTTGTGGGGCGTCCACACTGTAACACTATGTCAGGTTAACTCACTGTGAGAGAAGAACAGTGACTGGAACAATCTGAGCTCATATTTTGAATAGAAGAAGAGAGAGCTGTGCCAACTGGAGCTCAGACAGAAACATTAAGATTCATTAAACATTATGAAGAGAAGTAAACCAGTTAAACTAACTTAAAGTCTGAATGATTAAGTTAAGTGTTTGCTCATAGGGGGTCATCGACCTCGTGTTTGTCAATGTGGGAACTTTGTGTCGACTAAATGCAACTTAAAGCTCGACGGTTGCCCAAATGTTTTAAAGAAGTTGATAAATTCAAAAAGCTGTGACACTTGTTGCTCAACATGTTTTAATTTGTGTTTTCAAAGCTTCTTCTGGTACGAGACTGACATGCCAGTGGGAGGAGTCAGCAGACAACCTGCTCTACCTGCTGAGCCACAGGTGGAGTCATCAGGGTGGAGTCGTTTCACTAAGGACAGATCAATAGAAAGAATGAAGATGAGTTATTGATGAGCAGAATATAGACAGATGTTTGGTGGTTAGACTCCGATGACCCGTCTCAGCAGAACTGAACCCAGCTGTGACAGGATTAGAGCAGGACCCCAAAGAAGGAAAGTGATGTCACCACAGCAGAGTTCTGGTCTACAGGGAAAAGAACATGAGCGTTAAAGGTGATGCATGGCACAGGTAAGGCATAGCAAGCATGAGCACAGAGAAGGGTGAGAAACTGAAGAAGGGTCTGGAAGATCCCGACCAGGTCCAGAGGCCAGCATGATGTCCTGAGGAACAGACGCCCAAAGCATCGGCGTGAGTGTCGGGCAGCCCTGTGATAGCAGGACACGTTTGGTATTTAATCAGAAAGTAAAAGGGAGACAGTGAAAGGGCAGAGGGACGCAGAGGCCAGGTGAGAGTTTGATCCCTCTGATGATGACAGAAGAGAGTGAAAGTCCTTCAGCTTGGTTTAGGTTCAGGGCCACAGATGGTCGTCAGAAAGCAGAGAGCTGAGAGGGTTGAGGGAGATTCGGAAAGGAGATAAGGAGACAAGGCCAGGAAAGAGGAAGCTGCTACACTTCACTTACATATATGAAGTGTCCACTTCCTGTGTGGCTGCAGGTGACGGAGGCTTGTTTCCTGCCGCTGCCGCAGATTCAGTGCAGTAGAAAACATGGAGGTGATGGAGGAGCTCACAGCAGGTCCCAGCTGCACAGGTGGTGTTTGTGCTGAAAGGACACGCCCCCTCCTCATTCCTCGCCTCCTTGGCCCACCTGAGAGGCGAGCAGAGGAGGAGAGAGGAGTGCGGTCAGTGCAGCTGTGGAGCTCACAGTGTTGGGGAGTAACTGAATACATGTACCGAGTTACTTATTTAAAATACAAAATATGAGTAACTGTATTCTGTTACAGTTACCGTTTAAACAGGTGATATTCATGTAAATATAATAATAACCACTGAAGCCAAGAAGAGTGTCTGACGAGCCCAGCTGTAAGTAAGCTATTAAGACTCAACTGTACACTGTGTTTGTGTTTTCCTCTGAAACAATAAGTTCTGTTGAAGAAGCCTTTCAACGCCTCTCTCTGTCTCTCACCAGCAAAGTTGACCCAGACAACAAAGTAAAGCTAGTTTTCGGCTACAAGCCCGACACGAACCCGACGTATTAGCCAGAGGTCCCTTTACTACATTACAACGACCTTGAAGACTTGGGTGGATGTGAGCCAGATTTGAATAGATTGTTAACATGAGCCCGCTCTACACCCCTACAAAGTTTGATCAGAGTTCATTCACAACTATTCGAGCTGTTCACACACAGAACGACACGCACACACATGCTACCAAAAACATAACCTCTGTTTTCAAGGTGAGCTAAAGCTCCAGGTGTCACATCAAACACTCACAGGGAAAACACCAATCACAGCACGCACACATATACTGAACATTACAGAGAGAATTATTAGAGATCAGCTTTTATAAGATTTATTCTTCCTCAAAGTTCCAACAGAGCCAAACAACCCAGAGGGAAATGTCCGGGTCCTCCCAACAGCCAGTGAGCTTCTGTAGAGAGGACACGTGAATAAAGCCGCAGTGATCCACTCCAAAAACACACAAACAGCTCTTTGCTGCCTTTGACTCCTTACTTGATGCAACAGCTGATGCTGTCAAATAAAAAACAAACTTCATGTTGACAATCAAACTGATCTTTATTGTCTTTCTTGCAGAAAGTTTCATTATTTCATGGGCAGCTGAAAGAAGTAAGAAGTGCAGAATATGACAGGAAATAAGTGGAAAAACAAAATCTTCATTTCCTCCAAGTCTTCTGGGCCTGGATGTGATGGAAACACTCACTGAGTCCACTGCTGTGCTCATTACTGAAGCTCATAATGCAGCAGGTAGTATTGCACATTTCCAGGACTGAAACATGTTTGAAACCTTGGAGGATTTCCTGCGTTCTTCTCCAGGTCATTGAAGCAAACTGCTGGGCCTGAGCGGGCAGTTTCCCATCGAGGGTCCAAAAACTCTTTAACATGGTGGAGATTTCATAGCCACGCTGTAACCACGCTGTAAGAACATGAGGATGATCCCACCGTCACCGTTCTCATAGGGGGGTCGTCTGATTGTTGGAGTTTCTCTCTGTTATTGTCGAGTCTTTACTTTACAGTAGAAACTCCTGGAGGTGACTGTTGTTGTCATTTGCTGCTGTAGAAATAAAACTGAAGGAATTTTGCAGGTAGAAGATATTTGATTTACAGCTTCTCACACACGAGACCAGGCCTGCAGCTATCCATTATTTTAGTGTGTAAACAGACTCCGCCTCTCTGTGCAAACAGACTCCGCCTCCACGTTAAACTGTGACATCATCATCACTGCTGCTGTTATCAGTGTTTGTGTTTAACACTGGAGGCTGTGTGGGCTTAATGTGCTCAGACTTTTATTCACACGCTGCTCATAAACACGTTTCTATTGGAGGTCTGTGAAACATGGAAGCAAAGAATTTTATAATCCAATTATTGGAATTACTCGATGAATCGTTGCAGCTCTACACGAGACACTTTCTTTAAAAATCATCAGACTGGTTTCATACATGTTAACGCTTAAATACAGAAAACTTCAGCCTGATATTCCCGACGTATGAAACTATGTTCAAATCCAGGTGAACTTTTTTACAAAGAGCCTGTTTCTGTTAATATTATATCAAATAGTGTAAATCCCTGTTGTTTCCTTTGTTCTCTGTCAAAGCTGTTGTTCCCACTTCCTTGTGATCCTCCCTCATGTGCTCCTGGTTTCTCTGGACTTTTGTATTCTTTGGACTTCTGTATACAAACCAATAAAAGATTAGTTTATAATGTTGACCTTAATCTAACCTTTAGGTCCAGTCCCTGCTCTGTCATTACAGGATGCTCTGACCAGTCATGGATCAGCAGATTCAATGTGTTCAAAGACTTTTGCTCAGACTCCACAGAAGCAGCTTTGTGGAGGATTCATGAGGAGACTCTGGAACAATGATGGCTTGTAGATGTTTTGCTGCTGTGGCTCAGGGACTTGGTAAGTTCTCACTCTCCAGCTTCATCTGACCAGGACTCCATTTCCCAGCTTTCCTACTAAAAGCAACACTTTCCAGTTCAGTGGAGCCCAGTGGATGGTGCTTCCTCCACTGCCCTCAACCTCCAGCTCAGCCCCCCTCTGCTGGTCCCTTATACTGCAGTGATGCTGGAATACTGCTCTGCTCCTTCTGACCTCCTCCTCGGCCTCCTAAAGGTCTCCACCTGCACTGCTGAGACCAAACTGAACTTTCTAAAAATGTGTTTAATTACAGTTAATTCATGACTAAATAAAGAGGAACAGTTACAGGATGCTCAGAGCATTCCCAGTGTTTCCTACCTCGCCGCACATCTTTGTGTCTCCTTTGTTTCCATCAACACAGACATTAACCCACAAAGTCTGACACTGTAGCTTCATGACCAGCAGGAAGATGATGACCATGCTGTGTTGTCTGTTTGTTGTACTGGAGGTTAGAGATGCAGAAGATAAAGAAGGTGCTGAGTGTGTCCATGGATGATACAGTGGTGTCAAATAAATAAATGACGGTTTCATTGATTAAGAGAGAAAAGTCATCCAAGCCTGGTGCTGTGTAAAAACGTAATTGTCCATCTTGTTAAATCATGAATTAACTGATTAACACATTCTTTAGAAAGCTGAGTTTAGTTTCACTAAACACACTCCGGCCTGATTACTGACAGACCTGCTGAATCAAGAAATCACTTAAACAGAAGCTGACTGACAAACTGAAGCAGACTAACAGATCTCAGAAAGCAACACATCATGCTGCTGTCACAGTCCTGGGTCTGTGGGCCAGTCTGTGTAATTCTGGTTTAACTTATATTCTTTGATTCTTTGACGACTCATCAGGAGGTCACAAAAAAACCAGAAGAACATTAAAGAAAAAAAGAAAAGAACAAAAAGGCTCGTCTCACATTTGCCAAAAACATCTTGACTGACGAGACAAAAGCTGAACTTTGTGGACGGTGTGTGTCCCGTTACATCTGGTGTAAAAGTAACAGCATTTTAGAAAAGGAACATCAGACCAGCAGTAACACTTGGTGGTGGTAGAGTGATGGTCTGGGGCTGTTTTGGTGCCTCAGGACCTCAAAGACTTGCTGTGGTAAACAGAACCATGAATTCTGCCGTCTACCAAAACATCCTGAAGGAGAACGTCCGGCCATCAGTTCATGACATCAAGCTGAAGACCACTTGGGCTCTGCAGCAGGACAATGATCCAAACACAGCAGCAAGTCCACCTTTGATTGGCTTAACCCTTTAAGACCTACCACAGAACCAAGTCCGCTGTTAGGTCGTTGACCCAGGGTTTTGAGTTTATTATATTATTTATCATTTCTAGTCTGTGGTTTCTTTGTTAGAGTTGCTGTCTCCCCTGTCTATTATATCCCCGTGTCCAGTCAGTGTCTGTGTCTGCCCTGGTTCCACGTCTCTGTTCCCTCTGTTGCTGTGCGTGCATGTGAATCTGTGTCTTTAGTTCAGTCTGTGTCATGCTTCCTGTTTTATTTTGAAGGTCCTTGTCTGATGTTAATGTATCTGGTTTCGCTTCCCATTGTCTCATTAGGCCTGATTTACCCCAGCTGTGTTTTCCTCCTGTTACCCATTCCCTGATTGCTCCCTCTGTGAATTTAAGCCCTGTGTTTCTCTGTGTCCTTGTCGCGATCTACTCTAATTTCTTCTGTGTTTTCTGTCCGTTTGCCAGTTCAGGTTATTGTTGTCTTCAGTTTATTATTTGTAATTCCAGTTTTGCTAGTTTTTGGTTTCCCATCTAGCAATAAATCTGAGTTTAAGTTCACCTTTTGTCTAAGACTGTCTGCACTTTGGGTCCTTTTACTACCATTCCTGCCTGCACACCTGCATCCCTGCATCCTTAAATGTCTCCAGTTGTCCCGAGTTCCCTCTGACTGTCTCCTTGGTGCATTTAAACCCCTGTTCCTCCCTGTCCTCATCGTCTGTTGTCTTCATCTCCGTTATCAGTCATCATAATTTTACCATCTCTGTGCAAGTCTGCAAATTTCTTTATTAAATCATAAGATTCTTAAATTCAACAAGTCTCTCTGTGCCTGGGTCCTCGTCTCAAACATGACATCACTGTTTTGTACATTTTAACACAATTTAATCCCCACATTTGTGAAAGAAAAACAAAACACTTTTATTGAAAAGTCTGTAACAAAACCATCAAATCTGATAAAGGTTATTTAAATGCTGCAAAAGAAGAATGGATTGAAATAAAAAAAAAATACATATCCTAACCTTAATTACTGGGGGAAAATGATGAATGATGCTCATAGTGAGTAAGAAGTAAACTGAGTGCATTTGGACAGAGATGCACTTTTAATGTGTATGTATAATATAATACAGATACATAAAAAAAACTCCCAAAACAGAATAAATTATTACAAATAAAAATCTTTACTGCAGATACTAATTTTACTAATTTAATAATACTAATTTTGTATTTATGAGTTTCATGCTTTCATAGTGGTACTTGGTACTTGGGAGAGCTTGACATTTTTCTCAGGTGGTACACACTGTAAAAAGTTTTAGAAACACTGATAAGTGTATGTGTGCTTTTGGAAAACATTTTAAGCTGCAGTACAGAATCTTTGAAACAAGCTATCTTAAAACACTTTTAGAATATAAACAGAGCATCTGCTTCTCTTTACAGCTCCTCACTCCACCAGGGCGCTGTTTGGCTCTTTCTGATACTGTACTGCGGCAGTCATACAGACAACTGGATGGTCCAAAAGTTGGCCTACCTATTACTGGCTGAGGTTTTAGTAGAGTTGTGGCTGAATAAAAAAAATATATCATTAATTTTAATCTCCCCAATCAATGATAATGTTATGTTGGAATGTTGTTAAAGAGGGTCAAAAATGTTTCAACCCAGTTTGTTTTGCAGATTCTGTATAGCAGCTTTAATATAGGGAGGACACAACTTCCAGACTGTATGAGTAAAATCAGGTTTTTTCTCTTTGTCAGTTTAACAGTTTCTGTTTTGCCTGTCACTGTTCCCTGTCTGTTTTCTTATCTGGTTCTTCCTGACCTTGTACTTTCTCCTCACGTTCCCCTCTTTCCTCTCTCCCTCTTTGGACTGACAATCATACACAAATAGATTGTATTCAATTAGATGAAAAATGACATTAATATGAAAAAATACCATTAAGATCACTAACAAAAAGTCCTCTGTCAGTCTACTTTCAACCAAAAGGCAAATAACCAAACCACATGAACATCTAATTAAAGATATAAATATTGAAACACTGACCCAACATTATTTTTGATTGACGGATCATTTGATTTTACACTTTTACCTGAATGTGGCTCCTTTTTTGGAAAAAACTTCCTCATATCCATTATGAAACTGGCTGCCTGGCTAAAGCACCCCCCAAAATGGGCTAAAATCGCCCCTGATTACAACCAACCCCCGGCTTCATCAGTTCTCCATGGACACATATCTGAGCCACACCATAGCCGCGTGGAGGGAGCACGTCAGAGCCAGCGAGCTGGCTATATCTCTCTCCACACCAATGCAGCAGCAGCAGACGGAGCTCACTGGAAAGCAGCTGCGTTCGCCACAGCAGGACAGTGTTTCTGCTGGAGGTTCTGGAGAACTGCTCCTGTGTGGTGAGCCGGAGGATTTGCAGCCTGGTCAGCTGGAGGCTTCCCCGCCCGGTTCACCTGCTCCCCCTTCCCGGAGTAAACAGCGTTCACACCACTGCCACTCGAGAACGACTGAGCACACCCCAGTTTTAGGAGAAAGTAACTGTTTAGTGTTCCGGCCAGCTCCTGTGGCTGCTGTTATGTCTAGGACTCCTTTTGTTTCTCTGGCAAATTCTCAACTTATGACTTTTTCCGTGCCTCAGCTGGCAAATAGAACTGGCAACAGAGTGCCACCTGCCATAACTAAGTTGGCTAAAGAACTGGGACTTGGCGTTGCAGAGCTTATGGATCAAGCAAAGGTTAGTGTTTTTCGGCCAATTATATTTTCACCTGTTCACTCATCTGCCCAGCTGCCTGTTCCTGCTGGAGGGACCAAGGGGCCCGTCCAGCCATCTGTTCCCGCTGGGGGTTCCAGAGAACCGCACCAGCCTTTGTTCGTCTCCGCTGGAGGGTCCGAGGGGCACAACATTATCCATTCACTTCTGCATTAAAACATTACAAACACACGGCGATTTCTGTCACAGTTCGGCATGGCGGACCGTGGGGGGTAGGGAATGAGGAGGACCCAGGCGCGGTGCTCTGTGTATAAACAGTGCGTTTATTTACAGTGATGGAAATAACAACAATAAATCCCCGTGTGTCCCCGACTTCCATTCCGTGTCTTCTCCCAGTGTTTGTGCTCCGTGTGTCCGCTCCCTCGTGCCCGTGTATAGTGCCTGCTGCCCTCTCGTCCAGTAATCCTCCTGGGAAAATAGAGGCAGTAGTTAGCACCCTCAATTACACCGGGTGAGCTCACACTCACAAACAGATCAGCTGGAGAACTGACAGGAAGTCTCACACAATGATCCCACATCGGTGGGAGCTCCAAGACTCTCTTAAGTAGCTCCCCCGACGAGGCCTGATCAGCAGCAGGTGTGTGGCTTTGGGTGTGGCCAGTCCGCCAGCAGGGCCACACCCACCTGGCCTGAAGGCGCCCACAGAGACACATACACACACACAGACACATATGCACAAACATAGAGAAGGGGGAGCAACACCAAAAATACATAATAATATAATAGGTCCATGACTGCCCAGGGGTCCTGGGCCACCCAGTCCCAGGACCCTGACAATTTCTAAACCGCGCCCCTGTGACTGTGGTTGTTTTGTCTCAGGGCCGTAAAGAGATGTTTCAAGGAGCTGGTGTTCAAAGTTAAAAATGGGCACATAGAACCAGGCTGAATAACAACTCACATTCATCAAAAATCTAATATGGAATCCCATCATACTATATCGCTGTCATCAGGTGGGGACAATGCAAAGCAAATGTAGCCTATGTTTTACTTGATGGGTACAATGTTGCTGTTGAGGAGTTGCTGCTGCTCCTGCTGCTGATAGTGCAGGAGGGCTGTGTTGATCTGAGACTGTAGACATTAACAAGTCCACAAGAGAGATGGCAGCTGATTAAACAAGTGTCATGAGATAATAATAAAATGCAAAGATTGGTGACAGATTGGTGTCTGTTCCCCAAAAGCTCCGCATTTGGGTCCCCTCATTCTACTATCTGTGACGTCAACATGCCAGTGGAAGAGCCAGTAGACGATCTGCACCACCTGCTGAGCCACAGGTGGAGCCTCATGTATAAACGAACCTTTGTCTAAACTTTGTTCCACAGACACACAAACAGCACTGTTGGAAATGTGCCACACACAGAGTGTGTGCTCACATTATGTGGTAAATTTGTGTGTATTGAGCCATCAGCTCTGACACAGACAGTATAAACAGCACATATAAAGTCCACAGTGTGGACACCAAGCAGGGAGTGAACAGGCTCAGGCAGCAGCAGTGCTGATATATGCCCGGCCTCCATTCTTCTCATTAAAGCTGCCCGAGCCTCCAAACAACAATAACATTCACACATGTGAGCCTCACAAATATCACTGACAACCAAAAGTCCCATTTTTATATTGCTGTCAGCTTTATTCCATCATGAAGCAACAATAGAAACACGTCTTCATTTCATCTCTGTTGGAGCTTTTTATTCAGTGAAGGACAAAAAGCTGTCAGTGAATCAGATTTACTCTGCTGCACTGAAACACTGTGGACACAGTCTGGAGACAGACAGACTTTAAACTTTATATGCATGATTTGAAAAGAAACCACATCATAAATGTGACCATGTGGGACTTTAGAAACAGAGGATCACTGTGATCAGAGAACCCGGCCTTGTTAATAACCTGTATTGATCTTTTTGTAGTTTTAAAGTCCCCACAGCTCCACACAGTCACACATGTGAGGAAGTAGAAGTGAGCAGTAAATGATCTGCAGGCCTTATAGTTTAATACGTCCTCTGTTTTATACTCACTCAATAACTACTTTGATGTTTCCATGATAACCTGTGATCAATCACAGCAGCTGAAATAAATAAACTTTCAGTTTGAATGTTTCACTTTTTTTCCTTCAGTTTCTTTTTGATGTATAAAAATCATAAATGTGGTTTTCTTCATATTAAGGGACAGTTTATCAACATCAGAGCACATTTTAAGGACTTCCAGCTTCCTGCAAGAGCAACAACACATCCTGTAAATTTATCACACAACTAAATCAGTTTGGATCATCTGCAGAAATAACACATGTGAACAAACCAGCAACATCACAAACATCATGAATATAACGTAGAAAAAGCTGTGGACCAATCAGAGGTCCCGGGCTAGCACATGTGACCTCTCTAAATCCTGACACAGTGTCGTTAATCTGCTCACATTGTTGTCTGTTTTCCACACAGCTGATCCCACACTTCTCCACTGTGGTCAATAACTGACTGTGATCGATGGGATCAAAGCTTCTGTAGATCAATAGAAAAACAACAACACTCATCATTTTCAACGGCTTCTCTTATTCCTCCAACCGTCTCCATCACCGCATCAGTCGTAGTTCTGTTTCTCCTCCAACCACACTGCTGTTCATCCAATCATTTCTATTGATCAATAAACAGATCAGATTGTTTCACAGATCATTTCTCTGATATTTGTGAACATTGATGAAGGAGGGATCCTGCTGCCTTCACTGTCTCTGCTTCTCTGCAGTAAAAACTGCTTCTAAAGTGGATTTTTCTTCCTGCGTGTCCTCTGCAGACCTTTAGTCATCCACAGCTTTTCTTTCTCCTCATCTTTAAGCAACATTTCCTAACAGGACAGAGTTTATGATGTGATTCTAAGGATGGATTTCAAATACACTGTGTGCCTGGTCAGGAACGTCAGCACACACTTCATCCCAGTGATGATCTGTTAGCTCCGTCTTTAAGGCTGTGTGCTGTGTACCTGTACAGGTGTGTGTGAGCTGAAGCCCACGCTGTCCGTCAGGTAGGAGGTGAACTGTTCAGGTCTGAGCCTCAAACTCCTGCAGGGACCAAACGTCTCCTGAAAAACATCCATAGAAAAGAATCTTTGACTGTGTCTGAGCTCATTTTCATATTCTCCACACTGCTGTGACCTTCTATATGTTTGTATTCAGCTTTCAGCGCACGCTTATATCACATTCATGTTTTGGGGCGTGAGTGAGTGTGAGACATGAGGGCAACACAAATACCAACAATCATCTAACAACAACACAAACATTGGCCCCAATGAGAGGGCTGTGCTTGGTTTGGTCCAATCAGCACTTCCTGTATAGAACTACCAGCAGCCCTCAGCAGTCACATGGAGCCTTCAGCAGCAGGAAAACAAAGAAATGTGACAAAGACAGAATTTAACTGTGTTGTACAAAAGCTCACTAAATGTGCTCCAAATAGAACTAATGGATTTCACCAAAGTCCAAATGAATGAGTGAGATATATGAACAAGAAGTGTGAGTCAATATATTTGTGTGTGCAGTGTGTGTGAAACTAACACAACTCATACTGCATCAAAGTGTTGCTGCACGGGGGTCACTCACTTCATAGTTGTGTGTCTGCAGGTGCGCCCATCACACCAAACATCTTTTGCTGTGACTGTTCCACAGCTGCAGCTCCAGGATCAATAATCTGCCCGGCAACAGGCTCTGATAGGCCCGTTTAAACAGTCTAACTGCAGACATGTGAACACACAGAACAAACAGCAGACAGAGAAAATAAGAAAAATGGCTCTCAGAAAGTTGAACATCAGCTAAAAAACTAATATGTTTCTCAGGGTCTGATTGGAGCCAAATCAGAGTTAAAATGAGAGAATCATGGACTTGTATGTAAATACTACTCCAAATAAATTGAAGTGTTTCACTGTGTACACAACTTTGATGTGGAAGTGGGTAACAGAAATGTTTTAGCCTTCTTTCCAGGTGATCCTGTCAGGTGTGATTGTAGCCATGCAGCTACCGAGTGGACAGAATGTAAAATCAATCAGCTTTATTTCTCATTTAATGGATTTTATGCTTTATTTTAAACGTTAATACTTTTTTCTCCTCTATGTAAGCTGGACTTGGAGTTTGTCAAGCTCACAGCAGGAAAGACGGATCGTTTTTATGAAGATGGGAAGCCAGAATCATTCTGAAACTCACATCAGAGGAAACAAGAATGTCCTCTCTGCTGAAGGACTTTGAAGAGAAGACTGAAGGTATTTTTCCATCAACATAAACTCCTCCCCTCATGTTTACACATAGAAAGTAAAAACAAAAAAGGATGATCAAATTAAGAAGTCTCCTTACTGTCTTTAGATGACGAGTAAGTGGAAGTTTTTATAATGTTAACTGAAAAATTATACAAAAAATATTTATACATTTTAACTTTTGTTGTCGTTTTTCAAAAAATTGTTAGATGCCACCCTCTGATAAATGGGTTGGAATATCACTGTGTTTACTGATGGGTAAGTGTGCTGTTTATTCTGAGGTGATGGCCGCATGTTAGAGTCTGAAGCTTTAAACCCACATAAACACTGGAAAAACACGAAAACTCCACACAGAACATCTCTGGCCTGATGGTGGAATTGAACTCAAGACCTTGCTGTGAGACAACGGTGCTAACCACTGCACCGCCGTCCAGAATGCTACCTTTAAAATAGTCTGTAAATAAAAGAATCAGTGAAAAGGTGGCACTTTTAAATGATTTACTCTACAGATGACAAGTTTTCCAGTTTTACTAAGTCTGTGCAGGTTTTCAGTCATAACGGCTTGAAGGCAACAGGGAACGTTCCCTCTAAGGTGGAAGAGAAAGAAAGGGAACATTAAAACATGTGGTTATCCAAACTGGGCCTTTATGAAACTAGTGAAGACACAAAGGAAGGAGTCTGAGACAGCAAGCAGAGAAGGGAGCAACAGACAGAACAACACCATCATCCCTTATGTAGCAGGTTTATCAGAGAAACTCAGGAGAGTCTTCTCCAAGCATGACATCCCAGTGTACTTCACACCCAGCAACACACTCAGACACAAACTGGTTCATCCCAAAGACAAAACTCCAGAACACAAACTTAACAATGTAGTGTATGCTGTACAGTGCAGCGAGGAATGATCAGACCTCTACATTGGAGATGTGATGTTTACAGATATTTTATTTTGAAAGGTCAAATGTAAGGCAGAAGGAGTAGTAAAAAAAAAAAAAGAGAACGAAAAACGTGATGAAGACGAAAAAGGGATGAAGCACATTATTGCATATGCAAGCAGAGCACTGAGTGATGTGGCAGGGAGATAGTTGCAAACTGAGAAAGAAGCACTCGCCATCGTGTGGAGTTGCGAACATTTCCATTTGCATGTTTATGGACATTCATTCACACTGGTGACCGATCACAAGGCACTCGAAATCAACTGGAATAAGCCAAGATCGAAACCACCTGCCAGAATAGAGAGATGGGACTGAGACTTCAGCCATATAACTTCAGAGTGGAATACAGAAAAGGTGCTGATAATGCAGCCGACTTTATGTCACGTCATCCAGTGCCAACACAGGAGAATGAAAGTGCTCGTACATGTAAGGTTGCAGAAGAGTATGTCAATTTCTTCTCTTCTCACTCCACCCCAAAAGCCATGACACTTCAAGAGATAAAAGCAGAGACTCTGAAAGACCAGGTTCTGCAGGAAGTCATCAGTCACATCAGAAACAACACGGGGCATCTAACAGATAAATCCCAGCATGCTGACATTTTGAAATCATCCAAACATTTTCAAAGTGAACTAACAGTAGCTGACTCATCTGACTTCATACTCAGAGGCACAAGGATAATTATTCCAACTGTCCTACAAGAAAGAGCAATACAACTGGCACCCGAAGGGCACCAGGGTATCGTGAAGACCAAAGCGCTGCTACGTACCAAAGTTTGGTTCCCAGAGATCAATCAGACAGCAGAATCTGCAGTTCAAAACTGTCTGCCATGCCAAGCTAGCACACCTGCCACACACTGACCCTCTGCAGATGTCACCATGACCCGAAACACCCTGGCACAGTGTCAGTGCAGATTTTTATGGACAGCTTCCTACGGGGGAATATCTGCTCGTCATCACAGACGAGTATTCTCGCTATCCAGTCGTTGAAAGTGTACGCTCAACATCAGCATCTTCTGTTATCCCAGTCATTGACAAAGTGTTCTCCATGTTTGGAATCCTAAGGACAGTAAAAACTGATAATGGTCCTCCTTTTAACAGTGAGGCTTTCTCACAGTTTGCAGACTAACTAGCACAACTCATAGCACAACGGCGAGCTCACCAGCTGAAATATTGTTTCAACGCCAGCTATACACCAAACTCCCCTTCTTTAACACCACTCCACGGAAGTGTTCAGATGCTGAAGTGAGAGCAAAGGATGACGGTGCCAAGATCAAGATGAAGGTGATTGCAGATGAAACCCGTCACGCTAAACCACACTCACTAAGTCTGGGTGACACAGTACTGTATCACCAACCCAAGCGCAACAAATTATCCACACCATACAATGTAAAACCTACAAAGTGACCGAGGTTAAGGGTTCTGAAATTACAGCTACAAGAGATGGACACTCGATTGTCAGGGATGCATCATTCTTCAAGAAAACATGACATGGACTTGAAAACGCCCCACCTGGACTGCATGTCGACCCCGCCTGAACAGACAAGCCCAGATACCCAGTCAGATCTAACAGACGCGTACCCATGCATCTGTGTGATTACATCAGATCTAAGACTTGAACATCTGAGTGACCAGTTGAAGGTGTCACGTGTTCAGAATATTGAGGATGAGAACAAAACAACGATGGTCCAGAAGAGGTTGGTCAAACAATGATTTTAATTGAACACACGCGTGGGGAGATGAACACTGCATACAATCAGCATCGATCTCCGCCCAAAAATACACAAGCAGTTGTTTTTATAACATCAGGGTTGGACGCCCCCTCTTGCGTCAAAGCAGATACATTACATGCATGAGTTACAAAACCACAACTGTTCTGTTGACAACTTTTGACACATTTAAAAAGAACATTTTCCCTGTCTCCACGCCAGGTGCTTCCTGTAGATGTCTTACTCTCGCTTATCTCTGGAACATGAGACGCACGTCCTACAACAAACTATCACTTATGTAGGCACAAAATGCAGTTGCAAGCTTGCAAAATCTGTCTGAACTCTTACCTAAAAATGAGTCTATATACTATGTGTGTGCGTGTGTGTAGGCAACCCGTGTGTCTCGACCTCAATGCACTCTGTCTCACCTCGCCAACTAAACTTATAACCTCTTACCAGACAGAAGCCAACTCTCATATGTGTAATAACCTAATTGAAACTATATATGTAATATATTGAATAAATGTTTTAATCAAATGCCACTACTCAAAGCTTAATAAAAAGGATATAAACGAATAAAAAGATAATAATGAATAACATGGTATATGTGTTTTGTAAGCGTGTAGGCCGTCCCTCCATAGCTCTAAGTCACTTACACAATAGATTGTCTGGACATCGCGCCAAACAAAGCTTATGACCTTCAACTAACCGACTGAGCTTCAACTCTTTAATAAGCACAAAATGCAAGGTGTGTAGAAAATGATTATGACTGCACCTGTAATACAAGTTTTAACGTAATGCCAACAGCTATAATAAAGGCTTTGATGAAATAATGATTAATGCAATAGTAATGATGATGGTTATGAATAGTAGCAGTAAAATATTTCCCTGATCTCCACAAAGGCTACGCTGTGTGAACATGTTTGATGTGCTTGAATCTAACACCTGTATTCTAGTGCTGAATGTTTATAGTGTTTAGTCAGAGATCTGCACAAATGCAGTTCTGTTCAATTGATGTTTAGGTGTGGAGAAACTTAAGTAATAAGAAGGTTCAGTAATTTTATCAGGCTTGTTTGTCATAGGTTCAGATTAATAATTCACCTCACTGAGTACCTAAGTTTGTTTAAGAAAAAAAAAAGGGAGGTGATTGTGATGTTTACAGATATTTTATTTTGAAAGGTCGAATGTAAGGCGGAAGGAGTAGTTAAAAAAACAGAGAACGAAAAACGTTAGAGGAACAAGTTAGCGCTGCAGACTGTGTTGCTGCTGCAAGCCTGAGAATTAAAGAATGGAACTGATAAACACTGAAGGTGTCATCATTAATATTTGAGGCATGCAAACATTACAGGAGAGACCAAACAGCCACGTCATAAACACACAACATAGAAGAGCCACCTCCACGGGACAAGACTCAGCTGTCCATCTGCATCTAAAGGTCAAAGGTCACTCTTCCGAGGATGCCAATGTTCACATTGTGGACAGAGAAGACAGATGGTTTGAAAGAGGAGTGAAAGAAGCATCTATGTCCACTGTGAGCATCCATCTTTGAACAGAGGGCGGGGCTTACAACACCAACTGTCTGCCATCTATAATGCAGTCTGAGATCCTTTCCAGACGCTTCAACACCCACTCACAATCAGGTGACCTCAGCAGGTCACATGATAGGCTGAGGCAAGTCACACCTGTGATGGTAATGACCCACGCCATGTTTCACATGTTGGTTATGTGATGAGTCACATGATCAGTAGTTGGTCAATAACCCTCAGCACCACCTCCAAGGTGACAGCCCCTCTAGGAGTAACATACCTGAGACTCTCCAGGTATCACATGAGAGCAGAAACATCTTCCAAGAACCAACAAAGATCCTTCTTTAAGGTTTTACTACGCTGTCACCATCTTGAAGTCCAGGCTGGTGGAGCTTCTCTGGTTTTCCCAGCTGGAAATCTGACTTCTGACACTGAAATCTGACATTGAGGCTGTGGACAGCTACAGGTACCTTGGTGTTCATCTGAACAATAAACTGGACTGGACTCATAATTCAGACGCCCTCTACAGGAAAGGGCAGAGCTGTACCTGCTGCAGAGACTCAGGTCTTTTGAAGTAAAGGGTCCACTCCTGAAGACCTTCTATGACTCTGTGGTGGCCTCAGCCATCTTTAAAGGTGTGGTCTGCTGGGGCGGCAACATCTCTGCTGGGGACAGGAAGAGACTGAACAGGCTGATCTGCAGGGCCAGCTCTGTTCTAGGATGCCCTCTGGACCCAGTGGAGGTGGTGAGTGACAGGAGAATGGTGGCTAAGCTGTCATCCCTGTTGGACAACATCTCCCACCCCATGCATGAGACTGTGACAGCACTGAGCAGCTCCTTCAGTGGATGCGGCACCCACGGTGTGGGACGGAGAGATTTCACAGGTCTTTCCTCCCCACTGCTGTCAGACTCCACAACAAAGACTTTAACTGATCAAACACACACATCCACACATGTGCAATAAGACTAAGTGCCATACTCTCTCTCTCTGGCATCGTTGTATTATACTCATATTGTATATAGCATTTGTATTCTATTTTATTCGATTGTATATAGTATTTTATTTTTATTTTATTCTATTCTATTGTGTACAGTATCTTATGGACATATTATTTCAGTGTTTTTTCTCTAATTTTTCTATGCAACTTTGCACTGTCCACTGCTGTAACAAAACAAATTTCCCATGCGTGGAACTAATAAAGGTTATCTTATCTTATTATCTTATCTTCCCATTTAAGCTGGAATGAAGCATGTGTGCTGCTGGTTCAATGACTGCTCATAGGCTCTGATACACAAACAGAGGATCTACCACAAATCACATCACTCTCATAAAAAGCATGACTACAATTTCATAGTTTTTATTGTGTTTTTACTGATTAAACAGTAAAAGTAAATAAAAAAAATCCCAAAACAGATTCCCACTGATGCCAACATCTCACATTGTTACTACTTAAATGTTTAGCAGAGTAAAGTTTGAAGGATTCAACACAGACAATTAAAAAGAAATGTGAAAATGTCAAATTTGACTTCTTTTCTCATCAGTACATGAGCATTTATATCATAAATCACATTTATATTAGGTTATGTTTGATCTCGTATTACTGAAAACTATGATTTAAGTGAAAGTTAATGAAAATTGATGATATTACTCTTAATTTATTGAGGCTATTCCATAACTCACATAATGTTATTAATCTGTGGCAGATCTTATTACTGCCTCATGAATCAGATTTTAACAGGATGTGTTCAGCTTAACTCTCTCATCACTATAAAGGCTGAAGCTTTAAATGATAATAATTATAGTAATGTTTTATTTTTATAAAACACATTTTAAATGTAAACACTTTTATAATTTCACCATAACAAAGTTCACTTCCTGCATGAAGGTGATCCACAGCTCCATGAACTATTCCCACAAACATCACTGAGCCTCAGACTTTCTTTAACAGGCCTGTCAGACCACAATGATCCAGCTGTTTGTGTTCATGTGCCACATTTATACGTTTTATTTCAAATCTACTTCACACACTTTTTATTATCTGATATCTGCGACACACGGAGACTTCCTGTTAAACAGAAAGTAAACTTTGTGCGTGGGCGTGTTTGGGAGCTGCAGGTGTGTCCAGGTGTGGGTTCGTTGGGTCAGCAGAGGATTTAACGGGACTTTGTGTCGGTTTGAGTTGTTTTTAAAGGAGGATGAAGACGCTGGTGGTGTTCCTGCTCCTCATGAACGGTAAGAAAGTCTCTGTTTAACCTGCAGCAGCTCCGCAGACAGTCCTCTGTGACCGGAAGTGTTACACTCAGGCGCAGCTCGCGCCTCTGACGCCATGGAAATTCACACAGTGTTGGAAATACAGCTAGCTAGCTAACCATGCTAAAGTAGCCTCGTGTCTGCGCTGTTTCCGGTCTGAGCTCCGTTTCTCCGCACTAAACACAGCACAGGTGCACCTGATTAACGGTGATGCAGGATTTTGACATTTATACCACAGGTGCATCTACTGGGAGGCTGAGGGGAGCACTGGTGGCTGTCAATATTTTTCACAATATAATAATGTTTTTGTGTTTGTCTGCTTTTCCAAAAGAAATACAAAATGAGCTGGATCAATGAGTCTGAAAGATCTTCCACTTGATTAAATTTCTCTGTTTTCCATCCATGGAGATCAGGATTCTGGGTGTTTAACTTCTTGAATTAAACACCCAGGCTCCTTGACTTTGTCCCCTTTACTCTGTCGGGCCCCCTTGGCTCTGTAGGGGCCCTTGAGTCTCAGGACTCTGGGCCTGGTGCGTGGTCTGCTCTGCCATAGCCAGCTGCCGGTGGAGCCTGCAGGCTCATTGCCGGGGCCCCCTGGGGCTTCTGCACTGTATCTGCTGGCTGACTCCCGTCCAGGGGTCTGCTTTGGTCTTTTCTGAGTAGGTAGTACGATTGCCCCTGCGGTGAGCCTCTTTGGGCTCTCGTACTCTGGGGGCATCTAGATGTCTGGGGCCTGCATCTCCTCCATGCCTGCTTCATCTCCTGGGGGGACGGGGCTATGGCTCCACATACCCTCTATTAGACAGTTACATGATAAAACCTTGTGAACACAAGCTCACACTCACAGGTGCACACACACGTACTCACAGACACACTATCTTGGTTGGCTGCTGCCTCTAAACATATCATGTAGTCCTGTGTGCTGCTCAGTGTGTCTTATAAGCAGATTTGGAGCAGATCCTCAGTGTTTCTTTCTCTCCCTCTCCTTCTGTAAACTTTCTCACCAATTTCTTTCTTTCTTTTTCTTTTCTGCGGAAAGTCTTTTCTGTTCTGATAGTAATAACTCAAAATTTAAAAAAAGAATATAATAATCAGGGCTGTCAGTGTTAATCGGCGTTAACGCATTTAAGCCCCATTAAGGCGTTAATGCCATCATCATGACTAACACAATTAACAATTAAGCCATCTGAGCGCAGACTGACTCAAAATCCCTGAGATGTCTCTGTCAATGCATTTTGGGCAGTTTGTCTAAAGCTTGTGCAGAAGCCCCCCTGCTGGCTGAGCCCCATCCAGGGGTCTGCTTTGGTCTTTCCGAGTGGGTAGTGCGTTAACATGGGCTAATTCATGTTAATGAGTTAATGCAGATGCAAATTAGCCCATTTTAACGCATTAATGCTGACAGCCCTAATAATAATAATACATTTAAAAACCAAACAAAACAGTCTGTCAGGTTGTTATCCTGGTATTCAGTCTGTGCTGCTCTCACTCAGAGGTCAGAGTTCATGTTCAGTAACCACACTGACAGCAAGAGGAGGAAACAATTGGTTTAATTTAAAAGAACAGTCTGAGCTGTGGATTAAAACAATAAGAAATATATAAGTGAGTCACATATCAAACACAGACCATTAAGTGTAATAAGAAGCAGAATAAAAAGCTGAGTGTGAGGGTCAGGGTGCTGTCTCACTGCAGAGGCTTCAGGCTGAATCCTGCTGAGCTCACAGAGTCAGACTCACCTGTGCAGCTTGGACAGGTGAACACATCAGGACATGAGGAGAGCTGGCAAAGTACAGACATTCAGTACTTAAGTACAACTACAAATACTACTATTAAAAATACTCCAGTAAAAGTAGAAGTACTGATTCAACTTCTTTACTCAAGTAAAAGTAAAAAAGTACAGTCTCTGAAATGTACTTAAAATAATAAAGTAAAAAGTAGCTCTTTGAAGGATGTTTGTAAAATATATTTATACTGGGGACACAAGTCTGGTCTAAGACTTCTGTCAGAAAGACTGCAGCAGTCCACGAGTTTGTTATTTGTCTTTAATTAAGTCCCACAAAAGAATTGTTCACATGAAAATGTTTGTGAGGCTTAATCTGAATTCGGTGCAGCCAAACTTGAACTTCTTGTTTTATAGTAAACAGCACGTGTGACTATAAACATGGTTTTCTGGAAACAGAAATAATTTTATAATTAGTAGAGTCACAGATAACTAGGAAAACAATCACAACACATCATCTACTCAACACAAGCAATATCTCACAATGTCCACAAGGGGCCACTGCAGACCCACAATTGGCTAAATAGCACGTCTTACAAGTTGCTAATAGTGAGGCATAAATATGACAAGCTAGCAACAGTTAAAGGAAACCATAGAAAAGTCCTTTATTCCTCATCCCGCTGATTGTAGTCATTGCAGGAGATTACAGCCAGATTATAATCAGTATCATGTTAATGAATCTGCCAAAGTAAGAACACTAAGAACAGGTAACTGAACCTTGTGCTGTATTAACATAATGATAAAATCATATCAGTATATGTGAGTACAAACTTTAGTCTAACTTTTTATTCTAATTGTATTCAGCTTGAACCAGAAGAAAAAGCAGGAAAATAAAACTATATTTCTATTTCCTGTTGCTACATTGTAGAGGGCGACTTTGCCTCTAAACAGGAACATGTGTACAGTCCTGCATCAGCAGCTTCATTCTTATACAGACCTTTCTACTCTGTTTCTTAAACTGAGCTCTATGTTTGCTACACAGCAGTCAATAAATCCAGTTTTTATACCACAGTTAAGTTAATGTAGTTAAATCTGTGTATTTGTAACTCAAATATTCAGTGATCTGTTTTAAACAGAAACCTGACTTTGACATATTGAAGTTGGTATTAACACAGTCAGAGCTGCTGCTGCTTTTATTGTTCTGTTGCTTTTTAAAAGCTTTCTGTGCAAATCAATAGAAATATTTATTGTTGCATTTTAAAGCTGACAGCACAGCAGCAGCATGAGGAGAAGAGTGTTTGCTCAGGAAATACACGGGTCCCTGAAGAGTTCAAACAGGAAATATTCCTGCATTAAATCTGCAGTTCAATCATCAGCAGCTCTCAGGTTGAATCAAAGCACAGATTACTGTCAGTGTCATCTGTCACCAGGCAGGTTTTAACAGGCGTGTAAGCCACATATTATTATAACACCCTTTTATATTTGTATGATAAACACATGTCATTTAGTTGTGTTTGGTCTTTTAACTTGTGCTCAGTTTCCACAATGAATTCATGATGGAAATCTCTTTTTCTTTTTTTTCTTTTTTTTTTTCTTTTTTTTTCTTTTTTTTTTTAACCTGTCCCGTTTGGTTCTTTTGCCATCAGAATTATTGTCTAAAGGCGAAGAAAGATGCCCAACGGATTTATTTTTACCAAATTGACCATCCCAGCCTTGCCGTAATGGTCCATTTGATTCACCTTTATTGTTTATTTTATTTTCACTTGCTGAATACGGGACAGACTTAACTGGGGAAAGAAAGGGAGAAAGAAAGAGGAAAGAAAAACAGCGGGGAAGAGGGACGGGGAAAAAGGGCAAAAAACCAAAACCAACAAAATAAGCAGACAAAAAATACATATATTGATCATCTGGTTCACCTGTTGAGAAAGAAAAGAAAGCAAGCAGAAGAAAACGAGAGTAATAAACAACATCACAATGATCTATGGGAATATGACAGTAAATACTAAATGTTAGACATTATTGTGCAGCACGTAAGATCGACAGCGCACAGTGTGCTTTGAGGTAAGAGCCAAAAGGGTGTAGTTTGTGTGTGATCACCTGTGTGTACACCTGTGAGCATGGACGCGCTTGTTTTTAAAAGGTTCCTTCATGTAATGATCTGCTAGAGGGTGTGGGGGCCACTGCCCCGTCCTCCAGGGCATGAAGCAGGTATGGAGGAGATCAAAACTCCAGACATCCAGAGGCCCTCAGAACACAAGAGACCAAGGAAGACCAACAGAGGGGCAGCAGCGTCACTATCCCAGAAAGAGCTGAGGAGAGTCCCAGATGAGGGGTCATTCAGCAGCCGCGAGCAGAAGCCGGGGATTGCAGTGGCGTGCCCGTGAGCTCCGCCGGCAGCCAGCTGTGCCTGAGTGACCGAGCCCCGGCCGAGAGGCCGAGGGCACCCGCCTCCGAAGTGGCCCGAGCGAGCCCCAGGCTCCAGGCCCCGATAAGCAGCCGCCAAGGAGTGAGCGGTGTGTACCTGGGCGCCCACCCCGGACACAGAGAACCACCAACGCACCGATGTCTGAGGGCGTCCACCACTGGCAGGGGAAGTGGTGGGGGAGATAGGCCTCAAACCTTGGAGGGCCTGAGATGTCCCCAGAGAGGTGGCGTCTGATACCCAACCTGACATATAGACACAGACATACAGGCACACACAAATACAAACATCCATTCCCACCCTCATGCTCTCATAGGCAATTATTCCACACTCAACCAACGCGGAGACAGACATAGAGAGACACTGTACACACAATCACTCTCCCAAGCGTACTCTAAGAACCGGGTCCGGTTACCCTTGCCCCTGGAGGGGAAACTGCACCCAGACCCAGGTGGTGTTACCCTTTTCCCTGCGGTGGGGAGAAGCAGACCGCCCGACTCCGCAGCAGCAGGGAGGCCCCACATTCCAGACCCCAGTCGGACAGCCAACTCCTCCTCCTAGCCCCCCGCTCCAGCAGGCCGCAGAGAACGGGGTGTGTGAAGACTCCAAACCTCCCTCCACCCGCTCATATGTAGTGTTGATGTATGTGTGTTCTAAGGTGCATTTAAAACCCAGGAGGGCATGGAGCTACCTGCCAGAGCAGCAGGTAGGCGCATAGCCCCTCCTGCTAGCCCTCAATGTCTACGTGTATTTAAAATTGAGAGGTGGGCAACACGCCAGGGGTGAGGTGTACACCCTGATGGTGATTGGAATCCGTGTAGCGTGCCCACCCCAAGATCCTATATGTATGTGTAATGAGAGTGTGAGTAATGTGAATGTCTAAGTTGTGGGATAAAATTGAGGCAGAGGCAGCCAGAAGGGGACAGAGGGGGATGCCTCCCTGCACCCTGGTGACACACCCCTACCCCAAGGCCCTGCATGTGTGGGTGACTGTGGTGGAGCGAGAAGAGGGAGGCAGCTGGAGATGGGGAGGGAAGGAAGGAGGGCAGTGACCCCTCCTGGGGCCAGCTCCCCGCTGACCCCAGTAGGCACCCCATACTCTGCAACCCGCCAGGAAAGGGGGGCCCAGGCCCATCCGGACCGGGGCCCAGTGCAGCAACGCCGCCCAGCCCCACAGAGCCCGGGACAGTCCACCCGACCCCACCACAGAGAAAACTACACCCACCCCATCATCCACTCATCTTCCAGACTACACAAGACAATAGACGCCCAGGCTGAGATCTTCCTCCACCTCTCCTGTATCTCCCCTCCTGCAGAGAGAATTCCCAAGAGAGGAAAGCTCCTGCAAGATGTGACAACCTCCCCACCAGTTGAAGAGCCCCCCAGGTGGCTCGATGCACCGGCGGCACCCTGCGCCAGGGCTGGGCCCCCATACACCCACCCGCCCACAACCCCGGCAACACACCAACCAGGACCCAGGCCCCTGAGGCCCGGCCAGGGCCCCAGCCCAGAGGCGGCGCCCCCAGAACCTCACGCCCATCCCGGACCCACCCAGGGGCAGCCAGGCTACCAGGTCAGTAACCCACGTCCGTCAGCACAGACCTCCCTAGCCCCGCCACACGCAGCCATGAGGAAAGCGTCACCCAAGAGCCAACAGAGCCCTTAATTGGCCATGACCGCTACCCCGGGTTGAGCCCCCCAAGGAAGATGCTCCTGGGGAACCCCCCGATGCCCTAAGCCTGTCCCTACCCCCACACCTATCACAACAGTGAAGGTGGGACCAAACTATGACCCCCACCCCACTAGGTGATGGAGCTGATCAAAGGAGCCCAGAGCAATTGATCTGATGTGGTGGCAGAGGCTGTATCAAGACTAATGTGATCTAATAGATAATTTCTATATTGGTTAAAATTAAGATTATTTTTATTTTTCCAGTTCATGAGGACTGTTTTCTTGGCTATGCATAGTGCAGTGAAAACCATATGGGCTATATTCTTTTCCGTAGTGACATTATCTAAGCTGCCCAACAAACACACTAAAGGCGAAGTTGGAATGTTACATTTCAGACACTTTGATAAGTCTTCACATATCTCGCGCCAAAACTTCTGAACTGGTGGACAGAACCAAAGAGCGTGGATATAATTGTCCGTGAATTGGTTTGGCAGTGTGAGCAGTTGTTGGTAGACGTAAAGCCCATCTTGAACATCCGATGACCTGTATAGTGCACTCTATGTAGTATTTTGTATTGAATTAATTGAAGACTGGGATTTCTAATTAGATGAAAGGTTTTTGAGCAAATCTGAGACCAGAAGTTTTGGTCTAAGTTAACTGATAAATCCGCTTCCCATTTTGCAATAGGAAGTGATATTGATTCATCTATTTTAGAAAGCATTCTGTATATTTTGGACAGTAATTTGGGGTTTTAAGAGTCAGAAATTGAACCACACTTGGTGGTGTTTGTAGTTCATCTTGACCTGGTTTAAATCTCTTTTTTTACTATGGATTTAATTTGCTGATATTCTAAAAATCTTTTCTTGTTGATCCCATATTGTGTAACTAGTCTGTCAAATGAAATAAATTCTGTTCCTTCTAGTATATGTTCTAAATATTTGATTCCTTTACTACTCCAATCTGAAAAGTTTATCATATTATTGTTTTGTAATATGTCAGGGTTGTTCCAGATAGGTGTACGTTTGCATGGGATTAATGAAGACTCTGTCAACTTCAGAAACTCCCACCATGCTGTCAGAGAAGAGTTGATGTTGATGCTTTTGAAGCATTCATGTCGTTGGATGTTTGAGCTAATAAATGGTAGATTTGAAATCTCTAGATTATTGCAAAGTGCTTGTTCTACATCTAGCCAAGGTTCATCTAAGAGGGTATGTTTTGCCATCCTGAGATAAACTGAAGCCTGTTGGCTAAGAAGTAGTGCTGAAAGTTAGGTAGTTCTAATCCTCCTTTATCCTTGGTCTTTTGTAGTGTTTTTAAGCTTATACGTGGGGGCTTATTTTTCCAAAGGAATTTGGACATATATGAATCTAGAGATCTGAACCAATCTTGCGGCGGTTTAGTTGGGATCATTGAGAATAAATAATTTATTTTTGGTAATACCATCATTTTTATAGCGGCAACCCTTCCCATGAGTGATATGGGTAGACATTTCCACCTAGCCAGATCACCTTCTACTTTCTTTAAAAGTGGGATATGGTTTAATTTAGTTAGATCTGCAAGCTTGGGAGAAACATTAATACCTAAATATTTTATATTTCCCGATTGCAGTGGAGTAGAAGAGGAATTATGGAAGGAGCAATTAATCGGAAGGACTGTAGATTTTGACCAGTTAATTGAGTAATCTGATATTCTTGCAAAAGAGTTTATCAGTTCAATCACCCCAGAGATATTGGTTTGTGAATTTTGGAGAAAGAGTAACACATCATCCGCATAAAGGCTGATTTTATGTTCCATGTTCTTGCATTTTATGCCCTTAATTACTGAATTCTGTCTAATTGCTGCTGCTAGTGGTTCGATAAAATTGCAAACAGTGAAGGGAGAGTGGGCATCCTGCCTGGTGCCCCTCAGGAGACAGAAGCTGGAGGATGTCTGGTCATTTGTTCTGACACAAGCTGTTGGGGAATTATATAATATTTTTAACCAGCTGATGAAAGAAGATCCAACACCAAATTTGTTTAAAGTTGTAAATAGAAATTTCCAGTTAACTCTGTCAAACGCTTTTCTGCATCTAAAGAAAATATTGTAGTTTCAATGTTTTTACTGTATGAGTAGTCTATCAAATTAAGTAATCTACGTGTATTTGTTGATGAGTGCCTACCTTTTATGAAACCAGTTTGGTCAGGATGAATTAAGAGGGGGTTATTTTCTCTAGTCTCTTCGAGAGAGCTTTGCAGATAATTTTGAGGTCTACATTTATAAGGGATATTGGACGATAGCTTGAGGGATATACAGGGTCTTTGCCTGGTTTTAGCAGGAGATTAATGTTTGCAGAATTCATATTTGATGGAAGTCTGCCCTTTTCTTTGATTTCCAACAACGTTCTGTAAAAAACTGGTGCTAGAATCGTCCAGAATTCTTTTGTAGAATTCTGCAGGAAAGCCGTCTGGACCTGGAGCCTTATTATTGGGCATACTTATCAGGGCTTCCTGGAGTTCACCTAATGTCAGTGGCGAATCCAGTGCAATTGCTTGAGAGTCTGATAATTTTGGGAGAGTTATGTTGTCTAAAACTGATCAATTTCCTTTTTAGATGGGTTTATTTGTGGTGAATACAACGATTTATAGAAATCCCTGAAGATGTTGTTTATTTGTTTCGGTCATATACTGTGTTCCCAGATGAATCTTGAACAGCACATACAGTTGTTTTTTCTTTATTTATTTTTAGCTGGTTTGATAGAAATTGACCGGATTTATTACCATGTTCATAATTTTGTAAGCGTAGTCTTTGTACTAAGAATTTGGTTTTTTTATCAATTATCTCATTTAATTCTAGTTTTGTTTTGCGTATTTTGTTCAATGTTTCCTGATCTTGGTGGGACGCGTAGGCTTCTTCTAGTGATTTGATGGTTTTTCTAATTCCTGAATATTTTTGTTTTCTTTTTCTTTTATGTGATGAGAAAGAAATTATTTTACCTCTCATCACAGCTTTCCTGCTTCCCATAAAACAGAAGCTGATGTTCCGGGAGTGTCATTAAAGTCTAAATATGAAGTCCACTCTTTTTTAAAATATTTAATAAAGTCTTCATCTTTAAGCAGTGATGTATTAAATCTCCAGTTTTTACTTAGTGTGGTATTATTCTTCTGCATTAGTGTTAAAGATACAGGAGCATGATCGCTGACAGTTATAGGGTGAATCTCAGTGTCTGAAATGTCACTCAGCAGTGAGCTGCTGACCAAAAAATAATCCAGACGAGAGTAGGAGGCGATGAACATGTGAGAAGAAAGTATATTCCTTACTGGTGGGGTGAAGGGGCGCCATGCATCGCAAAGACCAAAGTCGCTCATATACTGTTTGATTATATTTGTGGACTGCCAATTACGCTGATTTCCTGCTGTATTGAGCCTATCCATTTCTTCATTTAGTCCAAGGTTGAGGTCGCCTCCAAGAACAAGTGTGCCATCTAAGTGCTCAGAGAGTGCACTGAAAAAACCGTGAAAGAATGAGGGATCATCAACATTTGGACCATATACACTTACAATACATAGCTTTTTATCCAGTATAGATAGTTTAATGATTAAGAATCTGCCCTCTGGATCTATAACTGTATCGAGTACTGTGAAATTAATTTTTTTATGGATTAAAATCGCTACTCCCCTTTGTCTAGAGTTATAACAAGCTGAGAACACATTAGGAAATTCAGGTGTTTTAAGTTCATTCGAACCTCTAAGAGGTCTGTGGGTCTCTTGTAAAAGGACAACATCTGCCTGTAGTTTTTTGAGTTGGTTAAATATTTTTAACCTCTTTTCTCTGGAGCCAGCTCCATTTACATTCCATGAGACGAATCTTAGTGCACCCATAGATGTGTTTGTATAACTAGGGGTGTATGCTGTGTGTGTCGCTTAGACAGGTGGAGAGAGTGCATCACTTGTTCATAAATAAAGAGACGGAGAGAGAGAAGAGATATGTGGCGAGATGCTCCCTGAGTCTGACTATGTGTTTGCATATTTACTGATATGAGTACGCTTGGCTTAAGTGTGTGTATCCTATACGACTGTGTGCGCTGTCTGACTGATGTAAATGTGCTGCCGTTGCGCGCATGACTGTGCGTGATCGTGCTGTGTATGTGTCGAAATAAAGGATGTTGTTTGTGGATGAGTGTGGAAGCAGGTGATCGAAGCAGTGAAATAAATAAAGAAAGAAAGAAACCAAGGACAAGGGTGAGCAGCATAAAAACAAGAGGGGGAAAAGAGAGAGGAAAAAACGAGAGGGAAAAAAAAAGAAAAAAAGAAAAAAAACGGAAACATTCCAATTAAACCACTGACGGAGAGTGACGGTGTTAATTCTGCTATGATATCACACTTAAGATGCGATTTAATACTACTAAGTTAGACAGATGTTAATGCAAGTTAGTGTGAGTGGATGGGGAAAGGGTGTAGCGGATTCTTATCTGGTGTGAAGTTAATACAGCCACGGAGTGGTGGCGGGGTCGCGGTGGAGCTGTCCGTCCACGTACAGCCGGTCCACAGCGATGACAGCGCGGGAGCCCTTCTGGATGAAGCCGCGTCGGATTGGGAAGAGGACCCTGCGTCGTTCCAGGATCTCTTTGGGGAACTGGTCGTTCACGCTGAAGTCCGTTCCTTTTAATTCCCTGCCGCGGCTTTTCACATGTTCCTTTTGTTTGAAGTGGCCGAATTTGGCCACGATAGGACGTGGTCTCCCGGCTGCAGCCCGAATAGGGCCGAGGCGATGCACCCTATCAAAGACGATGTTCTTCACCGTGTCCTCCGGCAGCTTTAGGTGGGTTTTGATAAAGCTTTTTACCGTGGTCTCCGCGTCCTCTCCAGCGGCTTCTGGAATACCAGAAAATACCAGATTATCACGCATGCTACGAGCTTGTAGATCAATAACTGTTTCTTTTATTTTTTTATTTTCTCTATTTAGCTCAGTAACATTGTCTGTGAGACATTTCACCGACTCCCTTAGCGTGGCATTTTCAGCAGCGAGCGTTTCCACCTGCTGCTGCCTGAACTCCAGTGATTCTCGTAAGCATTTAAATTCCCGGTGAAGAAGCTCCACCAAGGACAGCCTTGCGTCGAAAGTGGACAATCGCTTGTCGATTGACTCCAATATGTCGGCAATATCTTTGCCGGCTGGCGATGTTGTGCCGGGGGAATCTGCGGGCGAAGTCTTTTCGACGACGGCGTCTCAGATTTAGCCGGGGAAGCTGCACACTGGGCCTTCTTCATCACTAGATCCTGAAAGCACTGATCAATATAATCTTGGAGAGCCTCTAAACTCTCCCCGTTGTTCTCCAGGGTGTTGGAGATTATTTAGACAAATAACGTTAGTTGTAAGACAATTGATAAATGTATTTGGTAAGATTGAAGCTTAAAGGAATTTGTTCAAATCTAAACTACCATTCGCTTTAATTTTCCGCCAAAATCTCCGGCGTCTGACGTCAGTTACAACATGAGTCCCTTACCTTGTCCGTCACTTACCGTCCTCCCGTCACTTACCGTCCTCTCTAATAAACGATCAAAATAGACACTATTTTCCCCCCACCACTCTCTGTCTGTGGCTGGTACCCCCATCCTCTGGTGAGTTGGTGGTTCTTGGTGCTTGGGTGTTCTAGCTAATGGCTGCTTGGCGGGGCCTGGTCCCCTGGCTCCATCAGGCCCCTGCTTGGGGGTGAGGGGGCCCTTGGGTCTCGGATCTCTGGGCCTGTGGCGCGGTCTGGTCTGCCACAGCCGGCCCCCTGTGACTTCAGCACCATGGCTGCGGTTTCTTTGTTGTCTGGTTTTGTTATATGTGTGTGTTTGATTGTTTTTTGTTTGTTTGTTTGTTTTTTAAGCAGGTTTGGAGCAGATCCTGTGTTTTTTTCTTTATTCTTTTTCTTTTCTGTTCTGATTGTAATATCTCAAAATAAAAAATCCTAATAAATTTCTAATAAAATATGACCATTATAGCAAAAGCAGTAATGATGCACTTGGGAAAATCACAACACATGTAAGAAGTAGAAAGTTCAGATATGTGTTTAAAATTGTAGGGAGTAAAAAGTAGTTAGAAAAAAAACTACTCAGGTAAAGTACAGATACCTTAAAATTGTACTTAAGTACTTACTGCCCAACTCTGGAGAGGAGGAGAAGTTTTTATTCCTCACATTATGATTAATTAGCTGTTAGAATTGTCATCAGTTACTATGAATCTATGTAATCAATAAACACTAATAATGTAACATTACAGTATTGACCTGAATGAGTTTTGCCTCCTGAGGGTTACAGCTGTGTATGATGTGTTTAACAGACACAAACTAAGATTTACAAACATGTTCATCCAAACTTAACATTAAATACACCTCCATGAGTCACCTGATACACACCTGTGCACGTGTAGTTTTGAGACTCTGTCAGCTTTCAGTGAGCTCACATTTAGGCTGCGTCCACACGTACACGGGTATTTTTGAAAACGCAGATTTTTCGATGCGTTTGAACCTTTCGTCCACACGTAAACGGCGTTTTCGATCACTGAGAATTGAGATTTTTAAAACTCAGTATTTGCTTTTACGTGTTGACGAGAAAAACAGAGATTTAGTCACGCAACGTCAAAGGAGTGCGCCTTTTTTGACGTGACGCTGTGCGCCACATTATTGTTTACATGAGATTAATTTCTATGATGGTGGATATACACAAAATACTGTTTCTGTTAATCTGACTATCTGTAGTCTACTGCAGCCAGAATACTGTTTTTGGTTATTAACATTTGAAATGATGAAGCCACTCAAAAACACAAAAACTTTTCAGCAGTACTTCAGGTTTGTATAAAACCTGCTTACTCTTTCCCTCCCAGGCTTCTAGGCTTCTGATTGGCCAACATTTCTACACAGCGTGGATTTGACATGTTCTTGACAGTGTTTGACTGCGTTTTTGGCGAGATTTTCTTTAAAAACAAAAACAGAAAATCTCAGTTTTCCAAAGTACGTGTGGACGTAGCCTTAGTATGTGCAGCCAAACATGATGGCAGACTGCCACAGATCACTTCTGAGGAAAGAGGAGGCGTTCAGCTTCCTCATAGTTTCACACCGGCATGAAGCAGCCTCACCCTGACAGCTTCAAATCACTGTGTCAGCTGATCACTTGCTGTCCTGTGATTGGCTGAGCTTCAGGCCTTCTCTCAGTCAAACTGGAAACAGGGATTGAGACAGTGTGAGGGTGTGTGGAGTGCCACAGTGCTGTAATGAATACTGTAGTGGAAGAAGTTCTTTCACACTCTTCATCCTGGAGCTGCTTTATGTCCATGATCTGCATGGAAACACATCTATGGAGAGGAAATCCAGCTGCTGAGGGTCACATCTGCATCATTGTAGCTACAGTGGATGTTTCAGTGTCAGGACTGAAGGTGGAGCTTTGTGCGTGTCAGGGTGAGGCCGCAGCAGCCGCCTCCAACCGGAGCGCTCGGGCGTGAAACTAGGAGGAAAGCCGACGTCCTCCTCTTTCCTCAGAAGTGATCTGTGGCCGGCCGGACTTCATTCCACAGATGTGCTTTAACAAAGTGTGAAGCTGAACTCTGTGACAGTGTGAGCAGTGTGAGAGTGTCAGTAGATGATCAGCAGAGGAAAGTGAGAGCTGCTGTGAGCTGATGTCCTGAAGGGCTTTTATAGAGTCTCTGAGTTTGACAGGAACATGAAGATGTTTGTGGTGTTTGTGATCCTCCTGCACGGTAAGTACACCTTCCTCTCTCTGCTCTCATCATCATCTCTCTCTCTTTAATGTGTTGAAGTGCAGCAGGAGGAGATTTCCATCAAACACTGGATTCTGATTCGATCAAACTAACAATCCAAAGCAGCAACTTTCAAATCACTGGATTCTTCTTGGTGGCTTTCAGATGAGCTGTAGGACTCCAGCAGTAGGTCTGTGCCTCTTTGGACTGGATCACAGACTTCAGGAAACTGTGGTCATCAAGGTTATTATCGTTAACGAAAAACTAACGAAATAACGAAAACTAGAAGTGAAAAAAACATTTTCGTTAACGGAAATAAAAATAAAAACAAAAAAAGGAAAACTAACTAAAACTGTATTGAGTGTTCACAAAACTAACTAAAATTAACTGAATTTATAGCAAAAATGTGTTTAGTTTTCGTTGATATGTGCGTATCATACAATAGTCAAGGGTGAAAAAGAAGTTTAGTTTCCAGGTTTTTTTCTTGCTGTGTCTCATTATGCCAGCAGGTGGCAGTACGTTAGTCGAGTCGTCTGTGTCGCTGCTCCGTCCACGCGCAGAATCATGTCAGGAAAAGTCTGGAGAAAGCGCTAGAGTCCAATTTGGGATTACTTTGAGTATGACTGTGTTTTGGATAAAGCAAGTGTCTTGTAGTGGAAAGAGACAAATTATGAGGGACATTTCTAAAGGGAAAAAAATCCCACAAACCTTAAAGTGCACTTGAAAAGCTCCCACAAGAAGGCTAACCTAGCTTACCTGGAGAAGGTAAGCTGAGCACGCCCAACCCTCATCCCCAGAAACAGAAGCTAACCCCAGGCAAGGCAGCGTGATGCATCCCGAGACAACAGGACTGGGATATCTACATAACTGTGTGAGTCAATTGCCTTAACACCCGGTGCTGCAAGAGTAAATAGTCTCACTGGGGCCAAGATATACATTTTATAGTTGCCTGGTATCAATGGTTGTTCATCTGCCTTTATTTATTTATTTAAAGAACCCATAGGTGGCAATGTGAGTTGTCTGTCTCTGCGTGTTAGCCCTGCGACAGACAGGCGACCTGTCCAGGGTGCAGGGTATGGTAGCTGGAATAGCAACATACCAAGGATAAGCAGAAGAGAATGACTGATATGATGAAACTGGGATTTTGTTACACTTTATTGCAAACACAACTAAAACTATAACTGAAACTAATCAAAACTAAACTGAAACTAAGGATTTTCAAAAAAATAAAAACTAAACTAAACTAGCAAACAATTGGTAAAAACTAATTAAAACTAATATAAAATTGAAAATCTGAAGTCAAAACGAAATAAAAATAAAAACTAATGAAAATTGCAAAACTATTAAAACCCTGGTGGTCATAGTTCAGTTTGGACTCAGTGTGAGCACTGAACACCTGTCAGAGCTGTAACTGAATCATAGGTGGGCAGATTGTGTCTCTGGGCTGCAACAGGATCACTGTGTGCTGCGTAGAGGCTGTTGTGGTTCAGGGGGCGGAGCCTGAGTACTGTTAGCTGGTTTTAGCTGTGCACCTGTCAGGTGGAAGGGGCTGATGGGAAATCAAAAAATCATTTTGATCAATAAAAAAACAAAGAAAAACGGTTTAACAATTTTAATGCTCAATGATGGAGGACCAAACCACTGTGAAGGACATGAGTGATTGAAAACTTACAAATGTTTTTGTTTTCCTGCTGTAATTAAATAACTTTCTATCAATTCACTCAGTTATATTCTCACAGTGAGGAAATAACTTATAACAGCAGGACCTGGTTATGTCACCCGTGGCTGCACTGATATTATAATACTCATGTACTCATGATGAGCTCAGTGATTCAGGGTTTTCCCACACACGGAGCTCAGGTACAAACCTGAATACATGTTGTTTACATGACACAACAGGACATCTTTAAGAAGCTTTAAAAAACAATCAGTTTGAATATGTATGATTGTTTTTTTGGCTTTTTTGAACAAATGTAATTTCTAAAATCAACACTTGAATATTTCTTAAACCTTTGCAGTTAAAAAAAACTTTAAAAAAGAGAAGAATAGAAATGTCCTTTATTGTCCCTCACTGGGTGAGTGTTCCAGCAGCAAAGTGACAGGTGTAGCGGTCTGTCCTGACACTCTGATTGCTGTGTTCTCTGTGTTTTGTTATGCGAATGATGAGACGAGTCAACTCTCGCTTTGCCAGCTGAGGCAGGTTTATTCTCCCAAAACTGTTCAAATAAAAACAAATTCAGTGCAGCAACTTCATATGACCGGATGTGTGCATGCACACCTCTCCCCAGCAGGGGCTCTACCCGACTGAGGTGTGACATCACGACAAACCTCATTATAAATCAAGCTGCTAAAATACTGAAATATACATATAAACATATATAACAAATTAAAATGCACTGCATCGTGAGCATATAGTAACAGTGTGAGACAAAATGCATAAGTGGAACAAATAATGTTTGAATGACTTTGATTACTTTAACTGTGTTTAATCGCTCTGTAACCGGAACAGGAAGTGACTCTGTGGGAAGTCAAAGGTCACACAAAGAAAATAAAAGCTCCCAAAATGTAAATATAGAAAATATAGATATACAAGTGCATGTCCATAAACAACACTGACAAATGAAAATAACACCACAGGATGGATCTTTGGTGAAATATAAATGATCTTTTTAATACACCTGTTACACATGCATGGAGCATGCAGATTCACAGAAAAGTAAAGAATCTAAAAATAAAACTAAGAAGTGAGAGACTGTACAGAAAGTAAAGGAAAGAAAAACACAAATATCTACCTGGTGTATCTTTACCTCGAAGTGACTCATGGAGTGTCTGTCTGTGTGTCCTCAGTTTCCCAGCATGCCTCAGCAGTGGAGCTTTATGAGGGGGACTCGTTCATCCTGCCCTGTCAGTTAGTTACTTTCAGTCTGAGAAACCCCACAGCGGTGTGGAGTCGCTCCGACCTCAGTCCTCCAACCGTCCACCAGCGTCAGCTTCAAGGAGACGAACTGAAAGATCAAAACCAGCGTTACAGCGGCCGAACATCCATGAAGACTGACGCTCTGGAAACTGGAGACCTCAGCCTGAACCTGACCAACCTCCAACTGTCTGACAGCGCCACCTACACCTGCTCCGTCACAGACCTTAGATATGGCTACATGAGACTGGGAGACGTACAGTTGCAGGTCAAAGGTCAGCAACAAACACTCGGATCACTCGGTTTTATCACTCAGATAAAACTTTATTATTTTACTGCTGAAAACATATGTTGACTAAAAGTATCATGGCTTGAGCTATATTCAGCAAAAAAAATTCATTCATTCAGAGGTCAAAGGTCATGTTGTTCTTTGTGTTTCTCCACAGAACGATTTCCATCCTGGGCCAAAGCTCTCCTGGTTCTCCTGGTGGTTCTTGTGGTTTCTGGAGGTCTTTTATTTCATTTCCGGCACTATTTCATGTCAGGTGAGTGTCTCCTACTACACTACCCATAATGCCGATGGTTAGCAGGTGTCCTCTGGTGGCTCCTTGACTGCGGCTCACACAAACTTGTTCCAGAAGCTGAAAGAGTTGAGAGTTACAAACAGCTGATACAGAGAGCTGAAGAGAAACTTCCAGGTTTGTTCCAGAAGTCAGAAAACCTCCTTCAGACTCAGTCATTGATCAGTGAAACAGCTCCACAACATGACTTTACTAAACAGTGTGTGTGCTTCACTGCATTGATCTGACACAGAGGCTGCATGTGGACAAGCTGTTCTTCTGTGGTGGTAAACGGACGATCTGATATCCTCGTGTTGGTGTTGTTCGCTCGTCATCATAAATAATGTTGTTCCAGGCTCAACATTGCAAGTGACCAATCACATTGTTGTGACGTCCCCCTTTTGTGTCTTTGAAAAATACCGCCTTAAAAAAGTCTACTTCACTTGCGAGAAGAGAAACCGCTTCTGTCCGCCGATCCAGGAACTTGAATTCTTTGCATTTCAGGATACTTTTCTTTAATAAATGGTAAGCATTATACATATTGTCCTTACAGAGGCGGTTTCTCTTCTCGCAAGTGAAGTAGATTCTTTGAAGGCATTTGTTTTTTTCGAGGTCGCGGATGACGTCAGGAGAAGGCGCTTGGTCACTTGCAATGTTGAGCCTGGAACAACATTATTTATGATGACGAGGGAACAACACCAACACGAGGATATCAGATCATGCGGTGGTAAACAGCAGGCTGACATGGAAACAGGTGCTGACAGTAAATGTTGCAGCAGCTTCAGTAAATGTTCCTCCTTTTGTGTCAGTCATTGATTAGTCACCATGTTTCTGTGTGTACTTGTGTATGAATTAAAAAAACTGAAGATTATCAAGGTTGTTGACTTTACGACATGCTCATAATAGTCATCTTTTATCATAGATTACTAAAGCTGGGTTTCATCTGCATAGAAGTGAAAATGTTTACAGTGTTTTCTTATATTTTATAAGAGAAAGATTTATAATGTGAATAGAGCTGGTCTCAGTACAGAACCTTTTGGAACTCCACGACTAACTTTTGTAATTGAGGAAGAATCCTCATGAATCTATGAGATGGATATGATAGAAACCACAGCAGCAGCATAATTACATTATTGTCCATGTTTTCTGGTGTTTCAAATGCAGCTCTAAGGTGCAGTACAGAGATAAGTTTACTGTAAGGAGGCCATCAGATGATTATTATAAATGTTACTACAGCTCATGTTGTGCTTTGTTGTCCTCTCAGTCCCCTGGGTGGGGGTGGATTCAGGGGTGGAGTCTGTCCAGCTGATCTGCAAAACCACAGTTTGTCTGCCTAAAGATGCTAAAGTGGAGTGGAAGGACAAAAACAACAGGAAGGTCCACGTGTATGAGAACGGCTCTGACCAGCCTGAAGAACAACATGAGGATTACAGAGACCGAACGAAGATGAAGAGGAAGGTCCTGGAACCTGGAGACCTCAGTCTGACCCTGAAATACCCCACAGATGGAGACAACTCCACCTACACCTGCACCGTCTACAGCAGGGAGGGAAACGTCCTGATGGAGAGAAAGGTGGAGCTGAAAGTCAGAGGTCAGTGCTGTAGATACAGGTCAAAGGTCAGAGGTCAGACTCATGATGGTGGTTCAGTCTCAGTGGGCTCCATCCAATAATGTTACAGTGTTAGCATGTCTGATGTTTGTGGCTGTTTTGGTTTTTATTTGATTTCCAGCCAAATGTAAAAGCTTCAGCAGATGAACTGTAGGAGCAAAGTTCATGTGTGAGACTTCATCTGAAAGGTAACATCTTCTAGTTTCTGAACATGTGTTTGTTTAGCATGTGGCTAAAACACAGGCTAAGCTAAGTCAGTTCAAATCTCAGTAAAAACCTTCTTTGGTGCTCATCTATAATCAGTCATATCTGAGTCACAATAACTAGAAGATGATTTCTAGCAGAGCTGTGAAAATCTCCACATCCTTTCTCCATGTTATCATCCAAAGCTGTGTGAAGTTTCAGAGCTCTGCAGCTAACAGAGACTTTCAGTTTGCTGCTCTCTTCCTCTGACAGCTCCATTCTTAGGGAGCGTTAGTTCTCTGTTTCACTTTATTCCACTTATTCAGTCTGATGTTCTCTGATCTGTTTCTCTTGTTTAGTGTCTTAAATGCTGCCAGTGCCTCTCTTTGCTTTAACCAACCTTTCTCTTTATTTCTGAGCTTTTTAAGGACTTTAACTGATGCATCAACCTTTGAAAATGGAAAGAAATCAGTCAGATTCATGGCTGCATCAAAGTGTCACATGTAGTTCTCCCACATCAGCTGGATTATATCTATAGCAGCAAACAGCAGCTGATCCACAAATCTTTGTCTGTGTTAATAAAGTTGGATCAGTTCAAATAGTTTGTTGCTCTGCACTTGAAAGCAGCATGTAGTTTACTAGCTAAGCCCAAAGAGCATCAGTGTTTTAGTGAGACTCAGTGAATTAAATGGAGATGCTAATCAGGGTTAGCACATGAGCAATGTTGTAGCTCTATAAGTTACTAAGTTTGTTCATGTGGAGAATCTAACAGATCTAAGCATGTGTAGCTCCCAGTGAAGCTGCAGCATTCAGCCTGTTAGAGTCAACACAAATGTCTCCATCCAAGCTCATGTTGTGCTTTGTTGTCCTCTCAGTCCCCCAGGTGGAGGTGGATTCAGGGGTGGAGTCTGTCCAGCTGCCCTTCAACACCACACTTGACCTGCCTCAAGACGCTAAAGTGGAGTGGATGGACAGTTACTACAACAACAGGAAGGTCCACGTGTATAAGAACGGCTCTGACCAGCCTGAAGAACAGCACCAGGTTTACAGAGACCGAACGAAGATGAATGAAGACCTGCTGAAAACTGGAGACCTCAGTCTGACCCTGAAATACCCCACAGATGGAGACAACTACACCTACACCTGCACCGTCTACAGCAAGGAGGGGAACATCCTGCTGAAGAGAAAGGTGGAGCTGAAAGTCAGAGGTCAGTGCTGTAGATACAGGTCAAAGGTCAGAGGTCATGTAGGAGTTTATTCTCTAAAAGCTTTTAGTTTGAATCTATTTTCAGTTCATTCAAATAAAATAAATTCTTTGATGTTTTGATCTAAAAGCCAAAAATGTCAGGCGGAGCAACTGTGTGTTTAAATGAACAGACTAAGAAGACCATTAAAATGATCCTAACTTCAAAATAAAGCCTCTGGCATGATTTGAGTTTGGATCAAATCAATAGTTTTGTTAGTTTAGTCCAAATCAGTGTAAATGTATAAATATCAATAGTTTTAAAGCTGGTGAGATCATTCAAACACTTTGATCCAGTCACTTGGATGTTGTCACATGTCAGGGTGGAGCAGCCGTAAATATGAGGCTTTTATTGTGAAAATGCTGAGTGTGATGATCCAGAGGAGCCCATGGGGTGTTTGTGGCTGGATGCAAAGGTTTGTAGCTCTCCTTGTAAAGAGAAACAGCTTGAAGCTACAGAGGAGCGTCTGCAGAAGAAGACAGGGGAAAGAGGAAGAAGCTGAGGCCGCTGGAGAAAAGACAGGAAAAGAAAATCAGCTTTATTTGTTGGAGGCCGTTTGTTCATCACACTGAAATATTCCCACTTTAGAGACATGAAACAAAGTGAAGTGTGGATTGATGTTTGTCTCAATGATTTGGGCCCTGGAATCATTTCTTCATCTCCCACTTTAAGACATATTAATGTCAGCCTCACATGTCCCACAGTGGACAGATTTCTATTTCTAGATTGATATTTGGAGGATTTTCATGTGTTTCTCTGCTGTCACAGCTCTTTGTGATATTTGAGCGCAGCTGTAATGTTTGTGTGGTTAAAGCCACCAGACTCCACTGACAAAAACTCTCATTTTAGCCGGAGAACACGGGGCTGCTGTGGGACTTTGTGTTTGCAAAGATTTCTATTGGAGGCATTTTTGCCTTTATTATATAGGTGCAGAGAGTAGACAGGAAAGTGGGAGAGAGTGAGGGACACACAGGCACCTGTAGTAAGCCCCGCCTTCAGTCCACCTGCTCAGCCAGGTGAGCTATAGCGCTGCTTTAACATGTTAGTGTGATTGAGAGTGAATGAAAGTGAGTGATGGAGGCAGCAGGAAACTAACAGGCTGTTTGTTCTGAGAGGTCACATGACTGTTTTTCTCAGCAGAGTCTGATGGATTTGATGAGACCATGAGAGCGGCTTCAGTTCCTCATCAGAAAGAGTCTGACAGAAGCTCCTCCCTCTATACCCCAGTAGACTTCTATTAGACTGCTCCAGATTCCTGAGAGTTCACACAGAAAACTTTACAAACAGCCAAAGAAAAACTATTGAAAAGGCTTCAAGATGACAAAGAGCTCTTTCACAGCACATATGAGCCATTAAGAAGTGCACATTTGTGTTTTCCATAGTCCATCATCCAATAATATCACAGGACAAACTGTGAGGTAAAAAGCCTTCAGCTCTTTGTGAATGAAGCAAAAGACTTTGGTCCTGAGAGATGGTTCAAAACACAATTCAGACCTACCAAAGTATTATTGGTGCCAAACACATGAAGCCTTCAACTTTGTATTTGTCCAGTCAGTGTGGCAATAGAAGTCACTGTGAGGATTTTCAATGTGCTATCAAAGAGCATCCAAACAATCAGGTGAGAATGAAGAGAATTAGTGTGGATGGACAGAAAATCCATATCCAGTGTGATTTAGGAGCCGTTCATATATAATGAGTGAAATGAAAGAAGAGCACAGACAGTAAGAACATGAGTGAGCAGACATTTTGGAGCTGCTGATCCACACAGGGCTGGATGGAAGGAGTGGGAGTCCATGATGGCTCAAAGTCTCTGATCCTAACTGTTCCTGAGCCTCTCCCCTGCCTCCTCTTTGGATCTTCTCCTCCTCTTCTTCCTTATCTGCCTCCTCCACCACTGCTCTCTCTCTCCTCATCTCCTCCTCAGCTGAACTGAAGTCAGGGCTGTAACATGAGGAAACGTGCAGAAATGACTGAGTCAGCATGTTGTTGAAGTGAGTTGAGTGATTGTGAGCAGATTAGATGTGTGAGCCTCCCTGTAGAGAAAAGCAAATCTTCTCCAGAGTTTCCCACCTCATGTTTTCCTGTGTCACAGCTGATTGTCAAATCCTGGCTGTCACTAAATGAGTGGTCCAAAGGTGGAAGGAGGAGCACAGTTAGATTGTTCACCTCCTAACCTGTGAAATCAATCAGCTGAATGAAAAACACTGTGATCCTATGAGCTGCTATCAGGGCTGCTCCATTCTCAGGATTCTCATCTGGATGATTGAAGCAGATTATTGATGAAGTCAGCAAACAGCTTTCAAAATGGCTCTTTTCCAGGGGAACTCCCTGAAATGTAAATCTCATGGAAATGAAGAAGAAGTCCAAAGGCGTGGTTAGGCCCAGACTTGTGGCTGTTTTCAATGTAAAGCCCATGTTGCAGGCAGCTGCTGCTCCTTACTGGCCCACAGTCTCCACTGATGGATGTGTCAGCTCACTTGTACTGTAGCCACGGGAGAGCGATGGAGAGATGAAGCTGACAACCAGAGGTGTAGTGCTATTTGTTGAAGTAGCCCAGCGCACCGTGTGCCATGTAAGCACAAGTTTCCAGAGATGATTGGACTCTGAAATGATCCATGTTGGACTGAATTTAAGAACAGATCATAAAGTCCTCTGTGTGCCCGTCTGTCTGAGCATCTTCATCAGTGTGCAGCTGATCTACAGCTAATGTGCTGATTGATGAGCAGCCTGTTCATGGTGATGATGAGAAACAGATTTGATTCAAAGCACAAATGAGTGAAAAAGGAGCAGCAGCCATGATAGAGCGAGTCATCTGCTGACAGAAATAGTGGAGTGAAGGATTTGTGCAGCGTTTCTCTGTGAAAACAGCTGATTCAGATCAATGAGAGGAGGATGAAGGAGAAGCAGCATGTTTCTGATAGAAGGATCACTGCTGTGCTACAAACTGCTGGGACTGTGTGTGAATGTGTGTGTGACGGCTCAGCTGGAGGCAGGATTGGTCCAGAGGAGAGCTGCTTTATTCCAGACTAACTCTTCTAGAAAGCTGAAATCTGTGTGGAACAGCTGACCTGTACCATGTGGAAAAGAACAGCAACATGATTCAGCGTCAGATCCCGACACATCCACGGATTCATCCCGTTACAGGAACTGTGCCACACGTGGCCTCTGTTTGTTCTGCATGTGATGCTGCAGGGATTTCTTCAAGTCACTATAATATAGTGTCAGATGGACACATGAAGCTAACACGGCACATCTTTGTGAGTCTGCAGCATGTTGACACACATGTCAGTGTTGTACAGATCTGAGAGCAGCACAAACAAACTCCATCAAAGTCATTTGTGCTGTTGCAGAGCTGTGTGACTGCATTTGTCTTCATTATGGACACATTTCTACAAATGGGACTAAACATGTGACCCTCTGCACATCCATGGGCTCAGGCTCAACAGTGCACCCATTGGCTGGATGCAGCTTGTATTGTGGCTCCTCCCCTTGACCTCCGTGTTAGCTTCAGGTCAGTTTAGCTGTGTTTCCTCCAAATCCCAGAATTCCTGAGGAGCAGGAATATGTGGGGCTGGGCTCTAAACACTCAGGGTGAGGACTGAGTGAAGAGCTACAGGACAGAGCCAAAGTTTCAGCACTGCGCTCACAGCTTTGAGACGTCCAATCAGCAACTGGTCCTGATAACATCTCCCTCTCATTCCACATACATGAAGACTGCTAGAAGCAGCTATCAGCCACATCAGGCTCACATCATGCTTGGTATGAAACATGCTGCAGTCTGCAGTAAACTCCCTGCCACAAAGCTTTGAGTGCTCTGAAAGGGAATCTCCTCCAAATCCACCTGTAACAAGGTCACCTGCAGAAATAACTGTGTCCACGGGCAGAGTCACTAACACTCTGCACCAGAGCTAAACCTGCTTTGGAGCTAAAAAGCTGCTGTCAGGGTTTCCTGCAGAGGTTCACAGTAAATGTGGAGACTGAAAGCTGTGGACAGTTTCTGTGGCTGGATTATTTCAGATGTGTTTGTAGGAGTTTCACTTTCAAAGTTTGGAGTAAAGTGTTGAAATAAATCAGGTCTGTGACGCACACTTTACTGCAGATTGTTCTCAATGGAACACAAAAAGCAATCAAAATGTGATTGATCCTGATGTGGTTGTGATTGTTGCTTCTAGCAGTGTTCATGTATTTGCACAGAGAGGGGAGATGTTATCAGAGTGTGTAACTGATCAGATCTGATGCTAAATCATGTTCATGTACAGTCAGCTGATCCTCACAGTTCACTTTGTAATCATGCAGCTCTCCTCTGATCAATCCTGAGCTCCACCTGAGTCTCAGTCCTCAGGACCTCACACAGTCCCAGCAGCTTCTATCAGCAGAGTTCTCCCTGATATCACAAACATATTGATCCTCCTTCAGCCTCCTCTCATTGATCTGAACTGTTTCCACAGAGAAACTCATCAGTGAAACCTGAGCTTACTGTGGATTATTCTGGTTGCTCCATCACTCTCTGCCTCACACTCCCTCATCTGCTGCTTTCCTCTGATTGGCTGCTCTGACAGAGTCATGATTGGCTGCATGTTTGTATATAAAGCAGCACGTTGCTGGTAGATCAGCCATCAGCTCATGTTTGTGACTGCAGCATGGCACCAGTTTGCTCCTCGTGTTTCAGTCCCAGACTGACCTGCAGCTCTTTAGTAAATTCAGACAGCAGCTTTTGAACTGTTAGTAAATCTGACCATGAATCTCATTATGACACCTCTGACCACTCATTCTGTCTTTATTGGCTTTCATACATGAAACACGCTTAAAGTCACCATTGAATTTAAACTGGATGAAAGCAGCTGTGAGTCACTGCAGCAGCTCTACACCTGTGCCAACAACCAACCAACACCTGGGTGGAGTCCCAGCTGAAGCTGAGAGATACTCAGAGATCAGAGACAGAAGCAGCTGTATGTAAGCGTTCTACAGGACGGCTCACACAAACCTGATGTTACTGATGTCTCCTAGATAGATCTCATGGACCAAAGGCTCTCTGTGTCATCTTGGCTCCAGCTGAACTAAACTGAGAGTGAATTTGGGCTTTTAGGGAGGGGTGAAAGCAGAGCGCTGTAAAGGAAAGGGCTGTGATTGGTTCATAACACGTCAATGAGAAGAAAGGAAAGCTTCAGAGCAACATGAATGAAACAAAGTGTTTTGATGACGACTGAAAGCCAAAACTGTGACTGAAATCAGAATCCAGTTCATCTCCAGCCCTGTCAGCAGTTCCAGCTGTAGTGCTGTTACAATAATAGTCTCACTTCTAGTTTCACAGCAGGAAACTGGGAACATTCAGCGTCTCAAAGATTGACCTGTTAGCACCTGCAGACATTGTTGAGCTGGGTCTGCTGATCTTGTGGAGGTCTTCATTTCTCCACTATTTGGAGAAGCTTCAGCAGGATCCACAGTCAGAGTCAAAGTGGAGTTCTAGCATGGACGTAACGCTTCAAGAAGCTTCAGACAGACAGTGTTCTCCAAAAGTTCTGCTCTAAAAGGAAACTTTGAGCTGGCTCTGTAATTGTTGTAGTCAGAAGGATGGAGGCTGGATCTTTGATGAGTGCTTGCACACAGGCTGTCTTTAAGTATTCTGGGACACAGCCAGAGGACAGACAAGTGTTCATTATTGGAAGCAGCCGAGGGCAGGGACATCCCAAACTTCACTCAGGAACTTTGGAGGAATCATATCTACACAGCTTGATGAGCGTTTTCAGTTGTGCCACAGTCCTTCAAAGCTCCTCCACAGAGACTGGCAGAAAAGAAGATCAGATATTGTGGCTGGGGTCGGGGACATCAAGAAAAGAATCAGGAGCTGCTGGTTTGGATTTCCTCTCATTCATTTGATCCTTCAGAAAGTTTAGAAAGTGAAGACGTTCCTCACTCGATGCCGTAATCTGATGAAAACTTGCAGGATGTCAAAGACGCTCCACTGAGCTCCAAAGAGCTCTGGGCTGTGCTTATTAGAATGAATTAAAGGAGAGAAATAGCCGGCCCTCGCCTCGTTCACCTGTTCATTGAAAGCAGTCGTTCATGCTTTCATTTCTTGATGACGGAGCTGAAGATTCACCTTCTTCCGTCTCCTTTCTGCCCTCCGGCATTGTCTTTTCAGACTGTGAATGTCTTTGTGAATCCAGGGCAGCGAGCGAGCACCACATTTAGTCCTGATCTTAAAAGGTGCAGTTGAATCTAAAGTGGATGTACAAAGGAGGTTCAGATCATTCAGAGTGTTTGTGTGTGTGAGGGAGGAGGAATACCAGTGGTGGTAGGAAACACTGATGAACATGTTTCTCCTGTTTCCTCATGAAAAGAGCGTCAGCGCACTGACACAGCTTCTTTTGCCTGATCACTTGGAAAATGATCTCAAACAGAATCCATCAATGATCAGATAGAAACACATCAGCTCAAAGCCTGGAGTTCATACTGAAGCCCACAGTTATATGTAGGCCAACAACACGCTGTTTGAAACCAATGAATTTACTGTACTGAGGAACTCTGTGGCAAATGAGTCAGTAAGATCATCAACATGGATCTTAAAATCAGCAGCTCAGATCATGTGATCACACATAAGAACCATGGAGCAGGAAACATCTGAGAGCTCCAACTCTGATGGAGTCTTAGGAGGGCGGAGATACCTGCACAGATAGGAGCTGTTTCACACTTTAACAAGCAGCACCTCCAAACTACACCCTTCATCCACCTTAATAGGGGAGCATTTGAAGCCAAACCTCCACCCACCCAGCCACTTTCTCTGGGCTGACTGAAACAATCATATGTGGGGTCAGAGTTCACAGACTAGACAGTCCTCTCCAGATTTCATCATGTTTCTGTTCAAAACATCAAATCAAGCTGAGGGGAAGTTGTAAAATCCTTCAGAATAAAAGCCTAAATGATACAAACACTAGGGTGGGCTTGTTTCACAGCCTCACAAAGACACACAAAGTCCAGTTTGAGGAAGTGGGAGCGCTGGTTGGAATCCGGTTTGTGCCCATGTGGATAAGGATGGTGTCGGCCTCCGGACGGGATCGTATTCTGCCAGGAAACTTGTCTAAAATGTCCCAGAGCGTCGGGCCGGGAAAAGACAGAGCGTACGCCTCCTTTATTGTGAAATTCCTCACCATGGTAACTGAACACATCAGCTGGTCTGCAGCAGGTTATGTTCAGAGTTTGAGGCTCAAATTGGCTCAAAGTGTCCCATTTTCACTGATTGTTTCCCGACGACATGCTTCAAGTGTGATATGGATCCTCTGCTGAAGGAATCTGCTTTCTATCCACAACCTGTTGATCGGTATCTGACTAACAGCAGCGCAGGAAGCCCTGCAGTTATAGAGAAACTGTCTGAGTCGCATTGTTGCTGCAATTTACCTGCAACTGCTGATGAAGAAAAAGTCTCAATGTGTTTGTGTTTGGTCCTAATCTGCTGCCAAGTCTGTTTGACACTGCTGGATTTCCAGCTGATAGATGACAGATTAGAAACTGATCAGTCTATTGATCACACAATATTCCATCAATAGAATTGATTTGACTTTGATTTGTGTAACAAAGTGATTTCCACGTCTCCTTCATGATGTGACAGTGTCAGAGCTGAATGCACTTGTAGAGTATCATGTTTTTATGGCTCACATTTAAAGTGTTCCAGCTCTAATGTACAGCTGTCATATTAGAAATAGAAGCAGCTCTGATTTTAGTGCTCAAATAAATCTATGAAGTTATGAATTCACACATGAACAGTTTTCTGCAGCGTTCCTCTCGGCCTTATTTGCAGCTCCACTCTTGTTTTTGCTCTAATAATTATTTCTCTCCATGAGCTGTTTCTCTGCCTGAAGGAGGCGCCACTCCATCGCTTCATTTAGTGCAGAACAAGAGTCACATGATGCTGCTCTGTCAACACCAATCACACTTTGTACAGCTCATGTTGTGTTTGTTGTCCTCTCAGTCTGTCAGGTGGAGGTGGAGGAGGGGGCGGAGTCTGTCCAGCTGCCCTTCAAAACCACACAAAACCTGCCTGAAGATGCTGGAGTGAGGTGGAGAGACAGTTCAAACAACAAGGTCCATGTGTATGAGAACGGCTCTGACCAGCCTGAAGAACAGCACCAGGTTTACAGAAACCGAACGAAGATGAATGAAGACCTGCTGAAAACTGGAGACCTCAGTCTGACCCTGAAACACCCCACAGAGAGAGACAGTGGAGAATACAGATGTTATGTCTGGAATGATAACTACGATTTAATAAGATACAAAACAGTGCTTCTCAAAGTCAAAGGTTGGTTTGTGTGTGTGTGTGTGACTGACTGTCTTCTCTAAAATCAGAAAAATTACACTGTAGCAGGTATACGAAAAATCAAACAGGATGAAATGAAAGATATCCGCAGATTTTGTACAGAATTTGTCTGTTTGGATTTTTAATTTTGGACAATGCTGATGTTCTTTGAGAGGTCAGGAAAACGACTTCATTAGAGACCTGCATGGGACTTAAAAAAAAAAAAAAGAAATCCTGCTCCTGCTAAATTTCGTACCGTTACCGCCTGTTTCCACTGTCTGTGTCTCTCTCTGTTGAGTCTGCGCTTCCACAGGCCCCGCTAGTTTAGAGACTTATTCTCTTGAAGGACAAAGACAAGACAGAACATCTTCAACCGGTCTTTTACTTGCTAGCGAGGGAAGGCTGGTCGGAACCAGGCTCTTGGAGCTGAACGCTCCTCACCTGTCTCCAACCAACTCCTTCAAAGAGCAGCCTTCCTCGCAGCCTATTATTCCCATGACGCTTACAGTTTACACAAGCACCTCCCACCGTAAAACCCACCAATGGTTCTAAAAGATAAGGCACTATGTGTGTGTATGCGTGTGCACCTGTAAGCACGTGTGCTTGTGCAAGAGTGTGTGTGTTCTCCTGCTCACCAAAAGGATCATAAAAGCAGGAAGCTTACAACACAAGAAACAGATCTGATAGGATGTGCCTATAAAGCCTCCCCCAGCACCAGAGTGGCTGGAGAGATGGTCAGAGACAAAGGATTGTGTTTGATCATACTGCTTGAACTTTACAAATTTAAGAAACACAATGACAACATTTAACTATTTGACTCCAACACTCTCCCTCCCGATGTCGGAGCTACTGGTACACGCCCATCTGGAGGACCAAAACAGTGTTGTAGTCCTTCGCCCTTCAGCCATCCTTTCAATGTCTTTGAGTTTAAATCCCAAAAAGTCGCTGTGATATTGCTTATTAAACTCTATTCTTTGATCCCCATGATAGAACAGAGAAAACCCGACTCAGGAGTGGTCAAAACTTCCTGTTTTTCAGTCTGGCTGAGCACTTAGTTTGTGAGTCAAAAATGGCCTTGCTTTACAAGCCTTTATTATTAAAATACATAAAACAATATAATCAGAAAATAAGCACTAAGAACATATATTTATTTATTTCTTAACATGCTTAACATTTATTTACATCTGCCAGAAGAGTATATTGCACTGTTTCTGTTAGGTTGATTTTGATAATAGTTGTCATTGTTGTACTTAAAATTGTAAACCTTGTCTTAAACTGCAGGCACATTCCAGGTAAAGATTCTGGTTTCTTATCTGGTAAGGAATGTGCACTCCTTGCCCTTTAGGGGCTCACCTATGCTTGTGTATGGTGAGACCGTTAGAGGAGTTGAGCCATAAACAGGGTGAGGGGAGATGACCCTTTGTGATTAGGAAGTCACATACACACACACACACACACACACACACACACACACACACACGCATGCACACACATAGAAAGAAATTCAACAAAAATCACTTAGCTTTGAATTGAAAATGCACTTCTAATCACAAAAACCCTGTGACACATTTCAAAGAAATATTCTACATTAAAACTGGCTGAACATCACAATATACAATGGCTCTTGGGACCCACTGTCTATTTTTAGCCCACTAATCCCACTGGTGGCAATCTTAAAAATGCTATCTCTAGCAAGATCCAGGACTCCAGATTATATTGTCTCTACACTGCTCCCTGTGGGCTAAACTACTCCTCTTTCTTTTTAAAAACTGTACCACAGTGCTTATTTTAGACACACTCTTCTGTTTACTGCTGTAAATTACTGAAAACTCATTCAGACTACAAACTCCAGAGGTGATCGAAGCTCTAGGGAGCTACAGGGAACATTCCCATTAGTCCAATTCCTTGTAATTATTGGTTTGCCTGTCGATCCTGCTTATCAGTTCTTGCACTTGCATTACAATCAGCTGATTTCAGTTTGTGTCCCAGAGAAGGGGAGAGTCTAAAGTATGGATATGGACATTACTTTGATTTTTATTACACAAAGGGACAAGAGCACATTGGTAAAATGCAAATTGAGAGCTCCAGTAGACTTACTCCAGTTTACTTACTTACTTACTTACACAACTGAATTCAACCAGATGGGAGCAGATGTTCCATGAGTCGTTGTGGCTGATTTCATCCTCTACACTGACAGTGTCTGTTTACTAGATGGTATCAAGTTGGTATGAAGGTGGAATTCAATTAATGAATTTCAGCATCAGCAGCTAAAGTTCATATGAATTCCTGCTACATTTGATGTAAGCTGTGACCATGAGACCACAGCCACTGTGCAGCAGTCACACACTGTTCTTTACTTTAAATCCATCACAGTACAGCAAACTACAGCAAACCTGTCTGAGCATGACTCTGTGTCTCTGTGTGTGTGTTTGTGTGTCTCTGGTCTGACTGTCTTGTGTCTCCTCTGCAGGGAGAGTTCAGGTCCAGGATCAAACAGGGGACATCAGGAACAGAAGCAGCTCCATTGATCCGACTCCTCTGATGGCTGATCAATCAGTTTGATCTGTGTGTTCTTTGATTATTGGTCAGTGATGTCAGAGTGGAGTCAGTGTGATGTTGTTGTTGTGTGTTTGAGACTTTTAGTGTCCATGAAGGTCTCTGCTGCCGTAGATCCTCTGAACTGTGACAGAGGTCTCACTCTGGAGGAAACTGTCAGCACTTTCCAGCAGCTCCTCCATCATGGAGGACGTTCCCTCACTGTAACAGGTGGAGGAGAGAGGAGAGGAAGCACAGGTGGATCCTCTGAGGAAGAGGAGCGTTCCTACAAACCATATGATCACATGACCAGAGGGGCGTGGCCTTCAGTGGTAGTAATAAAGGAACAGTCCACATGTTCCACTTTGAAGGCTCATCTCCAACAAAGCAGACCTGTGATCACTTTAACTCAGTATGATGGATTGTTTGGATTTGTCTTTGTTTCTCTGGCTTTTCTTGTGTGTCTGTGTGTCTTTGTGTGTTGGATAGAGTCATGTGACCTGCCCAGGGACTACACATGGAAATGAGCAGTTTAGCTCAAATCTGGCAGGTTTCCATCTTCTGTTTTTATCCTGATGTACATGGACATGAACACTGTCCCTGTCAAATAAATCCAGATACAAAGATCAGATCTACTGAGCATCATCAGCGTGTCTGCCGCTAACTGCATCTTCAAATAAATAAATGTGTCTGATCAGCGGTGATAAGAGGAGAGACGCTGAGCGAGTGAAACTTTAAAAACTGACTGAAAAAATTCTTCTTGGCTTCATTTTTCCTTCCAGTCTGAAAAAACTTCCATTTAATGATTTTGGTGAGATGTGAGACATTTGGAGTCATCAATTTATTTGAATTTCAGCGTTTTTAATGATCCACAGCAGCCCTGAATAAACACTTGAATTACTGTCTGAGCTGCTGCAGTTTCCTGCTGCGTCCACTGGGTGCCAGTAAAGCTGCAGGTGTCTCACCTGAGAGTCCAGCTGTGGGGAAACAGTCCAGCTGCTGGTTCTGCCTCCAGCTGAGGAAACACTTCAATCCTTTTATTGCTGATCTCTCTTTATGAATCCACCTGAACTCGTCTGATCCTGGAAACCTTTCACTTTCCTCAGTTTTGACACTGCAATTCAGTGGAGGAGCTCCGAAAAACCATGAGAGCAATCAGAGAGAAACGCTCTACAGAGGAGAGAGATCATTAAAGTGTTGGAGGAGCCACTCAGTGCTGCTGCTGCTGATGAAGCTCCTGCATCTTCATGTGTGTCAGAGGAAGCTTGGAGTCATTTTTGACAAAGACATGTCCTTCAACGCACATATTAAACAAATATGTAAGACTGCTTTCTTGTATTTGTGCAACATCTCTAAAATTAGAAATATCCTGTCTCAGAGTGATGCTGAAAAACTAGTTCATGCATTTATTACTTCCAGGCTGGACTACTGTAATTCATTATTATCAGGGTGTCCTAAAAACTTGCTGAAAAGTCTTCAGCTAATTCAAAATGCTGCAGCAAGAGTACTGACAGGGACTAGAAAGAGAGAGCATATTTCTCCTGTTTTGGCTTCCCTTCATTGGCTTCCTGTTAAATCCAGAATTGAATTAAAAATCCTGCTCCTCACTTACAAGGTCTTAAATAATCAGTCTCGATCTATCGGCTCAAACTGTGTTCATAAATATTTTGTACTTGTAATCAGAATGCGTGGTTGTGAAGTGAGTTTTGCAACATTGTAAACCAAAATATCAGAAAATGTTATGTTTGTGCATCTATAGATGAGAATGTGAAATAAGACGCTGACTGATCTGCAGCTTCATTGAATAATGGAGCAGCAGCACTTTTACTGCCTTACACATGAAAACCTAACCAGCATTTTCACTGTTTAAGCAAACAAGAAGAACTCAAACTGTACTGATGCTTTATTCCAGTATCATCATCAATATCTTTAGCTTGTGGGCAGCACATAATGTTTAACAATTTGGATTCATTTTATAATCAAATACAGTAAATACATTAATAATTACTTGAAAGTTGATGTTATCAAGTGAAAATCCAAAAGTTCCTTCTTTAAAATCCCAGTTTCACTGGGTGAGACGGGCTGTTTGCTGTCAGCATGCAAACACTTTCTTCTGCCTTTGAGAAACATTTAATGTGGCATGAAAACAAACTCCACTGAGAGGAAGCTGTGGGCTCTACACAGTGTTTCTCACACTGGTCACGTTCATGTCACATGGCTGACTTCATGTTAAAAACAAACATGAACTTTCTTTTTCAGTTTAGAGAAGGAGACAAGTGTTTGTTTCTTTGTTCGGTCAGCAGCAGATTTAAAGGACTTTGTGTTCAGAGTTTTTACAGGTGGGTGAAGATGCTGCTTCTGTTCCTGCTCCTCATGAACGGTAAGAAACTCTCTGAACGATGTTTGAATGTAGACGTTAATCTAACCAGGAACCAGGACCAACAAAATGTGGACTTTATAGTGAAAGACTGGAGCTGCGTAGCCCTGCTAAAGTAGCTTAGTGTCACCCTGACATGTCTGTGCTGTGTGACACGTCAGCTTCAGCCAATTTCTAACCGCCGATCACAAAGTGGCCATGTGTCATTAAACAGCCATTAACAATCCTTTTTTAAGGAAGGACTGTTGATGTCATGTGCTGTGAGCGGCAGGTAGGACTGGAGGACCCAACATGCAGACTCACAGAGAAGAAAGTAAACTTAAACTTAGATTTATTGCTGGACAGCAGAAAAAACAGAAAACAAACTAAACTGGAAATAGTGACGGGGTTTAAACATGCAGAACACACAGCGAGGTATGATGGAGATCACAACACCGAGCAGAGGAAACCACAGACTATAAGTACAAGAGGAAAACGAGGGAACGGGGACCAGGAGGGAAACACAGCTGACAATAATTAAACAGACGAGACCACGGAGACACAAAACAGAACATGACGCACACCGACGGGAGACTATCAAAATAAAACAGGAAGTAATGGGAAAACGCACACAGAGACCAGACCCAGACAGATACGACACAGACTAGACCGGGAAAGAACAGACATGAAACATAACTGAGGCAACGAGACACAAGAACACAGGAAGGCACAAAACTAAGAACTACACAATACAAATACAAAACATAACTGGGGGAGCTCAAAATACAAAACTAAATAATAGACTCTCTAAATAAACTACAAGTACAAGCAGGTTCAACTGAGAAATATGAGACACCCCAAGAACACAATGAAATAACAAAAATCTAAGAACCAAAAACTCCAAACACTGGATCAACTACTGAGGCACCCTGACAATTCATCTGCACAGACGAGGACAGGAGAAGTCAGAAACAGTTTATTTTTAAAATAAATAAATAAAAGTCACCATGCAGACTAAACTGCTTAGAACAGTTGTGGACATTCAGTGAAACAGACCTGCGCCTCTAACCCTGTATTACTGGGCACACACTGTAACAACACACACACATTAAACTTGTCTTTTTCTAACTACGTTTCTTTGACTTTGATGACAAAGGTCACAAGGTCAAATATAGGTATGGAGGAGAAGTGATCACTACAACATGGCGGAGCTCTAACTTTAAACTCGACACAGTTTAAAGCCTTCAGGCCTCATCATATCTTAAAGAGCTCCACAGAGAACTTCCCTCAGACTGTGTTATACAGCTGTGGTCACAGGTGTGTCCACTCATCATGGGCATGAATGTCACAGTAATTGGGGGCTTTTAATCATTTCTTTGATTGTTCTTCAGTCCTCAGGCATTCATACACCACTGCTGCACCACAGGTGTGTGTGGGGCACGGACACTAGGAGCTAACCACGGTTTTAGGACTATGTTTGTTGGCTGTGTTTCATGTTTACTGACATTTCTGCACAGAGAACCAAAAGGTGTCAAACACTAGACGCTAAATAGAGGTTACCCAGCCTACCTGTGACTGTTACAGAACCTGATCAACACCGCCTCGGTTATCTCAAAATTAACTGGCATCTGATATCACAGTCAGGGGAAAGGCAAAGGAAAAATAAATTTGAAATGAAACCTGCATAGCTTTATATAGAGGAAGACACCACCCAGTAATTTGAGAGCAGGTGTGTTTCCACTCAGCAAAGCCTAAACAGCAGCAGGGAGAGAGACAGAGAGAGCGGTGGAGCAGGGAGAGTAACACATCTGGCTACAAGGGCCAGTGAGTTCAGGGAGATGGCCTGAGAAGTTAGGAGCTCCACAGTTCGCTGACCGTGTATCAGCTGTTGATAATGTCTTATTTTAGATCATGCTTGTCTCTAGGAGTTCATTGCTATCTCTTTAGTTTGTAGTAATTCAAGTTTAAGACATTTCTTTTTGGATATTAGCAACATGCATCATACATAGATGTCTTTTTGAACTTTATCTACTCTACTCAGCTCTAAACTTTGAAAGATGTCTGAGTGAACAGATATAGAGTTCAGGTACAGACTTGGACACAATTACTTTGCTTCTGCTGCTGTGCAATCACCATGTTCTCTTTGTTCTTCCATAGCTGCTTGAGTTCTTATGGAATACTAAGTCCCATAATTACCTTCTACAAAACTTCTTTTCGTTTCGTTAAGGAAAGGTGAGCAGGAGAACTGATAAGCATTTGGGAAAAAGAAGAAGGTCTGGGCTTGGTTTATCAGAAATTGGGCTTGGTCTCTTAGTTCCAGTGACAGGAACTCTTAATGTGTCAGAATGCCAAGACACTTTGGACAATTTTCATAATCCCAACAGAAAAGATGAGTAGTTAGGTGTGGGTATATATTCATATTATATAGGACCTCATATGGGTATTCTGCTATTGATATATCAATACGATTTTATATTGACTCTTATGTACCCAGATGTGTTATCACAGCTGGGCTGCTGTACACTGAATGACCAGCAGATGTCAGTATTTCCAAATGAGCTGTTAAACAGGGGCTTTGTGTGATCTTCCTTTGGGTGTTCAATGGGCGTCCAAACAATCCAAACTCTCCTCATTCACTCAGTCTCTCCAAGCACTGCAGGGCGCAGTGAATCGTCTGGTCTGTACACAGAGGAAGACCGATGACTAAGGAGCTGGAGCTTTACTAACAGCGTAGTTCAACTATCCGGCAATCTCAGCTACCACCTTAAGAAGTGGCCTTCTGATGAGATCATCATGAACAGGTGGTTGATTATTGTAAGTGTGTTCAGCCAGAGGTGGGAACCCATGATGAGTCACGCCCATGAACACATAGAGAAAGGGGACGGAGACAGAGAGAGAAAACAAAGCCTGGAGCAGGCTGCTCAGGAGGACTGAGGGTCCATGACAGTTATAGCTGTCCACTTAACTGGGAATGTCAGCTGGCTGTCTGGCTTTGAGGACCGTTTTAGCCTTTTATGTTGCACTCCAATACTCATAAACTGGGTGTAAGAGATGGAAACATGATTGATGGAGATACTTTAAATTCAGATCGATTGGTGGAGCATAGATTTCAGGATTTACTGTTTGTGTTTTTCAAACATATAAGGTCTTTATCTTGCAGTGTTAGGCGCTTTGAGGCAACTTCTCCTTTAAAGGAGAACGTGGTGGCTGTAATGAAGTATTTTGCAGATTGCCCTGTTGATTGATGCAGAGTTTCTGTGCTGCTGAAAACACGACGTTATGATGATGTAGATGTTAATTTATATTCATAATATTTAAACTATATAAACTATAAGATGCAGTCACGTTATTCCAGAGAAACGGGGCCTCGCTTATTAATAATAAGTAATTGTGTTTCCTTTTTGTGTTGGTATGTTTGGATGGAGTTTTTGATTTATGGACTCACAAAAGGAGCTGTCTTAGAACTGAACAACTGAGACCTTTATTGTCTCAGAACTCATAAACAACATACTGTCAAGGTTAGTGCTGTGGCAGACAGGTTGAGGATCCAAATATAATGAAATACAAGGAATGGTTTAAGTCGGTTCTTCAGAGATTTTCCAAAATCCAATTGAACGGCTGGGCTCGCCATCAGTTGTTCTCCTTTCTAGTAGTTAAAGAAAAAACCAATCTACACAAACAGTGCAGAACAAAGAATTTCCATTCTATCTTTTGTTCTTCACAAGAGCTCAATAACTTCTCTTCCTCTAAAAAGGACATTATAACATATTATCCATCACATCTAACCAAATATTTAAGGATATACTTCAACTCCGAATATATTTAAAAATGGTATTTTCTTTAGACAATACTAAATCCTGAGATAGACTGGTTTTATTACGACTAAACTGTTTTAATATAAACAGAGCACGTGCCTATAGAGGTGTTGCATGTGACATCATGCGCACATCACTAAAGAGCGGTCCCTCATATTGGACTTGATAAGCTGTAAAGATCACACCCAGTCACTCACATGTACTTTAAATCTCACTACTTTTTCCCCTCACAATGTTGATATTCTGCTGCACGGTTGGATGCAGCAATCATCAAGGATAGAAAGCTCCGTCTTTAAGGCCTCACTTCTTCCTGCTGTCATGTCAGTCGTGTCGTTTCACTCACTGATTTTCTCCAATATTTTCTGTTCCTGACACTAAATCTGAGCACATCTTTTATCTTCAGGTGTAAAATCAGCTGCTCTGCTATCTAATCCCCTGATCCTGTGTGATTGATTAGATCCTGCAAACGCCACAAATTTCATTTCAGCTTTTATTTGAAAGCCAGCGAGTAAAAGGATCAGCGATAATTTTCAGAGTTTTAGCTGACACTTCAAAAACGTTCCTCCCTTTATGCTCGCTCCTCTTCAGCAGGGCTAGCTAGATGCTAAAGTAGCGCTAACACAACTTACCTGCAGTCGTTCAGGTGTTGTCCCAAAAACATATCAAATAAAAACATGGCCCACTTTAAGCCCTGACTGTGACTCACAGTTTGACTCTTTGGTCTCTTTTTATGTGATTAATAAATGAACAGGATTTCCTTTCATGTGTTTCTGTTTAGGCTCAAATCACTTTGATGTTTGAAGGCTCGCACTGATGAAATAATAACTCCCCTCAAATGTGTTAAACCTAAAGTAACCAGCCTGTTTGAACATGTAAGGAGTAGAAAGTACAGATACCTGTAAATCCTACTTAAGTACAGTAACAGAGTATTTGTACTTTGTTACTTCCACCTCTGGCCCTACCGTTTTATCCCATATGACTAAAGCCAGGTAGGGGCTGGCTGGATTCAGCAGAGCAAACATCTAATGTAGTCGTGGGCTCACAAGTTTCTCTCTGGATGCTGTCATGTTGTAGTTGCCATGGTTACACAAGGTTTGGCCCTGACCAAAGCGCTCGGCACAGACATGGTAGAGAAGGCCGTCACTAAATGATGGAGACGGGAAGCGAGACTCAGAGGGGTCAGGTATCCTGGTGTTACTGAGGAGAACTCTGCTCTCTCTTTCTAGTCCCTGTTATTTACTCACACTGTCCCATTTAAAGCAGCTGAATCCTCTGTGATGCTGTTCACACAAATATGGTTGGATCACGCTGAGACTGAAGGAACTCTGACTGTCAGCTCACTCTTGAACACACTGAGTTTCTGGGAGTCTGGCAGATATAAGACCCTCTTCAGGAACTGACTCAAAGAAGAAAAAGTGTGGATTTTTTCATTTGATTGTCATTTTTCACTGGACGTGGGTAAAACTCCTGGATATCAAAGACATTCTGAGGATCACTGAAGTTAAACGGCTGTTGCTGAAAGTTTAAAGAGAATTGTAAAATGATAAGATAATGATTGACTAATAAGATTATCTGACAGGTCCTTAAAGTGGCCCCTTGGTGGAGCTCAGCAGGACGACAGGTGGCTGTGAGCTCATTTTAAAATAATCATAGAATAAACAGAAACATTAGCAGATGACGTTTGAAGGCTTTACATGTGTTGGATATGAATGTTTGGAGCCCAGATCATCATTTGTCTTGTTTCAGTGTGAATGTTTTTCTCCATGTTGGCCTGAGGGTGGTGCTGTTTAGCCTGTACTGAGTATTTGTCACTATGCTGAGTTGTGGGTGGAGTCAGTGATTGGCTGAAGGTGCCTTCTTTAAAGCGGGAACACTGGCTCAGCTTTCCTACCTCCTTACTCCCAGCTGGACCACGCTGCATCAACAAGTGATTGTCTGTGTGTGGAAGAGTGATGCCATTGTACACACTGTAAATATCTTCTTCTTCTTCAGCTGTGTGGGTGGAGAAGCTTTTCTGTTAGGGAGACGGTGTCCTTCTCACCTTCAGACATGAGATTAGAAAGAGAGGAGAGAGAGTTCAGATTACAGTGCAGATATGAATGAATGAATCCGTGCTCGTCCTCACGGCTCCTGCATGCTTTTTAAAAAGTGTGTGTTCAGCTCTGATCTCCAATCTGTTCTTTTCTCTCTTTGTTTCTTTCCTGGGTTCATGATCATCATCACACCGTCTGAGGCTCCTAAATATCCATGTTTGCTTGTTTCACTTTCACAGTTGAACTCTGGGAGTCAAAGATGTTTCAGCTCCAAACTCACTGAGAGCTCCTCGTGCCCACCACGTGACCAAAAACATCTTTGTGCTCACGTGCTGCACGTGTCTGAGACACTTTAGTTTGAAGGAGACAAACTGCAGACGCAGCATTTCCTGTTCCTGAGTGTAAAGCTGAGCATTTGAAATGAGCTCCACAGGGAAGCTGTAGGTGACAGAGATACTCACAGACTCACTGACGTTACAGTCTGTTAGCATCACGCAGTATCACAGACACACGGCAAGATTTAGTGCAAGTGCTGAGAGACACACAGCAGACATATTGACTGGAAACATATCAGACTGAAATAAAGCAGAAGCACATGTTAGCACATGCTAATATGATGTGGATGTGTTTAGTGTGGGAGCAGGACTCACCTGAGACACACCTGTGTGGATGATGCTGCTTCCTGCTCTGCTCTTTCTGCTGATTCAGCTTCTTCATCACGTCTGAGGCTCTGTCACAGTTTGTTTGTTAACATCATCATGGACACAACACAAGCACATTTATTTGACATTTCCTATGATTGTGATTGATGTGGATGTAGAACATGTCACTATTTCATTGTTTAATAAAGTAAATGTTCCATTAGAAACAAAGACAGTAGAATTATAAACAGAGTTTGAAACATGAGACATTTGATGGAAGTTTGACCTTATTTGACCTTGAAAAAGAGCTCAGAGCTCCAAAATGGCTCTAAAGAGCATTATTATCACTTTGACCTTCAGATCCATCTGTTGACCTTGAAAGTGAGGTCAGAGGTCAGATGTGAGCTGATATGTGAAATCTTCATGTGCTCCTTTCTACATGTTGATGATCCACAGCACACTTGTTCCAATCCTAGTTTCTAAGTTTGAGGCTTTTTCTCAGTTTCCATCAATAAATCATGAAGTCGACCTTGAAGACTTGGGTGGATGTGAGCCAGATTTGAATAGATTGTTAACATGAGCCCGCTCTACACCCCTACAAAGTTTGATCAGAGTTCATTCACAACTATTCGAGCTCTCGTGTTCACACACAGAACGTAAACTTTATTGTCATCTCTGCTATATACAGTGTTGCGCCCCTGTCTAGGGGTACAGGAACGTAGCATATGAGTTAAAAAAAAAAGGAAGTGACCCCGCCCTGGTCCCCAAAACCATACACAGAAAAACTAATTTCTTAGTGAACGGTGGTTTATTTGTCTACACTGAAAAATGAAACTCCTGGGTGAACAAAGGCCAAAATAACAAACAAAACAAGCTAAGTCAGGAGAGGAGGTGTTGTCTAAAACCCTATGTGAAACAAAAACCAAACAACAGACAAACGCTACACCTAACTGAAATAAACAGGAGAAAACAGTACAAGGAAAAAATAATAAGGCAGCTCACCCCTTCTGTTTCAGTGCTGTTTACAAGTGAAAACTAATGTACACACTATATACAAAGCTCGGTGAGTCACGAGAATCTCAAACACGAATGCTACAGGTTTTGAAAGCCAGGGTCAGGTCTGCTGCTGCTGTCAGTGGCTGCCCCGGCACAACTGCTGGTGAGGGATTTTGAAAAGAGCCACATGATCAGGAACCAATCAGCCGCCGCCAGCTCTCCAATCGGGAAGGACCTGTGGAGTCTTAAAGACAGAGCACAACAAAAGTACACAGCCGGCCCAGGGCCGTAACAACAGTTCAGTATGTAGAGAGACGAGACGATGAGGCTCCAGTTCCATTCAGAGCAAAAGAACAACAATAAAAATAGGAAGAATAAGAATAATAAGAATAAATATATACACACTTGAGACTGAGGAGAGGAGACTCTGGAACAATGATGGCTTGTAGATGTTTTGCTGCTGTGGCTCAGGGACTTGGGAAGTTCACACTCTCCAGCTTCATCTGACCCACTATCTCCTGATTATCACCACACCTCCCCAGGTTCTTCCTCACTGCATCCAACCAGCCTTCTAGCCTTTTTGCTCTTATCATGTGTGATGGAGATGATGCTGCCCAGCCTGATGGAGGCACCACTTTACAGTTCAGCACAGTCCAGTGGGTGGTGCTGCCTCCACTGACTCAACCTCCAGCTCAGCCACCCTCTGCTGGTCCCTTATACTGCAGTGTTCCTGGAATACTGTTTTGCTCTCACTGACCTCCTCCTGAGCCTCCTAAGGGTCTCCACCTCCACTGCTGACGGTGATGCTCAGAGCATCCCCAGTGTTTCCTACCTTGCTGCACATCTTTGTGTCTCCTTTGTTTCCATCAACACAGACATTAACCCACAAAGTCTGACACTGTAGCTTCATGACCAGCAGGAAGATGATGACCATGCTGTGTTGTCTGTTTGTTGTACTGGAGGTTAGAGATGCAGAAGATAAAGAAGGTGGTGAGTGTGTCCATGGATGATACAGTGGTGTAAAAGTCTTTGCCTGATTTCCTGAGTTTTGCACATTTGCCACTCTTACATGTTTCACATCACCAAACAAATTTTTATAAAAGATGGTTTCATTGATTAAGAGAGAAAAGTCATCCAAGCCTGGTGCTGTGTAAAAAAGTAACTGTCCATCTTGTTAAATGATGAATTAACTGATTAACACATTCTTTAGAAAGCTGAGTTCAGTTTCACTAAACACACTCCGGCCTGATTACTGACAGACCTGCTGAATCAACAATTCACTTCAGTAGAAGCTGACTGACAAACTGAAGCAGGTAACAGATCTCAGAAAGCAACACATCATGCTGCTGTCACAGTCCTGGGTCTGTGGGCCAGTCTGTGTAATTCTGATTTAACTTATATTCTTTGATTTGTTGTTGTTCATGGTTTTGGTTCTCTTTGATTTCTCCCTGTGTTATATTTGTATTTCCTAGTCTTTAGGTTTTGCTCTCTGTGCCCTTCCTGTGTTCATGTTTCTTGTTTTACTCCCTCTTGTCTCCTTGCTTAATGTTCCCTTTCCTGTCTGTCATAGGTCATCCATCTGTGTCTCATGAGTCCTGTATTTGGGTCCTACTCCTGCCTGCCACAGCACCTTTACATGAAAGCCACGACCTAAAGAAACACCTGAAAAACAAAGTCACTGACATCTATCAGTTTGGGAAGGGTTACAAAGTCATATCTAAGGCTTTGGGACCAGCGAACCATCCATCCATACTCTTTGCCTTTTGGGAGTTGGGATTCTTTTCACACTCACATTCACACAATTTAAAGACTCCAATTAACCTTTAACCACTAACTAGATGTGTTTGGAGGAAGCTGGAGTACCCAAAAAGAACAGGCAACTCCACACAGAAAGACCCTGGCCTGATGGAGGAATTGAACTCAGGACCTTCTTGCTGCAAGGCAACAGTGATAACCACTGTGCCGCCCGACAGTGAGACCTATTAGCCACAAATGGAGAAAACTGGGAACAGTGATGAAGCTTCTCAGGAGTGACCGGCCAACCAAAATTACTCCACGAGTGCAGCGACGACTCATCCGGGAGGTCACAGAAGGACCCAGAACAACATTAAAGAACAGCAGGTTCAGTTCACATGTTTCAGTTAAGGTCAGAGTTCATGATTCAACATTCAAGAAGAAAACCACTGCTGATCAAAAAGAACAAAAAGGCTCGTCTCACATTTGCCAAAACATCTTGACTGATGAGACAAAAGTTGAACGTTGAGTCCTGACCTGAATACAACTGAAATGCTGTGGGGTGACCTTAAAAAGGTGGTTTATCCCTGAAAAGCCTCCAATTCTGCAAAGATGAGTGGGCCAAAATTCCTCCTCTGTAAAAGACTCAGTTATCACAAACACTTGATTGCAGCTGTTGTTGGTAAGAGTCGCCCAACCAGGTATTAAGTTTAGGGGGCGATCACTTTTTCACACATGTAGGTTTGGATTATTTCTCCCTTAATAATAAACACCTTCATTTAGAAACAGCATTTTGTGTTTATTTGTGTTTTCTTTGTCTAATATTTACATTTGTTTGATGATCTGAAACATTGAAGTGTGACAAACATGCATAAAATAGGAAATCTGAAAGGGATCAAACATTTTCATCCATGCTCAGATAAGGCTTTTGATAAGTAAAGTTCGCTGAACTGGAAGTAAAATGTGGTTTGATGATGGTTGATGTGCTTTCCAAATGGTTAGAAGTTTTTCCTTCTATTAAAGGAGGTATCCTGAACTCCCAACTGAGACTGGATGAGAAGTTTTTTTCAGAGAACTAGCGGGAAGCAGGAACCATTCCAGGCACAGCTGACAACCCAGACAGGGGTTAAGGTCAAGGTTGATGCCATTTGAGGTCCTGCTAGTCATCACAAGAAGATTTCAGAGCCACAGCAATAACTCAGAGGGTTAGAAAGATTACTGCGTTTGACACTGAGGAAGACAACCAGGGTGTACGACGTGCTCTGCCCTCTCATCATACAGCTGCGTTGGAACGAGAGAGTGAGGGGTGGAAGAGCGGCCTCCTCCAACAAGAGCGTGCCAAACTCCAACTCAGTGACCGCAGAGCAGACTCTGTGTCAGCAAAGAGGGATCAGCAATGGAACACAGACAACACTCGACTAAACAGTCAGGCCGGTTTTGCCCAAGAGGTTTAGTGTGTTTTTACCTTAAGGTGGTGATTGGTAATGATACATTTACATGACTCTCTGAACATCACAAATTCTTTTAGAGTCCTGATCCTGATTAAAAGTGACTGAAGTAATTACAGTATGCAAGTTTCACAGCTACCTGACTAACGGTTACTAGTGTACATTTTGTATGGCAGCCAGACTGCTTTTCTAGCATGTCAGTGCCTGATGCGTAAGTGCATTAGATCCTGATTATCCTGGTCAACATAGCGACAACAGTTGTAAGTTGCTTTGACATATGTACTGAACTTTGATACATTGTTTGACACCCTAAAAGTAGGATTTGGGGGTCATTTTAATTCACTGAGGGATTTTACTAGGCTTTCAACATGTTGGGAGAGAATGAAGTTGTTCTTTCAGAGGTAAATGTGATAGAAAACAAGGACTATCACTCTGTTGTAATTTTAGCTCAGAAGTGTTTGATGTATGGTGGCGGTGTGGAAACACATGGCTACTTCTGGGTTTTACCCCAGACTTTAAGAAGCACTAACATCAAAGTTAGCTTATGTTTGTTTTATTAATTTATCCACAGGTTCAGTCGTATCCACTGTCCTTGATGGTAAACATCTGGATGGGGCAAATAGAACGGCACAAAGGAGTGTGTGTGATGTTTGGTGAGGCATGTTTGACTTATTCCCTAACAATACAGGGATGAAGGTTCTTTTACAGAAACAGTTACTGAACTGGGAAACATGGTTTGATGGATTTTATGATAAAGTGGAGAAATATGTCTCACACTGAAGGGCTTCCTTATCTTAGCAACAGGTTCTCATGAATGAACAATTTGAGGTAACTAAGCTTTCTTTTAGCAGATGAATAACTAATGCTGTTTAATATTTTTGTGTGTTTTTCTTTTGTATTTTTACTGTTATTTTTTTAACAAAAAGGCAGAGAGGAAGAGGAAGAGGAGAGGATAGTAGAGTGAGGATGAAAATTAAAGTTTGAATTCTTTTTTCCTGACACTGTAGAAGGATGCACATTGTGACATCCCTTTAATCGCGCAATGGTGTTGATATAATGTGCAGGAATTGGAGAAGAAATTTCTGTAATTAATGTGATTTGGGGTGATTCACAAAGGGTGGAATTGTGGTGGCAAATTTCTTTATTCTATGTGTTGATCACATATTTTAACAATATCACTTTGTCACTTAGGATAGCTTCACATCTGCGTCTTATGTTTCCACACACACAGTGAGGCCATTGTGAGTATGCCTGAGACATCCAGGCGTCGTGTGTGTGGGGGGTTTGTCTCATGCTTGTAATTGTTTGAAGGGAAAGTTTCAAGGATGAGCTGAACTGAAGGTTTAGACTCACGTGATGTGTTGTGGAATGTTTTTGTGTGTGTATATAAGAGGTCAGGGCGGCGGCCATCTCTAGAGACCGCTTTGGCGTTTTATCAGAGCGTTTCTTTCCACATTGTAATATGTAATTAAACCCACTTCAAAAAGACGCTCACCGGGTGTTTGTAGTTTATTTAAAATTTCCACGACACCACTAAACTGCACTTTGTCTTTGTTTTCATTCCCATTTTCACATCTGTGAAGAAACGTTCATCTCCATCAGCTGCTGCGCTTCACTCACATTTGGAGATTATGTATCGTAATTTCAGGAGCTGGACCACGCCTCCAAACACGCTCCTTCCAGTGGTCATCTATATAGGTTCCCCCAGTTCTGCAAGCTGTTCATTCTCGTTTACGTGCCCCACCCTCCCTTCTTGTTTTCAATACTTCTTCACTTCTATTTAGTGCACGGGGATCTGCCAGGCACAGGAGCTGTCGCCAGTCCCCTCAGAGGCCTTCCCCAAACCGCAGCTCAATTCATGTCCAAGCATTCACCTTTACCTACTAAAACACTGTCAAACCTAACATGAGGACGTGGGCCCAGCTAGTGAAGTATGAAGTGTCCACTTCCTGTGTTGTTGCAGGTGACGGAGGCCTGTTTCCTGCTGCTGCCACACATTCAGTCAGTAGAAAGCATGGAGGTGATGGAGGAGCTCACAGCAGGTCCCAGCTGAGCCACACTGTCAGTGTTGGCCGGCGGTCATGTGTCGATTCAAACAAAATGGCATGAGACTGGAATAAAATGTATCCATAAACTGGGAGACTTTATTAAAGAGAACGCACATTTACACACCAACACAGCAAAGAACCCAACATCCTGCAAAAGAAGCAACCAGGAAAGATGAGTACTGTTAACATACTTCTCTTAATACATATACAAATAATTTAGGTTACAGAACAAAGATAAAATGTGAACAGGTCTAACTCAGGTTCTTTTTCCTGACACAGGTATGATGGCCAGTCCTCCTGTCTCTGCACCTTTCACAAGCAGTTCACTTAAATACTACCTAAGGACCCTGATGAGAATCACTAACCTCAAATGTGTTTTTTAAATAACAATCACTCAAATTAATACAAATACAGGTAAGGGTAATAGACCCCCTGGTCTCCATTAAACACACTTTAGCACAGGTGTTGTGTGTGCTGCCACCTCCTTATTCCTCACTACGTAAATCCTCGCCTCCTTCCCTCTCCTCCTTGGTCCCTCCCACCTTAGAGGCGAGCACAGAGGAGTGTGGTCAGCGCGGCTGTGGTGCTCAGACACTTGAACTGTGGTGTTTGTCCATCGTTTAGTTACAGTTACTGCTGTGTGTTTTGATCTCTGACAGGTCAGCAGAGGATGACTCATGACAGCTTTTATCCAATCAGGGCGCAGAAACAGGTCAGCGAGCATCGAGAGAAACGGGAGGCATCTGAGCTCAGTTTCAGGTGTTAGTGCAAAAGCTCTGAATCCTTTTGTAAATGTGAGATTTCACTTTTTTCTTTCTCATAAATGTAGAAAAGCTCCTAAAACTCAGAGCTGAGTTTGTCATCACGGGGCCCTGAGTGCAGATCACTGAGGAGCAGGAAGGGAAACATGACAACATGTTAGAGACTGAACACCACCTCAGCCTGCTCACTCACAAGTCTCCACCTGCTGTGACTCCACCTGTGTCTCCAGGGGTGGTGTCCAGCTGTGTGGCCTCTTTGGAGTTGAATCATCGAACAGCTGATTTGTTAAACTCTGTATTTTAATGAGTTTTGTTCATTTCTGCAACTTTTATGAATAAAAGTTGGTTCTTGGTGAACAAAGACAGAAACTTTTACAAACTCAGCTTTGATTTTAAGCTAGAATGAGACAGTTGTGTGTCTGTGCTGGTCGCTGAGATTGATTGTTGTGTTTCTGAGGTTAATTGTTACTGAATGGTGTTTCTGTTTCATCGCTGCCTCACTGTTTGGACTTTTTCATTGTGTTCCTGTCTCGGGTTTATCTCCTGTGACTCGTTTCAGTTTGTGTTGTGAGTTTATTGTGGTGCTGCCTCCTCAGTGTGCGTCTGGATCGTGTTCAGTTATTTCTCGTCTTGTTCATTCGTTGCTGTTTGAGTTGTTTAATGTTTTACTTTAGTCTGATTTCTCTGACTGTCATAAAACCTTCATCTTTTTAATCTGAAGTCCAGAGTTCAGTGTTTGATTTCATGTGTAGTTAATCATTTCTTCTTCCTGCTGGCATCCTTTGTCCTTTATTTCTCTTTCTCTTTATTTATCTTTATTTCTCTGTTGTTCCTGATTGTAGAGCTGAGGTAAACATAAAGCACCACTTCTGTTTCCTTCTTTTATTTGTAGAAGAACGTGTCTGCATGTGTTTCTGAGTAAAGTGTGCAGTGATAGAAACAGCCTGGTTTACATGTGAACACTTTAATGACAGATTTAGAGCTCAGTGCATGAATCTGAAATAATAACACACGTGTACATTTCAGCCTTTGTGGAGTTCTGTTGGTCTTTGAAACAATAATGGTCTCCTCAGATTAATCACATCCATATATGTCAGATGCTGTTTGGTTTCTAGTTCAGCTGTTTGTGGAGGTCAAAGGTGTGTTCAGTGTCTCCAAAAAGACTCTGAAATCACAGGAGTCTGTGACGTGTCATAAAAAGGTTCTTGCTCAGGCTGAAATCACCACATTAATTCCATAAACACTCATGTACAACACAGAGTGAAGCTTTATGTTGGTGTGTGTGTGCAGTGTGTAGCATCCATGCTAACATAAACTCACTGAAGCACCAAAGGTTTGTGTTTCAGTTTTATTGTGTTTGATTCATAAAGGCTGGTTGTAAATGACGGTCATGTGACAGGACTTTGAGCTTTCTGTGTGTCGCTGTGAACCTGGAGCAGTTACACTACGAGGAGACTGAACGTCCTCCTCTTTCCTCAGAAGTGATCTGTGGCCGGCCGGACTTCATTCCACAGATCTGGTTTAACAAAGTGTGAAGCTGAACTCTGTGACAGTGTGAGCAGTGTGAGAGTGTCAGTAGATGATCAGCAGAGGAAAGTGAGAGCTGCTGTGAGCTGATGTCCTGAAGGGCTTTTAAAGAGTCTCTGAGTTTGACAGGAACATGAAGATGTTTGTGGTGTTTGTGATCCTCCTGCACGGTAAGTACACCTTCCTCTCTCTGCTCTCATCATCATCTCTCTCTCTTTAATGTGTTGAAGTGCAGCAGGAGGAGATTTCCATCAAACACTGGATTCTGATTCAGATCAAACTAACAATCCAAAGCAGCAACTTTCAAATCACTGGATTCTTCTTGGTGGCTTTCAGATGAGCTCATGTTACAATCAGCTGCTGTGTGTGTGTTGTTGTGTAGCTGAAGCTCTGACTCACATTTCATATGTGACCAAAGGCAAGGGCGTAGATATGGTTTTGGCATTGGTGGGGACGGATGATTCAACCACCGAACCCTGCCCTGTTTCTTTTCTTTTTCCTTTTTGTCTTTGCTTCTTGATAAAAGGGGACAAATATACTTGCCTACATATGCTATTCTACATGCTTTTAAACCATTTAAAATTACAATTCAATATCCAGCGATTCAATAATCACTGGATATTGGTGGGGACATGTCCCTTCCGTCCATGCCAAATCTACGCCCTTGACCAAAGGAAACTTGGTGCTGTGTGACACACTTTAGATTCTCTGCTGCTGCTTTGAACTCTTCAAACTAAAGAGCCAAACTGATGATTGACTGTGCAGCTCTGACATGTGTAGAAATGTTTAGCTTATTTTAGAGTTTAGACATGTAGGAATGTTTAGTTTGTTTTAGAGTTTAGAAATGTGTTAAGATAGAATGTAGAATTATGGTAGAGACACTGACACTGCCCTGGATATAAATAAAGGCCTGACTGTGTCATGAACTTAGGAGTAGATCTTAGGAGACCCTCCCCAGTTGAACTGTGAAAGTCAGACAAAGAGGAGTTAATGCTGAGTGGAAATTCCCCAGAGGATACCTGTGTGGGAGTCTCAACATGTAACTTGATAACAGTGGTCTGGAAGGGAGATGGTTTTTATGGCCCCTAGGAAGAGACACACACCCACAGTGTTTTAACTGTTACACTCACACATCCACATGCACATTCACTCACGTGCACTCACATAGACACGCGGGTACGTGCACACACAGGCACTCACGTGCTCGTGCATACACACACAGACATACGGAGTTTCCAGCACACCATGGGGGGATTTATGATGGGGTTGCCTCTATAAAGCTGGCTGTGACTAACAAAGGGGTGAAGATTGTTTCAGAGGGACACCGGCCTCGTCTTCCCTTCTAGAAGTGCATGCTTAAATGAAGATGAATAAAGATGAATAAAGATTTTGTAAAAATAACTACTGAAGTTCCGGTGCCATTTCTGGATCCCTCGACGAATCAAAGAACCGGGGCGAAACTGATTTCGTAACACATGGCACCAAATGTCCCTGTTATCAGCTGCTGGATGGACGTTATCAGAGCTTTTTAGTCTCACACGGATCACCAGGAGCTCCTCCTCTGTCTGCAAACAGGCTCAGCAGCTCTGATCATTCATTGGAGTCAGCACAGAGTGTGGAGACATCTAGTGGTCGTGGAGAGAAGTGCATGTAACATGTGTGCATCAGGTTTTTAAAAAACGTTGTCCAATCACAGACCTTCTCATGCTTTTAAGTAGAGACAACATGCACACAGCTCAGGATGCGAAGCTTGTGTCCCAGTTTAGCTCAGTGGGTCGAGCAGCTGAAAGGCTGCTGCAGGGGCTCAGGTTCAATTCTGCAACAGATTTTATTGAAAGGTCCGATCAGACTGAATTTTCTCCTCGTTTCTTTGGATATTCCATATTTTATGGAAATATGAGAATTCACAGAAGACCAAACATCAGCCGAGAGTTTGCTGAACAGTCCAACATGTGATGAGTCAGACTGACATCGTTCACACAGGGAACAGAGTGAGCTCTGAGCAGGTCACTTCAATAAGAAGGAAAACAAAAGGAATCATTAAATATGATTACACTGACTGTCTGATATAACAGAAATATAATGCCCTCCATGGCTCAGTGATCACAGCAGAGATATGAAAACACAAAGCAGAAGAGCTGAGAGGAACTGGGAGAAAGAAGAACAACCCCAAGGTTTTATTACAGGTGATAAGACCTTCTTGATCCTCCTGGATCCTGTCTGAGCTCATCTTAGACCAAGTTCAAACTTCATGTTTTTATCACAAACTTTGAAAAGTCTGCTGCTTCTCAGTTAATCCTACAGAAGAACAGAAGGAATATTTCTAGAAATATCTCTCAGGTTTATTTCAAACAGCACAGAAACAGCTCTGATCACAGTGATCAATGCTTTATTGTTGCTGTTGGATCATTATTATTATTATTAGACTCTGGACTTCCTGCCTCTTCCTTTTTTATCTGTGAGTTGTTAAAATGTTTCTGTCGTTATGTCTCCTGGTTTCTGTAAATGTGTCTAAACTTGATCTTTACCTTAAAGTGACTCATGGAGTCTCTGTCTGTGTCCTCAGTTTCCCAGCATGCCTCAGCTGTGGGGTCATATGAGGGGGACTCGTTCATCCTGCCCTGTCAGTTCCCCACAGAAAGACTGTTTGAGCCCACAGTGGTGTGGAGTCGCTCCGACCTCAGTCCTCCAACCGTCCACCAGCGTCAGCTTCAAGGAGACGAACTGAAAGATCAAAACCAGCGTTACAGCGGCCGAACATCCATGAAGACTGATGCTCTGCAGACTGGAGACCTCAGCCTGACCCTGACCAACCTCCAACTGTCTGACAGCGCCACCTACACCTGCTCCATCAGAGAATTTGGACGTGAACTGAGTCTGAGTGATGTACAGCTGCAGGTCAAAGGTCAGCAACAAACTGTCACGGTCCCCGTGCCTCACCGGCTGACTCCGGGTTAGGCAACATGTGTTTGTTTTTGTTCTCTCTCCCTCTCCCTCTTTCCCCTGCCGCGGCAGGGCTCACTGCGGGCTCCGTCCCTGGCCCACGCACCTGTGCTCATCATCACACCTGTTGCTGTTTACTGCAATCAGAAGGGCTTCTTAAAATGGCAGACCTACGCTACTCGTCGCTGGAACTTTGAGCCACCCGCGTTAGTGCATCTACAATCTGTCTAAGTCTGTGAGTTTCGTTGTGATCTGGAACTAATCGGATTTTTCTGTGTGTGCATGTGTAGATACTCCCTGGACCCGTCCCTGTATTCCTGAGCGAACATGCGAGCGAGAGGAGCGACTGGAGGAAAAGGAGTGGGATTGTTTGCTGAGAGAGCAGAGTGTGTTTTCGGACCCTTCCCCTTTCCCTCGTACCCTGGAGCCCCGGACCCTTCCCCCGAGCACTTTATATACAGTGGCTTGCAAAAGTATTCGGCCCCCTTGAACATTTCTACATTTTGTCACATTACAGCCACAAACATGAATCAATTTTATTGGAATTCCATGTGAAAGACCAATACAAAGTGGTGTACACGTGAGAAGTGGAACAAAAATCATACATGATTCCAAACATTTTTTACAAATAAATAACTGAAAAGTTGGGTGTGCGTAATTATTCAGCCCCCTGAGTCAATACTTTGTAGAACCACCTTTTGCTGCAGTTACAGCTGCCAGTCTTTTAGGGTATGTCTCTACCAGCTTTGCACATCTAGAGACTAAAATTCTTGCCCATTCTTCTTTGCAAAACAGCTCCAGCTCAGTCAGATTAGATGGACAGCGTTTGTGAACAGCAGTTTTCAGATCTTGCCACAGATTCTCGATTGGATTTAGACACCAGACAGGTCAGGGATAAAGTTATTGAGAAATTTAAAGCAGGCTTAGGCTACAAAAAGATTTCCCAAGCCTTGAACATCCCACGGAGCACTGTTCAAGCCATCATTCAGAAATGGAAGGAGTATGGCACAACTGTAAACCTACCAAGACAAGGCCATCCACCTAAACTCACAGGCCGAACAAGGAGAGTGCTGATCAGAAATGCAGCCAAGAGGCCCATGGTGACTCTGGACGAGCTGCAGAGATCTACAGCTCAGGTGGGGGAATCTGTCCATAGGACAACTATTAGTCGTGCACTCCACAAAGTTGGCCTTTATGGAAGAGTGGCAAGAAGAAAGCCATTGTTAACAGAAAACCATACGAAGTCCCGTTTGCAGTTTGCCACAAGCCATGTGGGGGACACAGCAAGCATGTGGAAGAAGGTGCTCTGGTCAGATGAGACCAAAATGGAACTTTGTGGCCAAAATGCAAAACGCTATGTGTGGCGGAAAACTAACACTGCACATCATTCTGAACACACCATCCCCACTGTCAAATATGGTGGTGGCAGCATCATGCTCTGGGGGTGCTTCTCTTCAGCAGGGACAGGGAAGCTGGTCAGAGTTGATGGGAAGATGGATGGAGCCAAATACAGGGCAATCTTGGAAGAAAACCTCTTGGAGTCTGCAAAAGACTTGAGACTGGGGCAGAGGTTCACCTTCCAGCAGGACAACGACCCTAAACATAAAGCCAGGGCAACAATGGAATGGTTTAAAACAAAACATATCCATGTGTTAGAATGGCCCAGTCAAAGTCCAGATCTGAATCCAATCGAGAATCTGTGGCAATATCTGAAAACTGCTGTTCACAAACGCTGTCCATCTAATCTGACTGAGCTGGAGCTGTTTTGCAAAGAAGAATGGGCAAAGATTTCAGTCTGTAGATGTGCAAAGCTGGTAGAGACATACCCTAAAAGACTGGCAGCTGTAATTGCAGCAAAAGGTGGTTCTACAAAGTATTGACTCAGGGGGCTGAATAATTACGCACACCCCACTTTTCAGTTATTTATTTGTAAAAAATGTTTGGAATCATTTATGATTTTGGTCCCACTTCTCACGTGTACACCACTTTGTATTGGTCTTTCACCTGGAATTCCAATAAAATTGATTCATGTTTGTGGCTGTAATGTGACAAAATGTGGGAAAGTTCAAGGGGGCCGAATACTTTTGCAAGCCACTGTATATATATTCAGCCGGTGAAACCACTGTAAATAAACGCGCTATCAGTTTTTGCAAAAGTCTCCTGGTCTGCGCCTGAGTCCGTTTAAAAAACCGTGTCACAAACACCTGCTGTGGATATATCTGACATCACTCAGATAAAACAGTATTATTTTAACACTATCAGAATAACTGTGTTAGCTTTATGATTGAAGTAAAGGCCTATTCATTAAATTAATTACAGTCATTCATTCAGAGGTCAAAGGTCATGTTGTTCTTTGTGTTTCTCCACAGAACGGTTTCCATCCTGGGCCGCAGCTCTCCTGGTTCTCCTGGTTCTTCTTGTGGTTTCTGGAGGACTTTTATTTCATTTCCGGCACTATTTCATGTCAGGTGAGTGTCTCCTACTACACTACCCATAATGCCGATGGTTAGCAGGTGTCCTCTGGTGTCTCCTTGACTGCGGCTCACACAAACTTGTTCCAGAAGCTGAAAGAGTTGAGAGTTACAAACAGCTGATACAGAGAGCTGAAGAGAAACTTCCAGGTTTGTTCCAGAAGTCAGAAAACCTCCTTCAGACTCAGTCATTGATCAGTGAAACAGCTCCACAACATGACTTTACTAAACAGTGTGTGTGCTTCACTGCATTGATCTGACACAGAGGCTGCATGTGGACAAGCTGTTCTTCTTCTGTGGTGGTAAACAGCAGGCTGACATGGAAACATGTGCTGACAGTAAATGTTGCAGCAGCTTCAGTAAATGTTCCTCCTTGAGTTGTGCTCAGTCATGTGGTGGAGAGCTTCAGATGTTCAGAGCAGACACATGAGATCTTCATGGTTTCTGTGCTGATGTGTGTGAGACATGGCCGACTGTGGAGGCTCAGTCTGTCTGTTCTTCTGCTCTTCATCCAACATGTCTGCAGCACTTTACAGGACGCTGCAGACTAGTTACCAAAGAACGAGTCAGGAACACATCAGGAACAAACTGAGACACAATCTGACTGAGACTAGAAGACAAGGAGGGGACAGAGAGGTCATGTGACCATACAGCTGCTAATGATGTCATCATGTTGTGCTTTGTTGTTCTCTCAGTTTATAAGGTGGGGGTGGATTCAGGGGTGGAGTCTGTCCAGCTGCCCTGCAAAACCACAATTTGCCTTCCTAAAGATGCTAAAGTGGAGTGGAAGGAAAATTACATGATTGCCAACATACCAAACGACAGGAAGGTCCACATGTATGAGAACGGCTCTGACCAGCCTGAAGAACAGGACGATAAATACAAGAACCGAACAAAGATGAAGAGAAACTTACTGGAACCTGGAGACCTCAGTCTGACCCTGAAACACCCCACAGATGGAGACAACTCCACCTACACCTGCACCGCCTACAGCAGGGAGGGAAACATCCTGATGAAGAAAGAAGTGCTGCTCACTGTCATAGGTCAGTGCTGTAGATACAGGTCAAAGGTCAGAGGTCAGACTCATGATGGTGGTTCAGTCTCAGTGGGCTCCATCCAATAATGTTACAGTGTTAGCATGTCTGATGTTTGTGGCTGTTTTGGTTTTTATTTGATTTCCAGCCAAATGCAAAAGCTTCAGCAGATGAACTGTAGGAGCAAAGTTCATGTGTGAGACTTCATCTGAAAGGTAACATCTTCTAGTTTCTGAACATGTGTTTGTTTAGCATGTGGCTAAAACACAGGCTAAGCTAAGTCAGTTCAAATATCAGTAAAAACCTTCTTTGGTCCTCATCTATAATCAGTCATATCTGAGTCACAATAACTAGAAGATGATTTCTAGCAGAACTGTGAAAATCTCCACATCCTTTCTCCATCTTGATGCATTCTCAATCATCCAGGAAAGTAAATCTCCAAAAGTTGAATCTGTTCATCTGGACGTAGCGTTTTGTGGGAGAAACATTTCGTCACTCATCCAAGTGACTTCTTCAGTCTCAGCTGACTGCAGGTTTCCCCAAACCTTATAAACAGTACATTTGCATAATGACTGAAACCAGCCCACTGAAGGAACAATGGGCTGTGAGGTCAGTTCCTTAATCGTAATTATGCAAATTCCCATGACCATTGATCAACAACCACTGACCAAAACCCACTGATCAAAGAACACTGATCAATGGCCATGAGTATCATTCACAGAGAGTTGGGGAATGGCTGCAATCACAGCATTGTAAGATGGCGAAAGATGTACCCTTAGGCCCCCTCCTCGATTCAGAGATGGTCTTTCCCTTTTCACGTAAATGGCCTCCTTGACTCCACGCTCAAACCAGCGTTCCTCCCTGTCCAGGATGTGAACATCCTCATCATTGAAAGAGTGTCCACTGGCCTGTAGGTGTAAATAGACTGCAGAGTCCTGGCCTGATGAGGTTGCTCTTCTGTGTTGTGCCATCCGCTTCGCCAGAGGTTGTTTGGTTTCCTCGATGTATAAATCCTCGGCAATCCTCCTGGCACTTAACAGGATACACTATGTTACTCTGTTTGTGTCAGGGGACCCGATCCTTTGGGTGGACCAGTTTTTGGCGCAGCGTGTTTTGGGGTTTAAAAGCCACAGAGACGCGGTGTTTAGAAAAAATGCGTCTCAATTGCTCCGATACTCCTGACACATATGGGATCACTACAGGTTTTCGCCTGGGCAGCGGTTGTCCTTCTCTCCTGGATCGGCTGGAGCTTTCTTTAGGTGCCTTTCCCGCTTTGACAAAAGTCCAGCTGGGATAACCACATTTACTCAGGGCCTTCTTGATGTTCTTCTGCCTCCCTGGCCGCTGTGTCAGTGGGGATGGTGTTCGCTCTGTGTTGTAGCGTCCTGATGAAACCCAGTTTGTGCTCCAGTGGATGATGAGAGTCAAACCTTAGATACTGATCCGTATGTGTAGGTTTACGGTACACGTCAGCTTTTAGATGTTCCCCATTACTGATGGAAATCTCACAGTCTAAGAAGGCTAACCTGCCACTTTTCATATGGTGAATTTGATGTGTTGGTCCACCGAGTTAATGTGATCCGTGAAATGTAGTACGTCCTGAGATTTGATTTTCACCCAGGTGTCATCCACATATCTGAACCAATGGCTTGGTGGTGTTCCAGGGTAGGATAGCAAAGCCCTCTTTTCCACTTCTTCCATGTACAAATTGGCCACAATGGGTGAAACTGGGGAGCCCATGGCACACCCATGTTTCTGCCTGTAGAACTGACCCTTGTATGTGAAGTAGGTGGAATGAAGACACAGTTCCAAAAGCAAACACACTTGGTCGATGCTGAGAGTGGTCCTGTTGCTGAGGTTGGTGTCATCCTGTAATCTCTTACGGACTACCTCCAACGCTTCCGTGACTGGGATGCAAGTGAAGAGAGATGTAACGTCGTATCATGGTTTCATCTGCCTCCATAATGACATCTCTCACCTTCTCAACAAAATCCAGGGTGTTCTGGATGTGGTGTTCAGAGCTGCCCACCAGCGGGTTGAGGATCGAAGCCAGAAACTTGGAGATGTTATAGGTGACCGAGTTGATAATGCAGAAAATCGGTGTTAAAGATGCCCCCTGTTTATGTATTTTCAGTAAACCATACAGACTTGCTGTAGACTCCCCTGGGTACAGCCTGTGGTATGAGGTCCGGTCGATAGCCTTGTCTTGTTCTAACTGCTTCAGACAGTCTATGACCCTCTCCCTGTAGCCACTTCCTGGGTCTCGTTTCAGGGGCTCGTAAGTATTTTCATCACTGAGCAGTGACAAAATCTTCTCATGATAGTCTTTCTGGTTTAGCAATACTGTGCAGCTACCCTTGTCTGCCGGAAGGATGATAATGTTGTTGTCATCACTAAGTGATGTGAGTGCCTTCCTCTCCTCCATGGTGATGTTGGATGCTGGGGGCTTTGCATTGCTGAGACAGGCGGAAACTTTCGTCCGTAGTTGCTCTGCTTCCACTTCTGCAATATTGTTGTTACAAATTGCTGTTTCTGTGGCTGTGATCAGCTCCACTAGCGGGATTTGTCTCGGTGTGACAGCAAAATTCAACCATTAACAAGGATGTTTTTCTCTGTTTGGGTGAGCTGTCTGTCAGACAAATTCTTCACCCACTTGTCCACATCCTCCATGTCGCATCCTTGTCTCTTCTGGTCACTGAGGACACTCTCCGTATTTTGCGGTGGTTTCCGACGTACAACAAGTAAGTCAAACTTCCTTTGTTGCCTGGTCTTAGACTTCTTGTGCTGTGCTAGACGAGCCTTCTCAGTGAAGTCAAACACCTTTTTAAGAGTATTCTCATCTAAAAGCATAGTCAGTCTCCATCGGATCCGCTCCTCTTGAGATTTTAGCATGTCGATGGTAAAATTAGTTTGCCTCACCCGTTCATTAAGCAACTGATGCTGTGCCTTCTGGAGGATTTTTGTTGCCCGGAAGCCTTTAACTGAAGAGCTCATTTGCAGACTTTTAGGAGTAATCCTGTTTTGTTGGCATCTGAGGCTGAATCTCAGGTGGTTCCTGTTTTCCGCCATCTTACGTGCTGTTTGCTCATACTGACGTACAAGCTTTAGGCAGTCCTTGCCAAAGTGGGTTAAAACGTCTTGATGCATTCTCAATCATCCAGGAAAGTAAATCTCCAAAAGTTGAATCTGTTCATCTGGACGTAGCGTTTTGTGGGAGAAACGGTTCGTCACTCATCCAAGTGACTTCTTCAGTCTCAGCTGACTGCAGGTTTCCCCAAATCTTATAAACAGTACATTTGCATAATGACCGAAACCAGCCCACTGAAGGAACAATGGGCTGGGAGGTCAGTCTTAATTATGCAAATTCTCATGACCATTGGCCATGTTTATAAGATTTGGGGAAACCTGCAGTCAGCTAACACTGAAGAAGTCACTTGGACGAGTGACGAAACGTTTCTCCCACAAAACGCTACGTCCAAATGAACAGAATCAACTTTTGGAGATCCTTTCTCCATGTTATCATCCAAAGCTGTGTGAAGTTTCAGAGCTCTGCAGCTAACAGAGACTTTCAGTTTGCTGCTCTCTTCCTCTGACAGCTCCATTCTTAGGGAGCGTTAGTTCTCTGTTTCACTTTATTCCACTTATTCAGTCTGATGTTCTCTGATCTGTTTCTCTTGTTTAGTGTCTTAAATGCTGCCAGTGCCTCTCTTTGCTTTAACCAACCTTTCTCTTTATTTCTGAGCTTTTTAAGGACTTTAACTGATGCATCAACCTTTGAAAATGGAAAGAAATCAGTCAGATTCATGGCTGCATCAAAGTGTCACATGTAGTTCTCCCACATCAGCTGGATTATATCTATAGCAGCAAACAGCAGCTGTTCCACAAATCTTTGTCTGTCTTAATAAAGTTGGATCAGTTCAAATAGTTTGTTGCTCTGCACTTGAAAGCAGCAGTTTTTCTAATGCACCACCTTCATGTTTCCTTCATATTTGAATCCCCTGTAGATACTGACAGGTAACCATGTCACACAGAGCTCAAGCCTTTGAATCCAGCTGTGATTGTTGATTTTCTATTGAATGGACTTTTTCAAATCCAGCTGTAGGCCTGTGTTTGTGAGCTCATTAACAGCTGTTTATTTAGAGATACGTGGTCCTCACAGGACAGCCACTACAAACATATGATTTTATAGAATATGATGCATTACTGCAGATTCAACACAATAGAAAGGATTTGAAATGAGCTCAGCCTTAAACATGTGCAGCAGTAATATTGATCCATAGACACTGATGGGAACATTTTTCTGCACAATAAGTACTTTGACTTTTCAGACTTTATGTCCAATTTGCCAGTACTGCAGTTTTGTGTGTAGTGAGGTGTTTTCATGGTGTTTTATTGGTGCTTTTACTAAAGGAAGGCTTCTATCAAATTCTTCCAAATGTTGTCAAACTGAGCTGTGTGATGAAGTGAGTGTGACAGAAACACTCAGACTGTGTTTCTCTGCTTCATCAAGTCAAATCTGGTCCTCAGAGACTGAATAAAGTCCTGTCCCACTAACAGCAGCTCCAACAGTCTGTTCACTGCTTTCTTCCTGTCAGTCTTCATCTTTCTGCTGCGTCTCCTCTTCACACTGACCACTTTCTATCTAACAGTGAGCTCCCAGTGAAGCAGCAGCATTCAGCCTGTTAGAGTCAACACAAATGTCTCCATCCAAGCTCATGTTGTGCTTTGTTGTCCTCTCAGTCCCCCAGGTGGAGGTGGATTCAGGGGTGGAGTCTGTCCAGCTGCCCTTCAACACCACACTTCACCTGCCTGAAGACGCCAAAGTGGAGTGGAACGACAAATACGACACAAAGGTCCACGTGTATGAGAACGGCTCTGACCAGCCTGAAGAACAGGACCAAGTTTACAGAGACCGAATGAAGATGAATGAAGACCTGCTGAAAACTGGAGACCTCAGTCTGACCCTGAAATACCCCACAGATGATGACAACTACACTTACACCTGCACCGTCTACAGCAGGGAGGGAAACATCCTGCTGAAGAAACAAGTGGAGCTGAAAGTCAGAGGTCAGTGCTGTAGATACAGGTCAAAGGTCAGAGGTCATGTAGGAGTTTATTCTGTAAAAGCTTTTAGTTTGAATCTATTTTCAGTTCATTCAAATAAAATAAATTCTTTGATATTTTGATCTTAAAACCAAAAATGTCAGGCGGAGCAACTGTGTGTTTAAATGAACAGACTAAGAAGACCATTAAAATGATGCTAACTTCAAAATAAAGCCCAGGCTGTGGGAGTCACACACAGAGGAGAGCCAGGTGTGGAGGCCGAGCAGCCGCCCAAACGCCCCACGGCCACAGGTGGGAGTGGGGCCGGAGATACAAACACTACTGTGGGCTTGTTTCACAGCCTCACAAAGACACACAAAGTCCAGTTTGAGGAAGTGGGAGCGCTGTTTGGAATCCGGTTTGTGCCCATGTGGGTAAGGATGGTGTCGGCCTCCGGACGGGATCGTATTCTGCCAGGAAACTTGTCTAAAATGTCCCAGAGCGTCGGGCCGGGAAAAGACAGAGCGTACCCCCCTACTTTATTGTGAAATTCCTCACCATGGTAACTGAACACATCAGCTGGTCTGCAGCAGGTTATGTTCAGAGTTTGAGGCTCAAATTGGCTCAAAGTGTCCCATTTTCACTGATTGTTTCCCGACGACATGCTTCAAGTGTGATATGGATCCTCTGCTGAAGGAATCTGCTTTCTATCCACAACCTGTTGATCCGTATCTGACTAACAGCAGCGCAGGAAGCCCTGCAGTTATAGAGAAACTGTCTGAGTCGCATTGTTGCTGCAATTTACCTGCAACTGCTGATGAAGAAAAAGTCTCAATGTGTTTGTGTTTGGTCCTAATCTGCTGCCAAGTCTGTTTGACACTGCTGGATTTCCAGCTGATAGATGACAGATTAGAAACTGATCAGTCTATTGATCACACAATATTCTATCAATAGAATTGATTTGACTTTGATTTGTGTAACAAAGTGATTTCCACGTCTCCTTCATGATGTGACAGTGTCAGAGCTGAATGCACTTGTAGAGTATCATGTTTTTATGGCTCACATTTAAAGTGTTCCAGCTCTTTTTTTTTTTTTTTTTTTTTTTTTTTTTTTTTTTCATTTGCTGAATGCGGGACAGACTTTACTGGGGGAAAGAAAGGGGAGAAAGAAAGAGGGAAAGGAAAACAGCTGAGAAGAGGGACGGGGAAAAAGGGCAAAAAACAAAAACCAACAGAGTAAGCAGACAAAAAAAAATACATATATCGATCACCTGGATCACCTGTTGAGAAAGAAAAAAGAAAACAAGCAGAAGAAAACAAGGGTAATAGAATAAACAACATCACAATGATATATGGGAATATGGCAGTAAATATTAAATGTTAAACATTATTTTATTTTTTTTATTTATTTTTTTTATTTATTTATTTTTTTTTACAGTAAATACTAAATATTAAACATTATTGTGCAGCACGTGAGATCGACAGCGCACAGTGTGCTTTGAGGTAGGAGCCAAAAAGGGTGTAATTTGTGTGTGTGATCACCCGTGTGTACACCTGTGAGCATGAACGCGCTTGTTTTAAAAGGTTCCTTCATGTAATGATCTGCTAGAGGGTGTGGGGGGCCACTGCCCCGACCTCCAGGGCATGAAGCAGGTATGGAGGAGATCAAGACTCCAGACATCCAGAGGCCCTCAGAACACAAGAGACCAAGGAAGACCAACAGAGGGGCAGCTGCGCCACTATCCCAGAAAGAGCTGAGGAGAGTCCCAGATGAGGGGTCACTCAGCAGCCGCGGAGCAGAAGCCAGGGGGTTGCAGTGGCGTGCCCGTGAGCTCCGCCGGCAGCCAGCTGTGCCTGAGTGGCCGAGCCCCGGGCCGTGAGGCCGAGGGCACCCCATCCCCAAAGTGGCCCGAGCGAGCCCCAGGCTCCAGGCCCCAATAAGCAGCCGCCAAGGAGTGAGCCGGTGGGTACCTGGGCGCCCACCCGGAGACAGAGAACCACCAACGCACCGATGTCTGAGGGGCGTCCGCCACCGGCAGGGGAAGTGGTGGGGAGATGGGCCTCAAACCTTGGAGGGCCTGAGATGTCCCCAGAGAGGTGGCGTCTGATACCCAACCTGACATATAGACACAGACAAACAGGCACACACAGATACAAACATCTATTCCCACCCTCATGCTCTCATATACAATTACTCAACACTCACCCAACGTGGAGACAGACATAGAGACGCTGTACACACAATCACACTCCCCAAGCGTGCTCTAAGCCCCGAGTCTAGGTACCCTTGCCCCTGGAGGGGGAAACTGCACCCAGACTCAGGTGGTGTAACCCTTTTCCCTGCGGTGGGGAGAAGCAGACCGCCCGACTCCGCAGCAGCAGGAGGCCCCATACACCAGACCCCAGTCGGACGGCCAACTCCTCCTCCTAGCCCCCTGCTCCAGCAGGCCGCAGAGAGAACGGGGTGTAGGAAGACTCAAACCTCCCTCCACCCGCTCATATGTACTGTTGATGTATGTGTGTTCTAAGGTGTATTTAAAACCCAGGAGGGCATGGAGCCACCTGCCAGAGCAGCAGGTAAGCATATAGCCCCTCCTGCTAGCCCTCAATGTCTACATGTATTTAAAATTGAGAGGTGGAAAAGTGTTCCAGCTCTAATGTACAGCTGTCATATTAGAAATAGAAGCAGCTCTGATTTTAGTGCTCAAATAAATCTATGAAGTGATGAATTCACACATGAACAGTTTTCTGCAGCGTTCCTCTCGGCCTTATTTGCAGCTCCACTCTTGTTTTTGCTGTAATAATTATTTCTCTCCATGAGCTGTTTCTCTGCCTGAAGGAGGCGCCACTCCATCGCTTCATTTAGTGCAGAACAAGAGTCACATGATGCTGCTCTGTCAACACCAATCACACTTTGTACAGCTCATGTTGTGTTTGTTGTCCTCTCAGTCTGTCAGGTGGAGGTGGAGGAGGGGGCGGAGTCTGTCCAGCTGCCCTTCAAAACCACACAAAACCTGCCTGAAGATGCTGGAGTGGAGTGGGTACGCGTTGAGCCTGAACCATCAATGATTGCCCACCAGTATAAGAACGGCTCTCACAAACAGCACCAGGTTTACAGAGACCGAACGAAGATGAATGAAGACCTGCTGAAAACTGGAGACCTCAGTCTGACCCTGAAACACCCCAAAGAGAGAGACAGCGGAGGATACAGCTGTGAAATCTACAGCGAAGAGATCTTCCCCTATCGCATCGTGCGGAATGTGCTAAGGAAGAAAACAGTGCAGCTCAAAGTCAAAGGTTTGCTTGTCTGTCTGTGTGTGTGTGTGTGTGTGTGTGTGTGTATCTGTGTGTGTGTGTGTGTCTGACTGTCTTGTGTCTCCTCTGCAGGGAGAGTTCAGGTCCAGGATCAAACAGGGGACATCAGGAACAGAAGCAGCTCCATTGATCCGACTCCTCTGATGGCTGATCAATCAGTTTGATCTGTGTGTTCTTTGATTATTGATCAGTGATGTCAGAGTGGAGTCAGTGTGATGTTGTTGTTGTGTGTTTGAAACTTTTAGTGTCCATGAAGGTCTCTGCTGCCGTAGATCCTCTGAACTGTGACAGAGGTCTCACTCTGGAGGAAACTCTCAGCACTTTCCAGCAGCTCCTCCATCATGGAGGACGTTCCCTCACTGTAACAGGTGGAGGAGAGAGGAGAGGAAGCACAGGTGGATCCTCCTACAAACCACATGATCACATGACCAGAGGGGCGTGGCCTTCAGTGGTAGCAATAAAGGAACAGTCCACATGTTCCACTTTGAAGGCTCATCTCCAACAAAGCAGACCTGTGATCACTTTAACTCAGTATGATGGATTGTTTGGATTTGTCTTTGTTTCTCTGGCTTTTCTTGTGTGTCTGTGTGTCTTTGTATGTTGGATAGAGTCATGTGACCTGCCCAGGGACTACACATGGAAATGAGCAGTTTAGCTCAAATCTGGCAGGTTTCCATCTTCTGTTTTTATCCTGATGTCCATGAACATGAACACTGTCCCTGTCAAATAAATCCAGATACAAAGATCAGATCTACTGAGCATCATCAGCGTGTCAGCCGCTAACTGCATCTTCAAATAAATAAATGTGTCTGATCAGCGGTGATAAGAGGAGAGACGCTGAGCGAGTCAAACTTTAAAAACTGACTGAAAAAATTCGTCTTGGCTTCATTTTTCCTTCCAGTCTGAAAAAACTTCAATTTAATTATTTTAGAGAAATATGAGACATTTGAAGACCTTCATTTATTTGAATTTCAGAGTTTTTAATGAGCCACAGCAGCCCTGAATAAACACTTGAATTACTGTCTGAGCTGCTGCAGTTTCCTGCTGCGTCCACTGGGTGTCAGTAAAGCTGCAGGTGTCTCACCTGTGAGTCCAGCTGCGGGGAAACAGTCCAGCTGCTGGTTCTGCCTCCAGCTGAGGAAACACTTCATTCCTTTTATTGCTGATCTCTCTTTATGAATCCACCTGAACTCGTCTGATCCTGGAAACCTTTCACTTTCCTTCCTTGCTGTCTCCGTCTGTCTCTCACTTTCACATTGGTTGGTTCCTCTCTGAATCTCTCCTCTTATCTGTGAACATTCATGAGGAAAAAGCAGAATCAGTTCAGGCTTCGCTCTCACAGGATTTTAATGTTTGTGCTCAGAGTCTTTTCAATGAGCTCCATCTTTTCCTGGAATCATCTCCAGAAGGAGTTGAAAGGATCCGTGTTACACAACGTGGCCACTTTAAGTCCATGAAAAGGATCCAGGAAATAGTCAGAGCCCAAAAGAACTGGGTGGAAGTGAAAGGTGTGTTTTCTTTGATGACGTCACCAAAATGAGAGCTTTGTAAAAACAGGAGAAAGAAATGTGCCAGTTTATTAAACACGTCTCATTTCAACTTCCCGATGAAAGTGTCGCTTTGAAGTCAAAATCTGAATCCAAGACTGAGCTGTGTTTTTGTTTCTGCAAAGTTCTTCCACAAACTCAGGTTTTCAAACAGCTGTGACAGCTGCCTCTGTGTGTCAGGAAGTCTTTGAGCTTCTTTATCATAATATCAGCAGCCTTAAAAATAAAGACGGACTGATGTGGGACGATTATCAGTAATCAATGAGACCGATCACTGATATCTGGAGCTGACAGAGATTTAGAAACAAATCAAATCCAGCAAAGAAAATGTATTTTTCTGTTGTGGCAGAAACGGTTGGTTTCAAATATCTGATGATGTTTAGTGTTCATGCAGCTGTTACACATCTGTACTCACAGCCAGCTGTAGTGCTCAGGCCTGCTTAGCCTCTAATCTGCTGGCAGAGAGCTAATAATCTACTAATAATCTCACTCATACGTTACAGGATGGCTGACAGTGAACATCACAGCAGTTGTGTTACTGAGGTATAACAGGGCAGCACTAACCATGAATGTGCATCAGACCAACTCACCAGAGGAGTTTGTGTGATCACAATAACTCCTGGACACAGCTTCAAAGTGACTCCTCACTCTGACAGCACATTACACTCATCAGTTTCACTCACACACATTTTTATAAACTCATCATAACTACTTTGAAACAAAGTTCCAGCACACAGAGGAAAATCCACAGCTGCAGTGTGTGGCTGCCACGCCCACATCAACATCACCGTGGCGTGTTCACTGACCATTAAACAGTAGGAAATGTCACTCAGCAATGAGACCTGGGTCACGCTGACATCATGGTTGTGTTCTGTGTCCATATGAGTTTGAATCTGCTTCAGTGAGGAGAACATCACAGTCCACGCTTCCTTCAAACAGTCCACAGACCCGTCAGGTCTGAGCGTCGGGGACATTTCACGCTTTTTGAAATCAGCTCTCAGGATTACAGCAGCTCATGGATGTCATCAGTTTCCTGTTCTGGTGAGTTCACAGCAAACAAAGTTCCTCCTCGTGTTCCTCTGTGAATCCAGTCGTGCTGGAATATTTGACAATATTCCCACAGTAATGATGTCATTTCTACAGGAACTGGTTTTATAGAAAAATCCTGATATCTGACAGCTCATGGAAGGACCAAAGGGAGGAGGCCAGATATGATAGCTGAGCAAAATGTTCTATAACAAAAGTAAAATAAGCAAACTCATGTAGCTCAGTGAAGTCAGCGGGATGTGCAGTGTCTGGATCTGTGACATGGACTGAAAGAAACCATAACACAAAGCAAACAGCCAAAATCAAACTCCAAGTAGAGACAGAAATCCTGCTGCCACCATTCATTTCTGTTTGGAAGCAGACATAAAGTCCTCGTGCTGTCAAATCCAGAACCACTCGAGCCTTTTGGAGCCGTTTACATCTGTGAAAAAGGTGGAAACATGTCAAACATGTGAGGAAGAACCAGCAGCAGCTCACACGTTTACCACAACCACACACAGTCCTCTGAGAGCAGCGTGGCCTCCATCTTTGAAACAAAGTTCACAGTGAAAATCAAACAAACTCGCTGATTGATTATTGATTGATTTTCAGAGATGATGTCAGATCGGGGCTGCTCAGGATGCTGTGGCTGTAAAACGCCAATCATATCCACTCAGAGAGCCTCACTAAGCCCCGCCCCTCTTCATACACCTGCTCGTCCCGGTCTCTGGGGGCGGTGGTCTCAGCGCACACGCTCACACCTCTTTCCACGTCCTCCAGCTCTTCTGGGACGCTGAGGCGTTCCCCGATGAGTCGACAGAATCTCTCCAACGTGTCCTGGGTCCGCCCCGGGGTCTCCTCCCAGTCGGACGCCTCACCCAGACGCCCTTCAGAGGAAGCTCACGGATGGCGTTCGTACCTTCAGCCTGATCCTTTCAGTCACAGCTCGTGCAGTCACAACACTGCTGCCAATAAAGTGAAACAAAGCATCTTAAAGCCATTTCAATAAACGCACACACAGAGTTATCACAGCACTCATGAAACATGCACACTGGGCACAAACTAACTTCTAACATGTTGAACTTTGCTCCAGTTTGTTCTGATACTACTGGTTCCCACAGTTCCCAGTGTTAATAAATGCACAGCCACATGTGCTCTCTGTCATCACCTACAGATCTGAGATCAGCAGCTTGTCCACTGTAGGCTTTATCTTTTCCATGTAACTGTGCTGCTTCACAGAGAGGGAGAACTGCAGCGCTTTGTTTGCTTGTGAACAATATGTGCATGTTAAATATGAACAGCTGCTCCAGCATGTGTTAGTGTGACAGACTGAAATGTTGCTCCTTTCAAAGCTTTCTGCAGGAACTTCATTTGAACAGGCAGGAATTAGTTGTTCAATAAAGGCATGAATTGGACCTTAAAGGTGGCCAATCGATACCAACGCTGGTATTGGTGTCGGATCAATACTAGTGTGATGGGACTGAGACTTTGTTTCTATGCTCTAAGTTCATTATACAGACACTGGACTGTGTTACATCAATATTTTGGGGGAAAAACAAAGTAGGTCAAAGATGCTCAATGAAAACTGTCTGAAGCTTTTGGTGTGACTATCACACCTATTTTATTTGTAGCCTGCAGCACATTGTGTTTTACTGAGACGCACATTTATATTCAAGGTGTCCAAAAAGCTCAAAGCTGTGTTTTTATTGTGTTAACTAATTATTGCAGAATGTGAACATCACAGTGATTTAGTGTCATTAAAATGTGTTCAGAACATTGATGATGGTTCATCTCATAAATGCTGACACACTGCTCTCCCCTACATATACATACATATACTGCCATTAGAAGTGACACAGAGCAGTGTTAGTATTGATATGAGCAACACTGCTCATGGATTTACTTGGTAGTGCACAGCACTGCTGGCCTTTCATCACAACTTGGTCCTTTGATACAGCGAGTTCAAAAAGTTGTTGAATGGACTCATTTCATGTCAGTGATTGTAAAGATTGTTTTTCTTCTTTCAGCCCTTAGAACTGCAGATATTTGTGTTGATGTTCTTTCCACACAGATGATCCTTCTGCTCAGCCCTGCTGTGTCAAACCAAACAGCTCGTCCACTTACAGAAACACAAACAGCAAAAACAAAGAGTTGATCTTTATTAACCTTGGAGCAGATTCCAGTCATGAGACATTCTGCTGAGTTCATTTGGTAAAACTCCTCCCAGCAGCTTATAGAGACCTTTTCTAGTGGAAGTTCAAGATTTGCTGTCATTGCAGTTTGTCTGATGCACATCACGTCATGGCTGCCTGCGGCTAAATCTGCACACCTTCTTTCTGCGAGTGCTGAAGACACGAGTGCATTTACAGCAATATTTGTTAGCCTGCAACAAACAGCTCCAACCACAGTAACAAATGTGTGACATCAATGATTCATTGTTCAGCTGCTCAATGTTCAACCGTTTATTTGAACTAAACGTGACGCCCCCATGTTCTTCTCTAATTGTCTTCTATGTCCTCCCTCCTCATCCAAGCCGTGCCAGCCCACAGACCATAATCAGCCCACACACTGAACTCACACATGAAACTCCACCTGACGTGGTTTTACATCAGCATCAGCAGATTGGACGCAGCTTTGTGTTCATCTGTAAATCAGCATCTCCCTGGAATCGTTTGATTCCTGTGGATTAAAGGCAGACAGTAAACTGAGCTTCCAGGCATGTAGGCAGCTACAGTAATGCTGCACTAGACAGCACGTCCTCGCCCATTAGCAGGCATCATCTTTACATTTGATTTTATAAAACAAATCATGAATTAAATCCAAACTGAACAACTGCAGACTCATGAAAGGATTTGCAGTTTTGCAAACTCCTGTTAAAGGGAGTTTTCCTTCCCACTGTTGCCAAAGTGCTGCTCATGTATGTATTATTGTAGGTCTACCTTACAATATAAAGCAGCTTGAGGCGACCGTTGTTGTGATTTGGTGCTGTGTAAATAAAACTGAATCTTTAATAGAAGAAATGCAGTTTTTAAGAGCAGCTGTGTCATTTAGAAATATGAAAATCTTTTCAAACTGTTAAATAGTTTTAATTACAAATTCATCGTCTGAAAAACCAACGGCTGTTTTATCAAATCATATTTCAAATGTTTGTGTGAAGAGTGAAAAAGGGGAACTTTTCTAATGTATTGTAAAGAGCAGCATAACTGGAAGTTGAACTGCTCAGTCAAAGCCTTTTTTCCTTTGAGCTTCATTTCAGGTGGAGTCATTCTGGATTCTGAGTGTGTCCCAAAGGCCACAAGGATCCTCCAGGATAGAGGTACAGACTGCACTCCGGGACAGAGGAGCAAGGAAACATGTTGCTCTTCATAACTTGATGTCAGAGCTTTGAACTAGTTTGGGATTCAGCTCCATCCTGTATCTCTGTGAAACCTGACCTGTGTGGCTTTTGTCCCTCTGTGAGAAACATGCACATTATAAAGCCGACACATTCATTCAGTTTACTCTTTCATTCTAAAGTGAAAGTGACTGTGTGAGCTTTCTATACAAAGATGTGTAGTTGTGTTTACTTGACTTCAGTTTCAGTCAGAATTAAAGAGACTAATTGTGTTTAAGAGAGGAGGCAGAGACACCATTGATGTCACAGTTCCAACTACTCACACCAATCACATTCAGTCCAGTTCATGTGGACAATAATTAGATGTTGTAAAAGCAGAATGGGAGTCTGCATTTAAATCAATAATGAGTTCAGAGTTATTTTTCAGGCCGACCACAGTTATTCTCTAACATGCTGGTAAAAAGGAGCCTGTATATTTGATGGATCTGCTTGAATGCAGAAGCTTGTGAAAGAAGTTCCTCCAGTGATTCTCTGCAGTTACCTTGAGTGGGTCAAGTCCAGCTCCAGTTCCATCATGACCATTGTACAACATCTGTTGCAGCTGCATGCATGAACCAATAACAGCTAATACATTGTTGAAAACGTGTCTCTGTCCTTGGAGCAGATGTCTGTTCATGCAGGGTTTTACTGCTGGTGTCTTATTCCACCTTATTACCCACTCTGATACATGACTGAGTGCCCATGTGCATCAGTGGGTCTGGGCTGCTTCTCACAACAAGAGATTTAAGAAGAGTCTTCCTTTAACTAGGAAGTGATCCACAGGTGGCCTAACACATGGAGACAGACGAGCATTGGCACATTTAGACTCAGCAAATAATCCACGCAGACGTGGGGAGAACATGCAGACTTCTCACAGAAAGGCCCGACGGTGGGTTCAAACCCGTCGGCTCACACGGAGAAAATCTTCCCTTATTACCCGCCGACTCAGCAGATTTGTGTCTCTACAGCTTTGTGTTCTTCTTCAAAATGAAATTCAAATGGAGGGTTTTGTTTGACACTAGAGATCAGAGATGCCCCACAGACCAACACATGAAGTACTTTCTATTTGTGGATTAGAAGGAGAAATATATCTGTATTATCAGTTTATTATAATCTACCTGAATCAGTGTTTGGGATCAGATTTCTGTGTGGCCTGGTTCACTCACTTCATCATCATTTTAACATCATTTTCTATTGACTTTGACTGTATAGAAATGATGCACACTTAACCTCCGTCTGTAGATTTCTTTGGTTAGTAGACACCTGCCTTTGTTCGCTCTAGAGTGGATATTATAATATGATTCCTGACTGGTCTCTACTCTGTGTGGGTCATGTCTAAACCCTGGGCTTCAGACTTGTTGTTGTGTTGCTATTGCCAGAAGGTTGCAATAAGCCCCCTACGAGCTGTTTGCTAACCAGAGTTAAAAACTAAATAAAAGAACTGGTCAGGGTCCTGTTACTGTACTGGTCCTATACCAGCAAGCAGACATGCCAGGGGGTCTTAAGTGTGTTGGTCTCAAGGTTTATGGGACAACGTACACTGCCATGCAAACATGAGTTGTCCAGTGTGATTAGGTACTACTGTACAAATATAAGAATTATTCAAAGCATGTATTACTCATAAAACTGTCAGTCAAAAGTATTTTTTAAAAAAGGTAAAATTCTGCAACTTAAAGTTAGCATATCACAAGTTTACCATGTTTTTTTCAATGGAGAGGAGGTGGGAGAAGAGTTGGAGTCCTTGAGGAAATGTTCACTCGTTCCCTGAATGTTGAATAGTAGCAAACAATGTTTCTGCTTTTAGCTCCACTGACATCGAACAATATTCTAAGAAAAACTATTAGAGAGCTGGAAACCGTTCACAACACCAAGTATTACTAATAAAACACTCAGAAAATCGTTGGCTGCAAACAACAGCCATTACTTTCTGACTGCCATCTTCTTTCACCTCAGTGTTTGTCATTCAGGCAGCAACGCTCTCAACTGTTGCCGCCCTTCAAACAGCAGACTGTGATTTTATGTTTGCTGTTCAGCTGGAACGCTTAAAGTGCTCACAGTTTTGTTAGATTAGTGTGATGTTGAGTTGCACAGCACACAGCTGGGACTCACACATGACAAGACAGAGAGGAAGCAAAACAGGATGCACTAACACAGGACACGGGATTGTCAAAGTAAAACAGGAAATACACAAACATCAAAGACAGAGCGAGACGTAACACAAGGGACAGAAGAGAGACACAGAAACAAAATCTAAAGAGGTTGTGCTGAAAAGAATGATACCAAACAAGGTAAACAGTTTCTAAAGGTGAAATGCAGCGGTAAAAAAAATCAAAAGTAGTCAACAACAGCCGATTAAACCCTGGACCCCAGAGGGTTAAAGATGTTTTAAAGTAACACAATAGTTACTTCTACAAGTAATTTGTTACTTTCAGAATATTGTAACTTAGTTACTAACTCAGTTACTTTTTTGAGGAAGTAATTAGTAACTACAATTAATTACTTTTTCAACGTAACTTGCCCAACACTGTTTGTAACTATATTCTTGGTAAATATGGCGTTTTCAGCGTGTGCTACACAAACACTGTGCTGGGCTGTTTGGCACAAGTGTAAAACTTTTACTTGAAGCATGAATGCAACAATCTGAGCTCAGCTCAGATCTGAATCTTTCACTGTGTCTATTTTTACTGATGATGGGACAGAGGAATATGACACCCAGTGAAAGGCATGCAGTCCAGCCAGGCTTTTCTAACTGTGGCAGGACATTAATCCCAGCCTCAACCACATGTTACTAAAAGTAGTACCATGTGAGTATGAAGGCAGTACATGCTCTTGTGTTTCTCTTCTGACTTTAACTTTGAGAATCATTTGCAGTGAAGAGCTTTTATACTAAAGGTTAAGCCAGGACCTGTGTGAAAGTGAAAGTAAACCTGAGCCAGCTGCAGTGCAGTGATTGCTGTTTGTGGGCTGTCGGCTGGTTGGAGGAGCAGATTTAAAGAGATTATTTCTTTCTTTTTAGCCGCAGGATGAACCTGATCCTGTCACTCCTGATCCTGGTCTTCGGTAAGGAAGCTGCTGTGATCCTCATTGAACGCACACTCAGTGCCACAGCATGTGTGTGTTCATACAACACAAACATGAGTTCCTTTTAACATGGCTCACCTTTAACAGGTGCAGATCCTTTGGTCGGGGATTTGAATCCATCCCAGCCCACACAGACTAACACTGCATGTTATTTACAGCTGCTGACATATCAGGTTTCCTCTCATCACCTTTAATGGTGCTGGGTATCTTGTCCTGAATACTGACTGTGCCATCTTTAAGCTGTGGGTTTATTCACGTATTGATTTTTGATCAATGTGTTTGCCTTTGATGAAAGTTCACATTACAGATACAGGGAATCTGGGACTGACAGACAAGCCTGAACCATAGTTTTCAAAATGTGCAGCATGGAAACCTCATGTGGAACCACTGAGACCACAGACAGAAGCCCACTAATGAAATAAATACATAATGATCCTCCTTTGTAACAGACAGTGAGTAACAGACACTCTCACAGGACACAGTGCTGTTCTGCTCCACATCTCTGCTTGTAGCTTGTTTACAGTCTTTTACACAGTAACATGCTTTATGGAAGCACACATTCTGTTAACTCATCAGCAAACAACAGGATTCATTTATTCAGCCTTCTCAGGTTCACTAGCTTAGCATAGCTATTAGCTTAGCATGGTCTGTGTTTCCAATAGTTTCACTGTCAGTGTGTAACTGTTAATAAATGCAGCTTTTTACAGCTTTGGAGGCAGGGGCGTATCCAGATGGGAGTCATGTGGTGGCAAATATGGTAACCTCCCCCAATACGTCACATTCGAGCACAGATAATAAAAAGCACAGATGGTTGTTCAGTTCTCTTGACGAGCTCTGACCTCACTGCTTTGTTTACCCAGCTGAGCGAAGCGACTATAATACTACTTTAATACTGTAATTCTAATTTAATACTATTAAAGTGGATGTTTTCTTTCCATTGTGACCAAATGCTCGCTTGTGTGGGATCATCTGATTATTTGGGGTTTCTGTCATGTTGTCTTTACAGGTCTTACAGTTTAAACTACCTTGAAGCGTCTGTTGTTGTGAATTGAACGACTCTATTTAGATTCAAGCACGAAGAAAAACTTGTGCACACATTGACTGTAAATCAGTGAGACTTTAAACATTACCTTTAACAATTAAGTCTGTTTAATGTTTTTCTAAAAAGGCTTTTTCTTGGTAAATGAAATTACATGAAATGTAGGAGTGTTATCTGAGAACCTGTGAAATATGGAAATACTAGATTACGTTATTTGATGTCTGGCTGCAGTACACCTCAGGACCTCCTGGGGGAGCTGGAGGCCTGAAGGCTGTCACATGGGAGCTGCTGCCAGTCCCCTCTGAGGCCTTCCCCAAACCACAGCTCAATCCATGTTTAAGCTGTCTGTCTTTATCTACTAACAATGCTGTCAAACCTAAATGAGGACGTGGACCAGCTAGTACATTTAATATTGAACTAACGGTGCTCTTACACACTGCTGGTTTGCTGTTGCTTTCAGTCTGTGTGTTTAACATCTTCATACACTTAACCGTGTTTGTGATTGGTCAGAAACTTACATTGTGACCACTCATCCTGATTGGCAGTTTTAGTGAACGTGAATCCAGTACCCAACACCCTCAGCTCCAGCTCATCCTCGAAACCTTCCCCCTCACAGAGAATTATGACCTTGTTTTCCTGCTTGGCCACGCTAACGATTTACATCCCTGATAAGCAGGAGTCTCACTATCTGTTTAACGTCTCCCCCATGAACTTCCAATGGCCTCACTGTGCCAGTGTGTAAGTGTGGTAGAGCATAAGGCCCATTTGTGATGAACATGCGTGCAATTAATGTGAAAGTGATATATTACTAAAGTGATATAAATATATGATTAATACAACGGAAAAGAAATCTGCTTCCACAGAACACGATGCCAAAATAGAAAAACATCAGCAGTGATTTTAGAGAAGCAACTGTCAGCTGGAACGTTATTTCCACACTTTATTTGTAAAGCACAATTTACTTCTTTGTAACTGAGTTACAATATTATAAAGTAACTAAATACTAGGAAATGTAACTATTGCGTTACTTAAAAAAAAGTTTAACCCTCAGGTCTTCAGGGTAGAAATGGCTGTTTGGCTACTTTTAATCTCTATATTGCACTTTTAAAAGCTTTTTATCTTGTTTTGTTTGGGATCATTATTTTCAGCACAACATACATTTGACATAATGTATTAACACAATTGATCTAAAAGCCGACTGAAAACATAAAGTTATGTTTTTACTGCAACACAAACATGTTTAACGAATCATTTTCATAACTTGAAATGCAAATATAAATTGTGAATTGTAAAAACCTATGCACTAGTTTTACAAACAACAAAGTCATATACAAGTATTTACCTAAAAATGTAGCCAAGACATTTTTTATAACCATATCAAACTATTTACAGAATAATCATGTCACGATTCGGCTGTGTGCAGGCAGGAGACTGGACCCAAAATGCAGGACTCGCAACACGGGAATGAAATCAAAAAGCAGCTTTATTTGTAGACTCAGGGAAATGATACAACTAGTGATGAACTAAACTAGACTGGGAAAATATAACCTAAAACTCCACAGTGAGGCACACAGGGGAGAAAAACAACATTAACAACGTGACCTGGAACAGAGGGAGATTCTGACATAAACACACAGAAGTTGATGAGGGACGTGGGAACACATGAGGAGCACAGCTGAGGACAATTACACAGAAGACAGGGAGGACACGGAACTGAAAATACTGACCCGAGACGCAGACCTTAAACGTAACACAGGAAGGACACAGAGAGGCAGACAGGAGGGGAGAGAGAGTGTGGTGGATTTTTGTATGATACGTATACCTGTAACCATATACACTATATATCTATCTGCACTGAACATATATACTGTAACTTTCATGTAGAGTCTTAAGCACAAGACGCTTGCTTCACCTTGTTTTATGAAGGTGCTGCAGTAACAGGGCAGTTAATGCTGCTGAGAGTCTCCTGAATAACTCACTCTCCAGCTCTGGTAACTCACCTCCTCCAATACACACTCAACGTCTTTCATGCAGCACAACCAAAAACAGTAACATTGTAACAGAGATCCTGAACACATCACGATTAAAATATCATACAATATAATCACACACACACACACACACACACACACACACACACACACACACACACACACACACACACACAGACTTTGAACCTACACTGAAGTGTTTTTATATATGAGAATCAGCATGTTAAGCATGTAACCGATGTAGTTATAAGATTGTGTCACTTGTGATGTAAGATTTAATAATTAGGATTAATGTGTGATGTTGTGACCTATTGTGATAAGCCAAAGCAAAGGGCAGTCAGAGTCCTGAATGGCCTTTGACCAAGACCTTGGCCGCTGCCTGACCCCTGCAGCTGTGTTTGGCTGAAGGACGGGTCTGAAAGTTACCCAGCAGCAGGGGGCGGGGATACTGGTCCCTATATATTAGGGGACCAGAGGACACCCCAGCACTTTTCTTCCCCTCTTTGCTTGCTTTTTGCTATGTAATTTTCTTGCTAAATGTCTGTATGTATTTTTCCTGCTGTTCATATGATTCAGTGTATTAAACTCTGTTCCAAGAGCATCTTTTTGAGTGCCTTGATTTTAATTGGATCTAAAAAGGTTGGATCTCCACATTGTTGGTAGGAGAAGGTTATCAGGATGGCTTCAAAATTTGCAACCACAAGAGCACAGGGAGAGCACAGACATAACGGGCTGGGGAAACATGGAATAAAACACAAGAAGGGGAAACAAGGCACAGGAACTCAGACATACCGAGGGAGACACAGGGGCGCGAGGGGAACTCTAATAAACCGTACTGTTCAGAATAACATAGGATACAAGAACTCAAAAATAACACAAAATTATCAAAAAAGTATGACAACTCAAAACACAGGGTCAGGAGAGCCAGGATCAAGACAAATCAGGTGTAAGAAGTCACACAACTTATTTGTTACACTCCAAAAAATAGTTTTTGTCCACTTTAAGATAAAAGAGAGCCTGATACCTGCAGACCTGACAGCAGGAGGTGTATCACAGCGTTTACACTGCAGTCTGCCTTTGGTGACTTTTTGGCTGCAGCTGGGACATTCAGCAGTCCCCTCATTGTTCTGACACAAAACACAACTATCGACTACACTGCACACTAACTACACACTAACTACGCACTAACTACACACTAACTACATCTCAAAAGCCACTCTCTCCCTCTCTCTCTCTCGCCGCTGTTACTCGAAAAACGTCCCCGTCTTTGTCATGAGTGTGTGAAGGGAGGCAGGAAACTAACCCAGAAAGCAGACTTACGGAGGCGGTAACTTAAACTCAAAAACCCTCAGCTTCACTGCTGGCAAAAGGTAAACAGAAATCAAAAAGCAGGAAACCATGAAACGAAACACGCAGACGAGTATGAGGGACAACGTGGCACGAAACTGAGGGAGACTCTGACATAAATACACAGAAAACTAACGAGGAACGTAGGAGCACACAGGGAACACAGCTGACAAGAATAATGATAATAATGAGATGGGAGAAAAGCAAACACAACATGACGGACACAGACTGACACTATCAAAAAAAAAACAGGTAGTACACGGAGACAGACTGGAGAGGGAGAGAGAGAACATGAGGAGCACGAAGGAGAGAGGCAGACATGACAGGCTGGGAAACAAGATGACGCAAGAACTCAAACAATATCAACGCAGACACATAAGGAGGCACACGGGGAAATCCCATAAACTAAACAACCTAGGAAACATAGAATAAATAAATAACAGAATACAAAAACACAAAAAAACTAACAACGCTGCATCAAAATGACCCAGGACCATGACACTCCTCCTAAAAAACCAAATGCAATGTTGCCATATCATTTTTGATTGGCCGACATGGTACATTTTTCCACCAATAGGAAACGGGTCTTTTTTTTTGTTTTCGCAAGCGGAGCATTCTTTCGAGTGCTTTCCTTAGAAAACTGTTTCTACCTTTTCTTCCTTCGGTAAATGTGACGATAGTATTCAGGAAAAATCATCACATATATTTGTAGTTCTGGTTTTACGTGGCCTATCAACACAATTACAAATTTGGTATACAGGTTGAAGTCCACACTTTTTACACTTGGGTGTTAACTTGGGTTGGCATAACATGTTGGTGCTATGTCATCTTAAATTGGTCATGTGATAGGTTTACTCTTCTTCAGCCAATCAGCAGCATTGGTGCGATTGTTTCGCCACCCCTAGCTCCTGGTAAGCAGAAGACAGCTTCAACCGTCTGAGCGTTGAAAAATAGTGAAGCGTTTGCACTTGTTAGTAATGGTAACGGCTGTCACGGTACTGGGTCGTGTGACCCAGTGTTTGAGTTTTTATGTATCTTTTGTATTCATTTGTGCTCTAGTTTAGCTCATCTAGTTAACTTCTAGGTTGCTGTTTGGTTTCTTAGTTCTTTTTGTCATCTCGCCTGTACTAAGTCTCTCTGGTCCGTGCGTCTACCTGTCATGTTTCATGTCTGTGGTCCTTGTTGTCAAGTTCGTGTCATGTCTATGTCTCCATGTTTCCGGTTTTATTCTGAAAGAGTCGGGTTTTCTTCGTTCATTGTATTTAGTTTCACTTCCACTGTCCAGTCATTAGGTTCCTGTGTGTCAGCTGTTCTCCCTCATGTGTTTCCACTTCCTGTAGGTATTTAGGCTACGTTCACACTGCAGGTGAAAGTGCATCAAATCTGACTTTTTTGACCCTATGCAATATCCGATCATGTTATGACAGTGTGAACAGCACAAATTCAATATTTTCAAATCCGACCTGGGTTACTTTCGTATGTGGTACTGAATCTGATACATATCTGATGTTTTAGAAGGTTCCTGCTGTGTGAATCGTCATGTCGCATTAAATCCGTCTTTTACGTCACTGACACAGGATTATCAGCACCGGAGAAGGCCATTGTTAAAGCCCCGGGTCTCTTTTTTTTCAGTTTCTCTAATTAATTCTGTCGGTTACGACTGTGCAGAAATTGATTGACTGCTGCAACAACACCTACTAGCTCTGTAGCCGCCATTTTTACTTCCGTAAACAGAGCGCGTTGTGTGTGACGTCTTCTTTTGTGCATGCTGGACGCTTTTAAGGCCGTCAACCATTCACACTAGAGCGCGGTTGCTGTCACATTTTACTTGTAGTGTGAACAAGCAGACAGAAAAAATTGGATTCGATGAAAAAATCGGAATTGAGCATTAAGACCTGCAGTGTGAATGAAGCCTTAGTCTCTGTGTTTCATTCAGTCTGTGTTGCGTCATCTGTGCATCTTCCTCCCATGTTACATCAGGTTTCAGGACTCTGTACTGGTCATGGTCATATTTCATAGTTGTTTCAAGTTCTCTGTTTTCCCAGTTCAGCTTCTAGTTTTGCCTCTGTGTTTTTTGCTTTGTTTGCTGCCTTTAATCCAACCAAAATAAAGGCTCGCTTTTTGTTTCAAGTTCAGCGCTGTCTCCTCGTCTGTGTCCACACCTGGGTCCTCCACACACTGTCTACACAGTCTGCCACTGCTGACCGTGACAACGGTGTTTTAACGATAGAAATGGTAATAAGTTAGATTACTAGTTACTGGAAAAAAGGAACGGCGTAAGTAACGCTGTTACTTTGAACACCGTTATTCCCATCACTGGTAACAACCTTTGTAAAAGTGAAATGTTGGTTTTCCTGCTGAGCTGATCATGGACATATGTGCCTTTCCAGCATGCTGAGGATGAAAACTATTAACTATTAACAATATAACTATCAAGTGTCAGGAGAAATAAAAGAGGACACACAGCAGCATTAATATTAAGGACTTTAAACCCAGAACAGTCGTAAACTGGCATCACTTGGCTTTGAAACTTTACTCGGACTTTATTTGTGCTTAATGAAAATAACTTAATATTTTATAAATATTGTAACTGTACTCAACATGATCCATATGACCTTAGCTGTGGTTCACCCTCCATCTACACGTTTTACATGAGTGCTTTTATCTTTGAGCTCTGTGGCTGACTGATATGGTTCAGCTAAAACTCACTAACACAGACCTCATTATTGGTCCTCCTGTCACCCCCAACATGTTTTGGCTGGTGGTGTAAATTACTCAGTATATTTACTCATGTGATGAACTGAAGTACTATTCTAATGTATGATACTTAGTATAGTCTATCTACATTCTACTTTTACTCCACTGTTGGGAGCTTAACATTGTATGTTACACTCCATCACTTTATTTGACAGCTTTAGTTATTGATTATTTTAAGATCAGCCTACCCTGCAGTGTTGATAGTAATTCAAATGAGCTTACGAACAGTGACTGGCACTTTAGATGGAAGATTGGTATTGTAAAGTAATTTTCTTAATCAGTAGTTATTAAAGTCCGACTGATATATTTGTATTTATTTATAATTTATAATTATTAATTTTAAATTAAAGTTAAAATAAAAAAATAAACTAGTGATGGGAGAAACACAACTTTAACCTCATTATGAGTGTTGATGTTGTATAGTTTGTTCAGCAGTCAGATTTTTTTGTTCTCAACGAGCCGGTGATCGGAGCACAGCTGGGCAAAGCGTAAAGGAATAAACCAATAAACTGATTCAGATAACTAATGTCAGGGAAATCTGTTTTATTGATTTATTTTCTTAACCTGTTTCCTTTTCCAGCAGAAAGAAGGTTTTATGAGCTTTGTCTGGGTCTTCCTGACTGCTCATCCAACCAGCTTTACCAGTTGACCTGTCAGGCTTTGCTAGCTTAGCTTTTTTTTTTTTTAAAAAACACCTGTGACTAAAAACACCTGAATTCAAAGATTAAGAGGCGTGGCCTGATATTTTTCTCCATATAATGTGTGTATCCCTGTTTTTGTTGTCAGTGTATCTGTTCATGCATCCTTGTTGCTCCATGGATTTCTGTAAGCAGCCTAATGAAAGGTCCACTGCCTGCAACAGTCCTGCCGGGCACCTCTTCATCTCCATTCCCAAAGAAGACCACTCCTCCATCACTGACAGCCATCTACCTGGCTACCAGAGAGGTTCCGCCTCCTTTGCCCTTGACCTCCAGCTCAACTCCCAGAGGACTCAGTCTCCACTGCTAGTCCCCTGTACTGCATTGCTTCTTGACTCCTGACTCCTACTCCTTGCTCTCATCAACCTTCTCCTGGGCCTCATAAATCCCCCTCCCTGCACTGCTGACTGTGTGCTACAGCTCTGAGTGGCCTTGGCTTCACTGCTGCTTACAGACTCGGCAGTCTGCCATTTCTCCTTAACTGCCCCTCAACTCTGTTCGGTCTCTGGCCAACTCGCTGAAATCTACCTCTTACTGAGCCCACCTTCTGAATGAGCTCCTGAATTATTTCCACTTGTCATGGTCCTTTGTATTCACCCAGTATTTCATGTTTCTTTTTTTTTCTTTTCTTTTTTTTTCTTTTTTTTTTAACCTGTCCCGTTTGGTTCTTTTGCCATCAGAATTATTGTCTAAAGGCGAAGAAAGATGCCCAACGGATTTACTTTACCAAATTGACCATCCCAGCCTTGCCGTAATGGTCCATTTGATTCACCTTTTATTGTTTATTTTATTTTCACTTGCTGAATACGGGACAGACTTGACTGATGGAAAGAAAGGGGAGAAAGAAAGAGGGAAAGAAAAAAAAACCTGAGAAGAGGGACGGGGAAAAAGGGCAAAAAACAAAAACCAGGGGGGGTTGCAGTGACGTGCCCATGTTTCAAAGGGCAGACCAGTCTTCTCAGTCTCCACTGTTTGATTCTTCTTCTCTAAATCTATTCTCCTCTCTTTTGCAGTGTACTGACACTCCTGGTTGCATTTCCTGATGCCCGTGTCCTTCCTCCTTGCCCTGAACCTAAGCTTACTAATGAATCTCGTGTAGTTCATTTGACACTTTTTTGTTCTGAATAAGGCTGTGGTCCAGTGTTCAGGGTCAGTAAGCTCTGAAATTAATAATCAGGTCTTCCTCTTCTCTGCCACACTGGTTCACCATCAGAGTAGTCTTGAGAGATTGAAAAGTGTTTATGAGCTATTCAGGTCACCTGAGACAAGGTGTGAGTGGGGACTGAAACACCTGAGAGGGGATCTCAGAAATGCATGTAGGTGGCTGATAGTTGGTGTCATAAGCCCCGCCCTCTGTTCAAAGCTGGTCATTCACAGTGGACACAGGTGGTCTCCTTTCCTCCCCTCTCAAGCCGTCTGTCTTCTTGGTCCACCATGTGAACACTGGCGTCCTCAAAAGTGTGACCTTTGACCTTTAGGTGCAGGTATACAACTGAGTCTTGTCCTGTCGAGGTGGCTCTTCTATGTTGTGTCATTTATTTGTAGAGTGTCTGATATTCATGGCAGTACGAGCTCTCCTCGCTGCACTGCAGCCACTGTGTTGTTCAGCTTGTGTTTGGGAGCTTTGACCTTGACAGCCAGTTTTTGTTTGAGGATGTTGTTGGTGTGAAATGGACTGTGTTAAGGTTCAATGTTGAGAGAGGAATCCATAAATAACCACAGATCCGGTCCAGTGTGCAATTAGACGACATTTTAATGAATTACACATGTGTGAGTTCAACAACCCAATCAGTATTGAACTGTCTTTACCATATTCAGACAACAGTTTTATAGGGTTAAGATAGTACAGCCCCCTTTTCTGTTGCTAGGCAGATTTAAACAAAGCATACGTCACTCCAAAACCACAATGACTCTTAACATAGTCTAAAACAGAACATCTTCTTCGGGTCGACGCCAAGCGCTTCCTGTCTCCATCCTGCCCAGGCTTATCTGCTTATCTCCTGGAACATCAGGTGCACTTCCTGTACAAAATGTCACTCATGCACAACTTTGCAGTCATAAACTCTTACCTACTAAATGAGTCTATCTGTGTGTGCGTACACGTGCGAGGGCGCGTGCATGCTGTGTACTGCGTACGTGTCATGACCTCTCACTATTTGTGTCTGTATGTGTGTCTCGCCCTTAAATGCTCTCACATCTCACCCGTTACACTTCTGACCTTTCACCAGAACAGAGGCTCATCCTTACATATAATAACCTAACTGGAACTATATATGTAATCTACTGAATAAATGTTTTAATCAGAAGCCTCTACTAAAAGCTTAAATCAAAGATAAATGCATAATAAACACCCTACTCTTTGGCTTGCGCTCACTCTGCTTTCGGTTTCACTTCTGCAAAACCTGCAACTTCAAAAGCCTATAACTTCCTGTCTCATTTCGGTTTATAGATTCAACTCAACAGTTTAAAGTGGTTCTTACTGGACCTGTAATAAAGACTAATATGATACCAATATATTTGAACATTTGAATGCAATATCAATACCTCTTGTATCAATACCTCTTGTATACATATGCTTGCTATATGTTTATGATGCAACAGTAATGACAGTAATACCAATAATAACAAAATAATAAATCAAAATAACAAAACATACTACTTCCTTCTCCACAACTGGGATGTTACACTTGGAGAAAATTCTTTTGACAAAACTTGTCTTTTGTGTGTCTTCTTGGTCGGTGTCTGATCTTCTTTCTGCAGCATCTCTGCTGATTTTATGAAGGTTCAGAATAATTAAATGTTTTAAGAGCTTCTTTACATGTGGTTGGTGGGAGTCAAAGAGTAGGTACTGGTCTGTGTGTGGGAGCTTTCAGTAAACTTCATTGTTGAGGTTTCTTCCTCCTCAGTGAACTTGATGTTTTTTTTTTTGACTGAGTTGATGTGTTTGGTGAAGGCCTCCACTTCTTGGGCTCATCTACATACCTGAACCAGTGGCTAGGTGTCCTCCCTCTGAGGGAGCCCAGAGCCTTTTTCACTTCCTCCAAAAGTTGGCTACTCTGGGTGACATAGAGGAGCCTATGGCACATCTGTGACTGCTTCACAACCCTGTTGGATGGAGAACCTAAAGAAATCCACTTCGTTCTTTTCAAGTTCTCAAGACTACCGTGACTGAATCCTACACAGCAGCAGACTGCTCTTCTAGTGTCTCACATTAGGTGGTCCATCTGAGAATCCAGCTTTTAGATTGAGTTGAAAGACACAGACTCAGTCTTAACATTTCTTGTCTCACATTAAATTTTGCTGTTCATTTGCTGGCTGTAAAAATGGGGAATTTTATTCCTGCAGATAAAATTGTTGTTTTTTTTCTTTTATTGTGTGTCATCAGTTTCCCAGCTTGCCTTGGCTTTGGTAGTGGAGGTGAATGAGGGAGAAGGGTCTGTCCCATTGCCCTGTCAGTACTCAGGTTTTATACCTGAGGACAATCCCACGGTGCTGTGGACTCGTGATGATCTGGATCCAAAGTCTGTCCACATACGGCGAGAAGGAGGAGACGATCTTAGAGGACAAAACCAGCTTTACAGCGGACGCACATCAATGAGGTCTGATGCTCTCGACTCGTTAGACTTCAGCCTCACTCTGAGAAAACCAACAAAGGCTGACAGTGGCAACTACACCTGCTCCATCAGTGATGGGAGAGAGGAACTCAGACTGAGAAACATACAGCTGCAGGTCAAAGGTCATCAAAAAACTCCTCTTTAACTACAAAATGATCAGTATTGTCGATAAAGGTCAGATGCCAGACTGATTGGTAGAATAAGAACCTCCAGGAAACAGAAATGCAAACATGAGCAACACAAGCAAAATGTTGAGGCTTAGATTCAAACATTTTACACACTGTACAGTAAACATGAAGCTCACTAAACCTTTGTGGGGCTCACATGAAACAACACCAGAATAATTTAGATGCTGAGTAGAAAGCGAGTGATCACCAGTTCTTAATACCTGATTACATCACCATGGTAACCTACTGTACTGTATATTCATATTTACCCCTCAGTTTAGTTATTCAAAACAAAAAGAGCCAACAAATATTGTTATACTTTATCTCTGCTAGTAGGTCAGAATCAAAAGTAAGAAACATGCGTGTCCTCACTATGATTTCCATCATTTTAATGCTGTCATGGTCCTGAGTCTGTGACTCAGTGGTTTTGGTTTTGATTATTATTATCTTATGTTTAAGGTTAATTGTGGTTTTCAGGATTGGGTTTTGGTTGTATTTTGAGCTCCTGTTCTGTGTCTCTGTGCCTGCCCTGGTCCCATGCCTCTGTGTTTCCTCTGTGTCTGTAAGTTCAGTTTGTGCGTTTCTAGTTTCACTTTGAAGGTTTGTGCCTCCTGTCTCATCACGTTACTTAGGCCCAGCAGTGCTTCCTCCCACCGTCCAAAGACATGCATCTTGTGGGGATAGGTTAATTGGATAATTGAAATTGTCACTAGGTGTGAATGTGAGTGTGAATGGTTGTCTATCCCTGTGTGTTGGCCCTGCGACAGACTGGCGACCTGTCCAGGGTGTACCCCGCCTCTCGCCCTATGACAGCTGGGATAGGCTCCAGCGCCCCCCGCGACCCTGAAAAAGATAAGCGGAAGCGAATGGATGGATGGATGGAGTTACCTTTTGAGTGTGCGTTTGGGTCCTCTACAGCCTGCCTGCACACAGCTAATTCCATGACAACTGCTGCTGCTTCTACAGTATTATATCATGTTTTACTGTCCTCTCAGACCAGCAGGTGGAGGTGGGGGTGGAGGAAGACTCAGAGTCCGTCCTCCTGCCCTGCAAAACAAAACCTAACCTGCCTGAGGACACAAGAGTGGAGTGGACTCGCTCTGACCAAGAGCTCATGATGGTCCATGTGTATCCAGACAGAAGCGACCTCCTTAAAAAACAGGACAACCTTTACAGAGATCGAACAAAGATGAACAAAGACCTGCTGAGAACTGGAGACCTCAGTCTGACCCTGAAATACCCCACAGACTGGGACACAGGAGGATACATCTGCACCATCTACAGGGACGAAGACATCCTGAGACAGAAAGTCGTGCTGCAGGTCAAAGGTCAGCAACAATTACATGCTGTAGATACATCTGACATCACTAAGTTGAAAATTCATTTTAACATTTCAGAATAACCATGGTGGCTCTTTGACTGAAATGTGGGCCTCTTCATTAAATTCATTATTTTGATTCAGTCAGAGCTGCAAGGTCATGCTGCTCATTGTGTTTGTCCACAGAACAGTTTCCATCCTGGACTGTAGCTCTCCTGGTGCTCCTGGTTCTTCTTGTGGTTTCTGGAGGTCTTTTATTTCGTTTCCGGCACTATTTCATGTCAGGTGAGTGTCTCCTACTACACTACCCATAATGCCGATGGTTAGCAGTTGTCCTCTGGTGGCTCCTTGACTGTGGCTCACACAAACTTGTTCCAGAAGTCAGAAAACCTCCTTCAGACTCAGTCATTGATCAGTGAAACAGCTCCACAACATGACTTTACTAAACAGTGTGTGTGCTTCACTGCATTGATCTGACACAGAGGCTGCATGTGTACAAGCTGTTCTTCTTCTGTGGTGGTAAACAGCAGGCTGACATGGAAACATGTGCTGACAGTAAATGTTGCAGCAGCTTCAGTAAATGTTCCTCCTTGAGTTGTGCTCAGTCATGTGGTGGAGAGCTTCAGATGTTCAGAGCAGACACATGAGATCTTCATGGTTTCTGTGCTGATGTGTGTGAGACATGGCCGACTGTGGAGGCTCAGTCTGTCTGTTCTTCTGCTCTTCATCCAACATTTCTGCAGCACTTTACAGGACGCTGCAGACTAGTTACCAAAGAACGAGTCAGGAACACATCAGGAACAAACTGAGACACAATCTGTGTCCCAATCCAGCGAGCACACGCTTCATAGTACCTGCACGTCGCGGACTACGTGGGGCGGTACTACGAAGTGCAGAAGTGAGAGGCTTGTGAAATGGGACGGTCTAGCCTTCTTCGCGCTGCTCAGGTTGCCTAGCAACCATGATTCTAACCGCGAGAAACGTTTCATACAGCTTTGTTTGACAGAAATGAAGGAGAAAAAATGCTTTTTTGTTCAGTAATTTCTTTACGACATTACTTTGATTAGTTGAGTATCTGAGGCTGAGACCACAGGACTGTAAAAACATGATGTGTGTCCAGGGCTGGACTGGGACAAAAAATCGGCCCGGGCATTTTGACTAGAGACCGGCCCATCAGGATAGAGATTGAAAATGTGACGTCATTCAGGGGTAAAACCGCAAAGGATTCTGGGAACTTGAGGCAAGAGGTACTAGCGCACGCAGGCTTTCAATTGAACTCAGTTACACAGCGATAAAAAGAAGCCCAAAAAATGGCAAGAAGCTGTTGTATTATTAACTGCAATAGCCGGTCGCATGACAGCCACGGGAAGCCGACGGGTAAAGAGATCTTTTTTTTATTGAATTACGTCGTTGAAGAGAAATTTTTTAAGCCATGTTTCTGAAGTAAGAGCCGACGGATGGTCTGGATATACCAAATATAACCTCTCAGAACACTCCAGCTCACATGTTAGTCTGCTCCAAGCATTCCCACAAAGGTCAGTGTTTTGTAGCAGTTAATACGTCACTTTTCTTAACATAATTGGTGATATAGGTTACAAGCAAGTCTGGCGCTGAACAGAAATTGTCACGCTATGCTTCTTTGTTTAATGTGCATAAATAGTGAATTGTCCTGACACAATATTGCGTTTCGCTTCTGTTATTACCACCGTACATTGACAAAAACATCTACTTTTATTCACAGGATAAAACAGTTGTTTTGTATCACTAATTGTCCAGTGCGATTACAGCATATAATATTATTGTCACTGCTACATTTCTGTAATGCGTACCAGAAATTATTTCCACTACTAATTAATTACCGTTGATCTCAAAGGTTATATTAATAAACGGTTAACGAATGTGTATTTATGACGACGATTTGTGAGACTGGTAAACTTACCTTTGTTTGTACGATGGTCTTTCGTTCTACACGGTGCATTTCAAGGTCCTGTACCCATCCATCGGTAAACTGTACCTGGGCTTGTTGCAGTGACCTGAAGTTACTAAAAACTTCATGAGTGTATGCACTCACTCCAAGAACCGTATAATTATCAATCTGAGCGTGGTGAAAGTGGGCAGCACGCAAACGTCTTTTGTCCACTCTGTGTGCTCCTAAGGGTCTGACCCTCTCACTCCTCTGATTTTTTCCTCGTATCTTTTCTTTGCCTTTTCGTCGAGTCTGTCTTTGTACGGTCCGGCATTGTTCTCCTTAGTTTTGTACATTCCTTTTTTGTGCGGCAAAGAAAAATCAAGAAGGTATTGGAACCGGAGGATGAACTTTTTGCGGTGCTGCAAATGCTTGCATTTGATGCGGTACTTGGATTGTTTTGCCTCGAGTTCCCGGCATGCAATGCGCGAAAGTCACGTGATCTGTCAATCGCTATAGGAAAAACCTTAAATTAAGACCAAGAACACTAGAGGTGAGACATGATCATTAATTAATATTAAAATTAATAAATGACAGATTTAGTGATATTTTTATAAACACCTCCTTTCCTTTTTTTGTTCTCCATTTTCTTCAGTTCGTCTATAAGATTGCTAAACAAGGGGGAGGGTGCATCCGGCCTCCTCGGCTGTAATTGGTCCAGCCCAGAGTCGATCATGACCAATTGGCCAATCCAACACTTTCATTATATATACCCTTCCTAAAAAAAAAAAATCCATCGGCCCATAAAAACAAAAAATCGCCAGCGGCCCACCGGGCAAGTCCAGCTCTGTGTGTGTCACGTTCCTGGGTCTATTGACCCAGCGTTTTGAGTTTTAGTTTATTTGGATGTTATGTTTAAGTTCTTTAGGTTATCTGAGCTCATTTGTTTATTTAGATTCCCCGTGTGTCTTCTACCCCTGTGTTTTAGTCTCCTTTTGCCCTTTAGGTGTTTCATGCTGCGTTTCTTATGTTGTCACGGTTATATTGTCTTGTCTGCGTCTCATGTTTCCTGTTTTATTTTGAAGGTCTGTGTCCTATGTCAGTGTAGTCAGCTTTGCTTCCTTTGTCTCGTTATGTCAGATCAGTGTCAGCTGTTTCCCCATGTGTTTCCACTTCCCCTAATCACCCTTGTGTGTATTTAGTCTGTGTGTTTCTGTTCATTCCTGGTCAGGTCGTCTGTTGTTCACGCCACGTTTTCCATGCCATGTTTTCAAGTTTCATGTCTAGGTTTTTCTTGTTGTTTGGGACACCCTTCGTCGCCGCTGTGACATAATTGGTCTACAAATGCGCACTACGAAGCGTGCGGTCGCTGGATTGGGACACCCCCACAATCTGACTGAGACTAGGGTGTATCCAAATTCATGGGTTGCATCCTCCTGAGGCCGCATTTGTAGGCCGATTATGTCACAGCGACGTGCCGACTCCGAATGCAGCCGACAAATGCGTCCTCATTTTCCCCGAATTTGAAGGATGGGTCGGGTGTGTCCTTCGTGGCTCACCATATCCCAGAATTCATAGCGCGACCCAGCCAATTCCAGTTTGCAACAATGGCGGCCACTACAAAGTTTTTAATATTACTCTTATTAATCTTTCTGGGTCACAAAACAAACTTTTAACGTATTTTCAGGTGAGAATGTAGCTGTGTAAATTTCAAATATCTGCTCGGTTTATCAAGATATCACATATTTGCAAAGGTGCTCCGACGTTTTCTGAGATTTCTGTTACCCACCAGCTCGATAGCTAGCCGACAGCTCAAGGGTCACTAGAGCCGCAGAGAACAGTGAACTCCCGGCACATCATTTTCAGAACACTGCAGAGTTTCGCTACTCAGGTTAAACATAATATATAATTCACTTAGATAACCTAAAAATGTAATTGTTTGGCTTTTTCAGTGTTTTATTTGTTCATGAGTAAATGGGTTTGGCTGAGATTAAAGTTATTAGATTAGATTAGATAAAATAAAAATTTATTAATCCCCCAGATGGGTTTCTCCGTGGTTTTCACACAGCTGAATAAACGTCAAACAGAAAACTGATTAAACAGAAGTGTGAGATGGTCGAGAATTTACGCCACTGTCCTGTTATATTTTAGATAGCAAAGAGCAGACAGCTGAGTTTATTAAACTCCACCGAGACAGCGGTGACGTTAATCAGAAGGCTAGACCGTCCAATTTCACAGCCGTTTACTTCCAGCCTACCCGACCTTCTGAGGACCCGGCACACTTAGACCGCGAAGGCCGGGTCCTCAGGAGGATGCAGCCCATAAACGACCTATAAGACAACCACAGCTGCTGCTCATGTCATTGTGTTGTCCTTTGTTGTCCCCTCAGTTTACAAGGTGGGGGTGGATTCAGGGGCACAGTCTGTCCTGCTGATCTGCAAAACCACAGTTTGCCTGCCTAAAGATGTTAAAGTGGAGTGGAAGGACACAAACAACAGGAAGGTCCACGTGTATGAGAACGGCTCTGACCAGCCTGAAGAACAGGACGATAAATACAAGAACCGAACAAAGATGAAGAGAAACTTACTGGAACCTGGAGACCTCAGTCTGACCCTGAAATACCCCACAGACGGAGACAACTCCACCTACACCTGCACCGTCTACAGCAGGGAGGGAAACATCCTGCTGAAAAAAGAAGTGCTGCTCACTGTCAGAGGTCAGTGCTGTAGATACAGGTCAAAGGTCAGAGGTCAGACTCATGATGGTGGTTCAGTCTCAGTGGGCTCCATCCAATAATGTTACAGTGTTAGCATGTCTGATGTTTGTGGCTGTTTTGGTTTTTATTTGATTTCCACCCAAATGTAAAAGCTTCAGCAGATGAACTGTAGGAGCAAAGTTCATGTGTGAGACTTCATCTGAAAGGTAACATCTTCTAGTTTCTGAACATGTGTTTGTTTAGCATGTGGCTAAAACTCAGGCTAAGCTAAGTCAGTTCAAATCTCAGTAAAAACCTTCTTTGGTCCTCATCTATAATCAGTCATATCTGAGTCACAATAACTAGAAGATGATTTCTAGCAGAACTGTGAAAATCTCCACATCCTTTCTCCATGTTATCATCCAAAGCTGTGTGAAGTTTCAGAGCTCTGCAGCTAACAGAGACTTTCAGTTTGCTGCTCTCTTCCTCTGACAGCTCCATTCTTAGGGAGCGTTAGTTCTCTGTTTCACTTTATTCCACTTATTCAGTCTGATGTTCTCTGATCTGTTTCTCTTGTTTAGTGTCTTAAATGCTGCCAGTGCCTCTCTTTGCTTTAACCAACCTTTCTCTTTATTTCTGAGCTTTTTAAGGACTTTAACTGATGCATCAACCTTTGAAAATGGAAAGAAATCAGTCAGATTCATGGCTGCATCAAAGTGTCACATGTAGTTCTCCCACATCAGCTGGATTATATCTATAGCAGCAAACAGCAGCTGATCCACAAATCTTTGTCTGTGTTAATAAAGTTGGATCAGTTCAAATAGTTTGTTGCTCTGCACTTGAAAGCAGCAGTTTTTCTAATGCACCACCTTCATGTTTCCTTCATATTTGAATCCCCCTGTAGATACTGACAGGTAACCATGTCACACAGAGCTCAAGCCTTTGAATCCAGCTGTGATTGTTGATTTTCTATTGAATGGACTTTTTCAAATCCAGCTGTAGGCCTGTGTTTGTGAGCTCATTAACAGCTGTTTATTTAGAGATACGTGGTCCTCACAGGACAGCCACTACAAACATATGATTTTATAGAATATGATGCATTACTGCAGATTCAACACAATAGAAAGGATTTGAAATGAGCTCAGCCTTAAACATGTGCAGCAGTAATATTGATCCATAGACACTGATGGGAACATTTTTCTGCACATTACGTACTGTAAGCGCCAGACGTCTGCTTTATATTTTTATTTACGATTGAGTTGATGTTTGTTTTATAATTCATAGATTCATTACATAAGTCATCTTTTCAGGATTAATAAATGTGAAAATGTATGTGTTTACATAAAGTAATTTTAAGTCACTGTTTTGGGATTGGAACCTAAAAGGGGGTACCTCTCACTTTAAGTATGTAAGTGCAATAGTAGCATGAAACCCTGTGTGAGAGGGAAGGGGAGGAGCATGGACAGAGAGGTTAGGAGTCTCACGGTTTTCTCACCGTGTGCACAGGTAGTTCTGGATAACTGCTATTTTTTGGAACTTTCATGCTTATTTAGGAAGGAGTTCATTGTTACATCTTCAGTTTGCAATAAATAAACAGTCTTCAAATCATAATGCAACTGGAAGCATTTCTTTTGGAAACCAGGTACACGCATCAGCCATAGACTCCCTTTTGAACTTGGTTTATTGGAAATTACCCTACATCTTAGTCAGAAAACCCTCTTGCTCGTTTTTGGGAAAAGGAATACTGAAATGGATCATGTTTAGCAACGAATGGCTGTGCACGGTGGATTGAAGGTAATAGCCTACTTGGAGGAAGAATCACGGTAAGCAGTGAAAACAAGCTTTGCTACTGTGGAAATTTGTCATAATGCATGAGGGTGATGAAGAACTAGTGTGTGGAAAAAGAGAATCAAAAATGACAGAAAAGGCTGTGGAGGAAAAGCTGCACAGGTTGACCAGTCTAGAAAGGCTAAGCTAGGCCACCTAACTAGCCAAGCTAATCAGCTCGAACAGCTAATGGAAGATGATGCTAACGTGAATGCTGTTAAGCAGAAATTGCGTTTAGACTACCAAGATTCATTTGGAGAACTGTGTAAGATAAATGATAGTTTGAGACTATGAATGCATGAAGAAGAATTTGAAAAGGACCAAAGTTCTTGGTATGAACCTAATGCTAGTCGTATTCGTGGATTTATGCAACATGTGGAAACGTGGGTTAAAGCAGCTGAGGAGCGCACAGAACAAGCTAGACAGTGTGATGCAGACATCCAGCCTTCCGACAGTGTTTCTGTGATGTCTGCTGCATTAAGCAGTAAAAGCAGGAGGCGCAGGTCAGCTGTTGGGAGCCAAGTGTCCACTGCTTCCTCCGTACGCCTCAAAGCTGAAATGGAGAGAGCCACATTGCTCGCACAAGCAACAGCTCTCAAACAAAAACAAGAGCTTGAACGACAGGAAGCTGAGTTGAAAGCAAAAAGAGAGCAGCTAGATCTGCAAACTGCTATTGCTGCCTCTGATGCTAAATTAAAGGTATTAGAGAATTTTGAAAATGAGCGCTCGTCACATGTGAGTCCTGCATACCCAACGACTATTGATTCTGGATTCATGTAAGTCAAACTCCAGTCACCAACACAGAAAATGGATATGGGGAATTCATGCCTTTACAAAATCACTCTATTGGTACGCAGCAGTCTAGAGTGGATTTTGCAGCAGATGAGCAAGCAGTCGAAACATTCTGTACTGTCATGACACGTCAGAATAATATAACGGAGCTGATGGTGAAACAACAAAAAATGATGACGTTGCCACCTTTAGACATCCCTACCTTCAGTGATGATCCTCTAGATTACAATACATTTGTAAGCGCCTTTGAGCACGGAGTAGAGTCTCACACTGAAAGTCCTAAGGACCGCCTCTACTTCTTAGAGCAGTTCACTAATGGACAGCTGAAAGAGCTAATAAAGAGCTGCCTTCATATGAAGCCAGATGTAGGCTATCGCAAGGCTAAACAGCTCCTTAAAGAGACTACAAAGTTGCTGTAGCCTACATGAACAAGGTCTCAAACTGGGCACCTATCAAGCCAGAAGATGCAGAAGCTTTAAATGCGTTTTCACTCTTTCTGACAGCTTGCTGTAACACCATGGCTGAAGTGAGGTACATGGAGGAACTTGATAATGTCGCAAGCTTGAAAGCCATTGTAGCAAAACTTCCATACAAGTTACGTGAAAGGTGGAGAACTGTTGTGTGTGGTATGCAAGAGCGAGGCAACAGAAGAGTCAAGTTCAAGGATTTGGTGGAGTTTATTAATAAACAAGCCAAAATTGCACTTCACCCTGTTTTTGGTGACATGAAGCATAGCACCACTGCTAAACCATTCACCATTAAACAAAACAGTAACAAGGATCAGAAAAGGGTTGTAATGAAGAAGTCATTCACCACAAGTGCCATACCATTGGACAATCAGGAGAAAGACACAAAGCCAATGGAAAACACAAATTATGTGAAACCCACTCCACAGGCATATCTGTTCTGTAACGGTGGTCACATCATAGACCTGTGTGGTAAGTTTAAGGGCAAGCCACACAACGAAAAGTTGGAATTTTTGAAAGGCAAAGGACTGTGTTTTAGCTGTTTGAAGCATGGTCACATGAGCAAACTTTGTAAGAAAAAGGTGAGCTGTGAGGTATGTTCTCTTGCTCATCATACATTGTTGCATATCAAGAAAAGGGACAGAGATGCTGACACAGAGAAGAAAACTAAGAACAGTGAAAGTCAAACAATCTTAAGTGCCTTTGTCTGTGCAGAGTCTGAGGATTGTGGGCCAACTGGGGCCAGGGAAGATGACTGCACACTTGTAATAGTTCCTGTACAGGTCAAAGCCAAAAAGGGAAGTGTAGTAGTGCAGACTTACGCCTTCTTGGACCCAGGAAGCTCTGCCACATTCTGTACAGAGACATTAATGGACAAATTGAAGATCACTGGAAGGAAAACTGACATACTACTGAAAACTATGAATGAAGAGAAACCTGTCTGTACTCATGTAGTGTCAGGCTTGGAGGTCAGTAGTTTATCTGGTGATGACTTTATTGATCTGCCAGATGTCTTCACACAAAGGACAATACCTGTAGGAAAAGAAAACATACCCCTACAGAAGGATCTTGAAAAGTGGCCTTACCTTAAAGAAGTAAAACTGCCTCGAATTGAGACTGACATTGGATTGCTTATCGGAGCAAATGTATCTAAAGCAATGGAGCCATGGGAGGTTGTAAGTAGTGTAGGTAATGGACCATATGTTGTAAGAACCAAGCTAGGCTGGACTGTGAATGGACTTTTGAGAGAAACTGGCTGTCATGCAGACAAGAGAAACCCAGCCAAGGCTATTGCAAACCGCATATCAGTGAGCCGTTTAGAGAACCTGTGGCTTCAACAGTTCATGGTGGATTTTCCAGAGGGAGGAAACCATGATGAAGTGGAAATGTCAAGAGAGGACCATCAGTTTATGGACATGGTCATGGAATCTGCAAAACTGATGGATGGCCACTATACAATATGTCTACCTCTGAAGAACAGATTAGTTAACATGCCAAATAATCGCTCAGTCGCTGAACAACGAGCACGTAACTTGAGGCTTAAATTTCTCAGGAATGACTGCTTCCGACAAGAGTACACAGACTTCATGGAAGACCTTCTTAAAAAGGGCTATGCAGTACAACTGTCAAATGATGAACTGGCACACAAAGAAGGAAAAGTGTGGTATATACCCCATCACACCGTGTACCACCCTGTGAAGCAGAAATTAAGAGTTGTGTTCGACTGTGCAGCATCCTATCAGGGCACATCCCTGAATGATCAACTTCTTCAGGGTCCAGATTTGACCAGCAGTCTCATTGGTGTTGTCATACGATTTAGACAGGAACCTGTTGCAATTATGGCAGACGTTGAAGCAATGTTTCACCAGGTGAAGGTGCCCGACGGTGACTCTGACTTACTCAGGTTCCTCTGGTGGACAGGTGGCGACTGCAATCAAGCTTTGACTGAGCACAAGATGACTGTGCATTTGTTTGGGGCCACATCCTCACCCAGTTGCGCCAATTTCGCTTTGAGGAAGTGTGCTGAAGACCAGAGTAGGCAGTTCAGAGATGAAGTTGTTCAAACAGTCTTGCAGAACTTTTACGTTGATGACTGTCTCAAGTCTGTCGCTACGGAGGAGGCAGCTATATCAGTGTGTCAAGATCTAATGAAAATCTATGCCAACGGAGGCCTCCGTCTCAACAAATGGGTGAGCAACCGAAGGAAGGTGCTTGACTTCATCCCAAAGTCTGAACTGGCAGCAGAAATGAAAACCCTGGACCTGGATCATGGCAAACTTCCACTTGAGAGGGCCCTTGGTCTCAATTGGTGTGTTGAGTCAGACACATTCAGATTTAAGATCAACATCAAAGATCGCCCATTCACAAGAAGAGGACTTATTTCTGTCATTGGATCAGTGTATGACCCATTAGGCATTTTGGTGTCCTGAGAAGTGTCCTGAGAAGAGAGCTACAACTGAACCTTGCAGAATCAGTTTTTTGGACAGACAGTACGGTGGTGCTCCAGTATCTCCGGAATGAGACCACGCGTTTTCGTAAGTTTGTGGCAAACAGATTTGCAGCTATCCTGAAAGGCTCTGATGTGGAACAGTGGAAACACATCAGCACAGACAAGAATCCTGCTGACTGCGCCTCAAGAGGGCAAAGAGTAGATGAATTTATGAAGAACAGAACGTGGGTGTCTGGGCCAGATTTTCTTCGCAGTCCAGTAGAGTTTTGGCCTAACACTCCACTGAATTGTTCGTAAATCACTTCTGGTGATCCTGAGATCAAGAGAGCCACAGTAAACAAGATAGAGCTGGAAGAAAATGTTGCTCCATTCAAGAGACTGATAAACTACTTCTCATCATGGACAAAGTTGAAAAGAGCGGTGGCGTGGTTCCTGAAACTTAAAGCCTTACTTTGGAGTCTCTGTCAAAAACGTAAAGAGCTATGCGTAACCAGTGTGGAGAATAGCTTAGACAATGATCGACAGCTGATTCAAAGTCAGATTGACAGTTTCAGGACAAGCTTTAAGCCTACACAAATTTCAATGGAAGACCCGAATCAAGCAGAGCTCGATATAATCAGATTTTGCCAAAAGGAGAAATTCTCAGAAGAGGTTTCAGCTCTACACAAGGGACAAAGTGTGAAGCGCAATAGCCACTTTTACAAACTGAACCCTGTACTACAGGAAGATCTGTTGAGAGTTGGTGGAAGACTGAGCTGGGCAGCTATGCCGGAAATCGCTAAGCAGCCTATTATCTTGTCTAGAGACTTTCACATTTCTGACTTAGTCCTCCAACGGATACATGAAGAAACTGGGCATGGAGGGCGCAATCACATGCTCTCTGAATTGTGAAAGAAGTTTTGGATCCCAAATGCCAACACAGCCATTAGAAAGATCATCGCAAAGTGTGTGACATGTCGTCACTTGCATGGGAGAGTTGGGAAACAACTGATGGCTGATCTTCCACAAGAGCGAGTGTTGCCAGATGATCCACCCTTCACCCGGGTTGGTGTAGACTACTTCGGCCCATTCGAAGTAAGACGTGGAAGAACCATCTTAAAAAGATACGGTGTTATATTCACTTGTTTAGCGGTTCGTGCAGTGCACATAGAGCTGGCCTCATCATTAGACACAGATTCATGCATAAATGCAATCTGGCGCTTCATAGCACGGAGAGGACAAGTGAAGGAGATTCGCTCAAATAATGGGACGAATTTTGTTGCTGCCAATCATGAGCTGAAGGAAGCAATTGCTGACTGGAACACCTCACCATTTCAGCATCTATTTCACCAGCATGGAATTAAGTGGACATATTGTTACATCTTCAGTTTGCAATAAACAGTCTTCAAATCATAATGCAACTGGAAGCATTTCTTTTGGAAACCAGGTACACGCATCAGCCATAGACTCCTTTTTGAACTTGGTTTATTGGAAATTACCCTACAAGTACTTTGACTTTTCATACTTTATGTACAGTTTGCCAGTACTGCAGTTTTGTGTGTAGTGAGGTGTTTTCATGGTGTTTTATTGGTGCTTTTACTAAAAGAAGGCTTCTATCAAATTCTTCCAAATGTTGTCAAACTGAGCTGTGTGATGAAGTGAGTGTGACAGAAACACTCAGACTGTGTTTCTCTGCTTCATCAAGTCAAATCTGGTCCTCAGAGACTGAATAAAGTCCTGTCCCACTAACAGCAGCTCCAACAGTCTGTTCACTGCTTTCTTCCTGTCAGTCTTCATCTTTCTGCTGCGTCTCCTCTTCACACTGACCACTTTCTATCTAACAGTGAGCTCCCAGTGAAGCAGCAGCATTCAGCCTGTTAGAGTCAACACAAATGTCTCCATCCAAGCTCATGTTGTGCTTTGTTGTCCTCTCAGTCCCCCAGGTGGAGGTGGATTCAGGGGTGGAGTCTGTCCAGCTGCCCTTCAACACCACACTTCACCTGCCTGAAGACGCTAAAGTGGAGTGGAAGAATATATATGGGAAGGTCCACGTGTATGAGAACGGCTCTGACCAGCCTGAAGAACAGCACCAGGTTTACAGAGACCGAACGAAGATGAATGAAGACCTGCTGAAAACTGGAGACCTCAGTCTGACCCTGAAATACCCCACAGATGGAGACAACAGGACCTACACCTGCACCGTCTACAGCAGGGAGGGAAACATCCTGCTGAAGAGACAAGTGGAGCTGAAAGTCAGAGGTCAGTGCTGTAGATACAGGTCAAAGGTCAGAGGTCATGTAGGAGTTTATTCTCTAAAAGCTTTTAGTTTGAATCTATTTTCAGTTCATTCAAATAAAATAAATTCTTTGATGTTTTGATCTAAAAGCCAAAAATGTCAGGCGGAGCAACTGTGTGTTTAAATGAACAGACTAAGAAGACCATTAAAAATGATCCTAACTTCAAAATAAAAGCCTCTGGCATGATTTGAGTTTGGATCAAATCAATAGTTTTGTTAGTTTAGTCCAAATCAATGTAAATGTATAAATATCAATAGTTTTAAAGCTGCTGAGATCATTCAAACACTTTGATCCAGTCATTTGGATGTTGTCACATGTCAGGGTGGAGCAGCCATAAATATGAGGCTTTTATTGTGAAAATGATGAGTGTGACGATCCAGAGGAGCCCATGGGGTGTTTGTGGCTGGATGCAAAGGTTTGTAGCTCTCCTTGTAAAGAGAAACAGCTTGAAGCTACAGAGGAGCGTCTGCAGAAGAAGACAGGGGAAAGAGGAAGAAGCTGAGGCCGCTGGAGAAAAGACAGGAAAAGAAAATCAGCTTTATTTGTTCATCAAATAATGATTTCAGATTATTAAAAAGAAACCACAGCTCTCGGAATCTTAGTGAATGTAAATGGTTATAAACTAATGGAAGAAGAAGCATTAAAATACAAAGATCGAGTTCTGGAGGAGGTTTTGTGACTCATTGGGGAGAAACTGAAAGTTTGGTCAATGATTCAAAGGATGAATGGGATTAAAAGCAGTGTAGTTTAAACAGTGTTCAACTATGGAGAGCTCACAGCGTTGACTAACAGATATAGCTCAGATAATTTTAGTGAAGAGAGGAAGAAAACACAGTGATGGAAAATCAGCAGTTATAACATTGAGTAGAAACTCACATGATTTATTCAATCTACTGTTTACAAAGACAGAATGAAATCAGGCACAAATCCAAACAATCAGCACCAGGAAAAGATCAGGTTTGTTATATCAGGATAAATCATCACTAAAGACACTTTATTGGAATCATATAACAGAGTTTGGGAGCGTGGGAAACTTTAACAGCAGATAAAACTAAAACAATGTTTTTTACAAGGAAAAGAGATTAAATCTCATCCTTTGGTCTCTGTTTGATGAAGGGATGTCAGAAGAATCAGAAAACACCCCGAGTTAAACTATCTGAGTGAGACTTCAGTCAGACAGTGTTGGTTCAGGATGGGAATCGAGAAACGATCCTTGTTCGGTTCTTTCACTCTCACTACAATCAGCTGATTTCAGTTCATGTGTCAGAGGAAAATAGTGGCAGAGTCTCCAGCGTGGACATGGACTTTACTTTTATTTGATTGCACAGAAGAATGAGAGCGCAATGGTAAAGTGGAGGCTGCTCCAGGACAGAAACATCTGCATCACACTGTTAACACAGACAGACAGCATGCTAATGCTAAGCTAGCCAAGAAACCAGAGTTAAAGCTGAGTAAACGCTGGCCTCAGACCAGCGTGATAAAGTGAGCTGCTGTTGAACTTCAGGAGATAACAAACAGATAGTAAATAGTAGAATCACCATGACAACCCCTTTAAAGTCTCTTTGTGCTGGTTTCCATCTTGTGTTTGTGTTCATACCTGAATACTAAGAGAAATATATGTGTGTGTCCTCATTAGGATAGATATTTGTGTTGGTGTTTGGGGCTGTAGCTTGTAGGTTTATATTGTTACCTGGTAATTATGAGACACTGTTTCAGATCATTTTACACAGTAGCATGAAAGTAATGTAATCAATGATGGTATCAGTGTACACAGGAGAGATGGCTGAAGACATGAGAACATTAAGATGAGTCATGTGATCAGACTCAGGTTCATCTTTGGTCAGTTTACAGCACAGGTGTTCAGACAGATGGGAAAGCAGTGGGTGGAAGAAAAGAGAGGATGTGGAGGAGAAATGAGGAGCATGGGAAGGAGAGAGGAGAGGAGGTCATATCAGGACTCAGATTTGGACTCGGTGGTTTAAACAGAACAGTATTAATAACAGGAAGAGATGCAGGGAAATGAGAGAACTGTGGAGAAGATGAAACCACACAACATGTTTATGAAACTGTCAGAAATATCAAGGAGACTGATTCTAAACGTCTGAAACATGGACGTTAAACTGGATCTTATTGATAAACTGAACAAAACTCAACAAGTCAAAGACATCAGGACATGTTCCATTTTCTAACACGCTGGTCAGGCTGACACTTCAAACCCTGAGAGACACTTTACCTGGATGTTGTGGGTGAGACAACCTTCTGATTTAGCTGCTTTCACCTGTGTCAGCAGGTCGCTGAGCTCTCTCAGCTTCACAGGATCTTTGACCTTTACAAGTTTGTGAGTCTGTCAGAGAGAGATCCGTAAATGATCTCTGGAGAGCCAAAACACTCCAAACAGTCCCAGACTTTCTCTGATCCAACTTCAGGATGACTGACCTGTGCCGTCTTCATTCTTCTCACATGTGGTGCTGAGTCCTGTTTCAGACACTTAGGACGGAGTTTCAGTTCATTGGTTCTTCCTGAACAGACGATTTCTGTTCTCAGTCAAACTTTGTGAGACACATTAATGAGATCCCCTCGTGCCAAATGTAATATCAGCCACATGAGCACTTCCATCCAGTGGCTGTTGAGTAATGGTATGACTGGAAGACTGTTCCTTTATGCTGTGTGGTGGGTGAGGTGCTGAGTGGGGATAAATCACAGTCTTTGGTTCTTGAGGTGGTCCTGACCTTGAAATGCTCTCATTCATTCCTCAGTATGAACAGGTAGTTTCTACAGGTGTGGTGCTAAAGCTTCATCTGGGTGGAGTCACAGGTGTTAGCTGGTGAACAGCTGAGTGTGTAGGCTCTATATCTGCTGCTGCTCTCTCTGCTGGTTGTAGCTGCTGTTCTACACACTGCTGTGTCCTCTCAGATTCCTCCTCAAACATGGTTTTCTGTTCTGGTTAAACTCCTCTGATGCAGCTTCAAGGACTCTGGCTTCACCCACAGCTGCTCCTCCTTTTCATACTGGGAGGTGTTCAGTTTGACCTCTGTGAGCCTTTCCCATCATCATCTCTGACTCCATTGTAGCATAATTAGCTAATGCATGAGCTGGCTACACATTAATGATGATCCACTACATGGTGATGAGTTCACTGACCTGGTCTCGAGAGCGGACAGCTGTGTTATTTCTTTGTGTCGTCCATCTCTTGATGCTGCTGTGAGCCGAGCGTCAGCAGCAGCAGAGATGATGAGAAGCTCTGAAGTGAAGATTTCTCTCCTTGAATGTCTCTGCTCGTCATGAAGGAGAGTTTTTACTGTTCTGTCCTTGTTGTGTGTCTCTTTGTCCACTTTGACAGACAGCTGACAGCTTCAATCAACATGAATACTCATAAAAAAATAAATGTTTAAAAGCATTAAAGCAGAAGAACAGGAAGTCCTGCAGACCAACACAGTTTAGTTTAGTGTCTTAAATGCTGCCAGTGCCTCTCTTTGCTTTAACCAACCTTTCTCTTTATTTCTGAGCTTTTTAAGGACTTTAACTGATGCATCAACCTTTGAAAATGAAAAGAAATCAGTCAGATTCATGGCTGCATCAAAGTGTCACATGTAGTTCTCCCACATCAGCTGGATTATATCTATAGCAGCAAACAGACTAAAAGCTGTGGACAGTTTCTGTGGCTGGATTATTTCATGTGTGTTAATCGATAAGCCAGTTCATTTATATGCAGATAAGTATCCTGTACTTACGTGTAATTTGCAGCAACAAGTCAGGTTTCTGCAGGAAACAATGAAACCCTGTACTTCCTGGGCTGTGGGCCATATCATGGAGTCTTAATCTGGTTTAACTTTCAGGTATTTTATAGGAAAGATGCAAATTGTCTGTGAATCATTTTCAGTATCGTAGCAGCCGAAGTCATTACTGAGTAAGTTCTGCTTCAGTCATTTTCTGCATAATGGAAGTTTCACTGTTCAGCTGTCTTTACATGTTACCTATAAAATGAACACAGTGATAAACACTTTTCTCCATTTCTTATTGGAAATGATACTTTGATCCGTACGATCAAACTGTGGAGAGCACAGGCATCATGTGAGCTTATAAACATGGAGACGAGCTGAGCTGTGTTCATTCAACTTAAAAAAGAAGAACATGAAACAATCCATAACTCTTCAAACATGAGCTTCAACAATCCATCAGCATCCAAAACAACACTTACACTCAGAACAAGTTTCACTTTGTAAAATGTCTTTTACTTTGTGAGCAAGAGTCCAAAAACTTCCTCAGACTGTCAGCAGATTTTCACAGAGTCGTCCCAACTAGTAGAAAAGCACCAAAGCTTTCAGCTTCTCCAGTGATCTCCACCTGTACAGACACACATGGAGGTTTCCAGCACTCATTAATACATTTGGCCCTCTGACTATTAGGACAAATAATTCATTTAGGTTTGATGAACGTCGGCCTAAATCCACCTCCCACCACCAGGAACTGAATAAGCAGTTATAGATGTAAATACATCTGTTTCATTATCATCTGGAGACCCAAAAAGTCGAATGTACAGAGCTAAAATCATGTGTTTGATTTTTGGCTTTTACAAACAAGCCATTACTACCACACTTACTGGCCACTTCTCTGTACATCTGAAGTGCTTGTTCTTGTCATGAAGCCATCCTGCTGCTCACACGTCACTCTTCCACCTTCTCAACACACTCTTTACATGTCAGTACATTTACACCTCTATCTGTCATCACACTAACCTGCTGTAAATCCTTTCAGCTGGAGCTTCTTTGTAGACACTTCCCTACATTGCAGCCTGATTACAATGCAGACAGTCGGCTACAGTGTGGCTGGATTTCCTTTCTTAGCGTCCTTTGCTATAAAATACCAGGATGTTAGGCTGAGGCTGAGTCGCTCCATAATATGAGCCGCGGCCCGGAAAGTACAAAGATGGAATATTGTTTGTTGTTCTGGAAATTTCCCATGAAATAACCCAGCACTTAAAATGACTGACGCTGTACTTAAATGTACTTACAGTGTAATTATTTTATTCTTTCTGTACAAACCTACTTGTTACACAAACTTACAGGCAGTGTTGGGGAGTAACGGAATACATGTACCGCCGTTACGTATTCAGAATACAAAATATGAGTAACTGTATTCCGTTACAGTTACCGTTTAAAAAGGTGGTATTCAGAATACAGTTACTTTGTTGAAATAAATGGATTACACGGCGGTACTTCCCTGTTTCATATTGTCGCGGGTCAGGATTGTTTGGGTTTGTTTGACAGCTACGTTCTGTTGTTCCAGGCGGCAGCGTTACGGTTGCCATGGTTACAGGGTGACGCTCTCTCTCTGCGTGTTTCCTGGGTGAGAGCGCTTTTTGTTGTTGTTGTTGTGCTAAGCTAAAGGCAGAATGCTACAGGCATGGCTCTAAAGCATGTAGCCTGATGGGCAGTGTAGTCCGTGCTGCAGGGAGAATGGACTGCCATACACGTTATGTGTCTGTGAGCGAGGGAGGGAGAGAAAGGAAAAGTCCGAGCTGTCACGGAGCAAAAACGGGAGCTGCAAGCATGTAAATATAATAATAACCACTGCAGCCAAGAAGAGTGCCTGAGGAGCCCATTTGTAAGTAAGCTATTAAGACTCAACTGTACACTGTGTTCGTGTTTTCCTCCGGAAACAATAAGTTCCGTCGGAGCAGCCTTTCAACGCCTCTCTCTGTCTCTGGCAAGCAAATTTGACCCAGACAACAAAGTAAAGCTAGTTTTCGGCTACCAGCCCGACAGGGAACCGGACGTATTAGCCAGAGGTCCCTTTACTACGTTTCGTACTACGTACCTTCAGTAACAGTAATAAATCACAGCAACAGGACATTCATGTAGCTGTAAACAGCATGATAATATATTAAGTATTCCAAAGTATTCAGAATACGTTACTCTCATTGAGTAACGTAACGGAATACGTTACAGAATACATTTTGGGGCATGTATTCAGTATTCTGTAGTGGAATACATTTTAAAAGTAACCTTCCCAACACTGCTTACAGGTAACTACAGGCTACTTGTGCCTTATTTGCAGGTCGTGTTATAAAGTGTTACTGAAACAGCTGCTGACCAAAGTGATGCACATTTAAATGAGTCAAAGTCCTGAAATAATTCAACAGATTAAAAACAAAACATAAAATGAGAAACCATGAGTGAAACAAACAGGATGGTGGTGCTGATCATTGTTGCCTCACAGCAACAAGTTCCTGAGGTCATTTCCACCACCTGAGTGGGGCCTTTCCCCCGACACTCCTCTCTGTGTGCTGTGAGTGTCTCTCTGTGTTAGCTGGGATAAGGAGAAGAGGAAGAGGATGGAGGCTGTTGAAGGTCTCTAATGTTGCGTTTTGTTCCACAGTTTAGGAGCAGCTGCAAAGCCCTGATCTCCTCTGTGTTTGAACCTGATCTGGAGACAGTGAGAACCAATAACTGAGGGCAAAATAAGGACACTCAAACTAAAAGCATCTACAGGGACGACTTTATGTTACAAACACCAAACCATGAAGCACTGGTGCAGCTGACTCACACAGACTCTCCTCCACACTGTCCTCAGTTATAAAGTGCTTTACAAACACAAACATTATGACTAACAGCTGGATTTTCCTGTTTTAGTGCAGCGAACTAACAATGAGCCAACAAGGCCTCACGTAACATCAGTCAGTGAGAGTTTCACTGTTTCAGCAGCTCTGTTCACTCACACTTATTAATATTAATGCTCATTACAAATGTTACAGCAGCTGATCCACAAATCTTTGTCTGTGTTAATAAAGTTGGATCAGTTCAAATAGTTTGTTGCTCTGCACTTGAAAGCAGCAGTTTTTCTAATGCACCACCTTCATGTTTCCTTCATATTTGAATCCCCTGTAGATACTGACAGGTAACCATGTCACACAGAGCTCAAGCCTTTGAATCCAGCTGTGATTGTTGATTTTCTATTGAATGGACTTTTTCAAATCCAGCTGTAGGCCTGTGTTTGTGAGCTCATTAACAGCTGTTTATTTAGAGATACGTGGTCCTCACAGGACAGCCACTACAAACATATGATTTTATAGAATATGATGCATTACTGCAGATTCAACACAATAGAAAGGATTTGAAATGAGCTCAGCCTTAAACATGTGCAGCAGTAATATTGATCCATAGACACTGATGGGAACATTTTTCTGCACAATAAGTACTTTGACTTTTCAGACTTTATGTCCAATTTGCCAGTACTGCAGTTTTGTGTGTAGTGAGGTGTTTTCATGGTGTTTTATTTTACTGTCCCACTAACAGCAGCTCCAACAGTCTGTTCACTGCTTTCTTCCTGTCAGTCTTCATCTTTCTGCTGCGTCTCCTCTTCACACTGACCACTTTCTATCTAACAGTGAGCTCCCAGTGAAGCAGCAGCATTCAGCCTGTTAGAGTCAACACAAATGTCTCCATCCAAGCTCATGTTGTGCTTTGTTGTCCTCTCAGTCCCCCAGGTGGAGGTGGATTCAGGGGTGGAGTCTGTCCAGCTGCCCTTCAACACCACACTTCACCTGCCTGAAGATGTTAAAGTGGAGTGGAAGGAGAACAAATATGATGATAAGGTCCACGTGTATGAGAACGGCTCTGACCAGCCTGAAGAACAGGACCAGGTTTACAGAGACCGAACGAAGATGAATGAAGACCTGCTGAAAACTGGAGACCTCAGTCTGACCCTGAAATACCCCACAGATGGAGACAACAGGACCTACACCTGCACCGTCTACAGCAGGGAGGGAAACATCCTGCTGAAGAAACAAGTGGAGCTGAAAGTCAGAGGTCAGTGCTGTAGATACAGGTCAAAGGTCAGAGGTCATGTAGGAGTTTATTCTCTACCCACATAGCAAAATTGGCATGGTCCGGATCTGGCCCACACAATATGCTTACACATGGCCCACACACCGCAAAGAATGACGGCCCTTTGGTGGCCCAGATCTGGTTTGCCAGAGGTGGCCAACACATGGGCCAGCACAAGGCCAGTTACAGACACGCTGCTGAACCAGATGTCAGCCTAATGTGTACCTTAATCAAACCATGTAACAACATGTGCCGGAACATAATAGAGCAAAAGTAACATGGCGAAACCTCCTGAGCTACAGCCACCCAGTGGTAGACATGAGTAAACCCTCACTAAGTTTTGGATAAAATGGATAAAATGTCCTCCTCTTCTTCCTTATCTGCCTCCTCCACCACTGCTCTCTCCTCCCTCATCTCCTCCTCAGCTGAACTGAAGTCAGGGCTGTAACATGAGGAAACGTGCAGAAATGACTGAGTCAGCATGTTGTTGAAGTGAGTTGAGTGATTGTGAGCAGATTAGATGTGCGAGCCTCCCCTGTAGAGAAAAGCAAATCTTCTCCAGAGTTTCCCACCTCATGTTTTCCTGTGTCACAGCTGATTGTCAAATCCTGGCTGTCACTAAATGAGTGGTCCAAAGGTGGAAGGAGGAGCACAGTTAGATTGTTCACCTCCTAACCTGTGAAATCAATCAGCTGAATGAAAAACACTGTGATCCTATGAGCTGCTATCAGGGCTGCTCCATTCTCAGGATTCTCATCTGGATGATTGAAGCAGATTATTGATGAAGTCAGCAAACAGCTTTCAAAATGGCTCTTTTCCAGGGAACTCCTGAAATGTAAATCTCATGGAAATGAAGAAGAAGTCCAAAGGCGTGGTTAGGCCCAGACTTGTGGCTGTTTTCAATGTAAAGCCCATGTTGCAGGCAGCTGCTGCTCCTTACTGGCCCACAGTCTCCACTGATGGATGTGTCAGCTCACTTGTACTGTAGCCACGGGGAGAGCGATGGAGAGATGAAGCTGACAACCAGAGGTGTAGTGCTATTTGTTGAAGGAGCCCAGCGTGTCATCCAGGGAAAGATCGATTTTATTTTGAAGTTGTTTTACTTTGCATTTTTGCTGTGTTCCAATGCGGAGTGTTTTTATTTATACTTTTTGTATTGCATGTTTTGGTTATATTTTGTGGAGTGTTTTATTTATATTGCATGTTTTATTGAATATATTAACTTCTCCGGGAGAGACTCCACCCACTTCTAATCACAAATCAGATACACCTGGGAAGGCACAGAGGTGGATAAGAGAGCCTGCCAGAACACTGAAAAACAGGCTCGAGGGAAGGCCTGAGAGAGAGAGCGGCAGAGATGGCACAGTGAATGGGGTCAGGCGGCGGCGCCTGCAAACCCGCAGGCGGGCGGTGATTTACAGAGAGTGCTCAGTGACACAGATGTCACACAGTGGAAATTTGTATTTATCTTGTATATTGTTTTTATTCTGATTTTTAGTGTTTATTTATGAGTGTCGTTTTATTTGCATGGTTTTATTCTGTTTCTATTACATGGTTTTTAGTGTTTTATGTGACATGGTTTTTATCCACTGTGGACTGGTTACACATGGGACAAATTAGCTGATAGGGACCACCTGCTGAGGCAGGGGTGTGTCCAGAGGTGGCCTATCAGCTGTGTAAAGACCTTTTAAAAGCAGGCTAGCTGAGCACTGAAGGAGAGAGGCCCCAGACTGGAAGGTTAATGCTAGATGGCCAGCGTGACACGGCGACCGTAACAGACAACGCGTGTGATTGGCAGCAGGGCAGAGGTTTGCCTGCATTTGTGAGTAGGGTCTCTACGGTTGTTTACTGGGTGCAGCTGGGTTGGGAGAGGGTCGCCATGGCCATGAGCCAGGCCCGCTTCTGGGACCATTGTTCTGGCCCCTATTTGTTATTTTACAGGACACCGTCGCAAGGGGAGCTGTGGTGGTGGTCGCATGATGGATTTGGGTGCAGAACGCAAGCTGGGCTGGGATGTGATGGGCCAGTGGAAGGACAAGAAGATGGGAGGCTTGTCTGCCGAAGACGAGGCTGGCGTGGACTCTGCTCTAAAGAAGGAATTCCTGGCCTGCTGATCGACCCATAATGAACATGTGGCATAATTATAGCAGGGGGGTTTTTAGTGAATGTAGAAAATGGTAGTTTTATGGGTTTTAGAATTGTTTTAGTAGATTGACAACATTTTATTACGTACATTTTAAGGGTGTTTTTATTTGTGCTCCCTGGCCTAGTAATAAACTGTTTCTGATGAGACCTGCTTCATCTCTGTGCCCGTGGTATCTGACTCGCCTGCTCCCCCTTGTATTTTAAAGAATCTTTCTTTTTAGCGTGACATTTTGGCGCGACCGCTTTAGTGTCGCCGCATGTTACACATACAGACTGGTGGAGCTTGGCGTTAAGCAGGCAGGAGGATACAGCGCCAGCGAGCAGGGACGCGAAGTGAGCGGTCCGATTGCTGCAGCAACAGGAGGCCAGATTACGCGTCTGCGGGGACTAGAGGCGGCGAGGCGGGCCGGTGCCGATCGGCGATTACAAAGAAGCGGCGGGCAGAGTTAAGAGCTCTGCCCACCCGGGGTAAGTCTTTTGACTTGTCCCCTTGAATGAATGATAGCTGCCTAAAAGAGTAGTGACTGCCGCTGCCTTTCCTTCCTTTAGCGCACCGGGGCGCAGAACGCGGAGAAGGTGAGGACGCCGCCGGGTTTCCCTTCTGCACCGCTTCACTGGATTTTTTTTTTTAGTGACTTTTATACCGTGGCGGACGCCACTGGACTTGTGTTGTGTTTTATTGGTTGTTATTGTGTTGTCCCCTGGCCAGGGCTGTTTTAATTCATTTTATATTTTTAACTGTTTAAATATAATAAATTATATTTTAGCCTTACAGTTTTTTAATCGTGTGCTCATTCCCTTGGCTGCTCCACTGCTCTGTCCGTTTTTTGAGGAGGGTTTCCCTCTTTAAGTAATACCTGTGCTAAAATCACCTTCCCTCCGTTACAAGCGCACCGTGTGCCATGTAAGCACAAGTTTCCAGAGATGATTGGACTCTGAAATGATCCATGTTGGACTGAATGTAAGAACAGATCATAAAGTCCTCTGTGTGCCCGTCTGTCTGAGCATCTTCATCAGTGTGCAGCTGATCTACAGCTAATGTGCTGATTGATGAGCAGCCTGTTCATGGTGATGATGAGAAACAGATTTGATTCAAAGCACAAATGAGTGAAAAAGGAGCAGCAGCCATGATAGAGCGAGTCATCTGCTGACAGAAATAGTGGAGTGAAGGATTTGTGCAGCGTTTCTCTGTGAAAACAGCTGATTCAGATCAATGAGAGGAGGATGAAGGAGAAGCAGCATGTTTCTGATAGAAGGATCACTGCTGTGCTACAAACTGCTGGGACTGTGTGTGAATGTGTGTGTGTGACGGCTCAGCTGGAGGCAGGATTGGTCCAGAGGAGAGCTGCTTTATTCCAGACTAACTCTTCTAGAAAGCTGAAATCTGTGTGGAACAGCTGACCTGTACCATGTGGAAAAGAACAGCAACATGATTCAGCGTCAGATCCCGACACATCCACGGATTCATCCCGTTACAGGAACTGTGCCACACGTGGCCTCTGTTTGTTCTGCATGTGATGCTGCAGGGATTTCTTCAAGTCACTATAATATAGTGTCAGATGGACACATGAAGCTAACACGGCACATCTTTGTGAGTCTGCAGCATGTTGACACACATGTCAGTGTTGTACAGATCTGAGAGCAGCACAAACAAACTCCATCAAAGTGATTTGTGCTGTTGCAGAGCTGTGTGACTGCATTTGTCTTCATTATGGACACATTTCTACAAATGGGACTAAACATGTGACCCTCTGCACATCCATGGGCTCAGGCTCAACAGTGCACCCATTGGCTGGATGCAGCTTGTATTGTGGCTCCTCCCCCTTAGCCTCAGCTCAGTTTAGCTGTGTTTCCTCCAAATCCCAGAATTCCTGAGGAGCAGGAATATGTGGGGCTGGGCTCTAAACACTCAGGGTGAGGACTGAGTGAAGAGCTACAGGACAGAGCCAAAGTTTCAGCACTGCGCTCACAGCTTTTTTTAGTGTCTTCAAGTTCTCTTATTTTTCTATATAGCCTTATTTATCCAAAGAAGAGCTTTCTGTAGATTTGCAAAGTCCAAATTGTGCCCTTTGTGAGATTTTCTACTGTCTGACTGAATGGTCTGAAGCTGCTCAGCTTTGTGCTAATAGCCACTTAAATCCACTTCTGTAGGGATGACAGTGGATAAAGTGGAACGCTCACTGTGAACACTACCAGCTCTGTCCCTGCTCAAACCTCCATTATGCTGACGATTACCCACAATCCTTTGCCAGTGCTATTCTCTGAAGACAGCAGGTGGCGTAATTGTTTACCTCAAGGGTTTATAATGTGTTACACCTACATTAATTTCGACCAGTACAGCCACAACTTCCTCTTTTGTCACCGTCAATTAGGATAAAACAATAATTCAGAGTGAAACATAATGTTTATTATCAATAGTACCAGGGTGCCTGTAAATGTGTCCATATTTCACCACTGAAGATACAAACAACAGGGGTCAAGAACAATTTAATCTGTATTTTAAAACTTGAGTCTATTTGTAATTTTATCTGTTTCTCATTTACGTGTCTAAAGTTCGTTGTGCTCTGTATCTGTAGGATTCAGAAAAACTCAGTGAAACTTTCTAACACTGATCAGCATGCTGAAGGTTTACAGTGACCCTCTTTGATTCTGAATCTTCTTTGGGAATAAACGAGTCTGTAAAGCTCCTTAACAACTGTAATGTTGATGTTAATAAAGTCAGTTCACTGTTTCACAGACAGTTTAACTTGAAATGATCAACTTTATTGATCCAACAGAACAGCCTTGACAGAAATGCGGAGGTGATCAGAGTGGCTCCTGAGGATTTAGTGATGTTGCTGCAGAAACAGAATGTGATGAAGGTTTATGTGGCATCGTGTTGAAGATGTCTCGGAAATTCTGTGTGGAACTAAAGTTCAGACAGAAGACAGAACACACAAGAAGTGACAGAAGTGAAAGAGTGACAGAGAAGAAAGAAGAAAACAAAGATCATGACAGAAGACATTTGTTCTGAACTCTACGTTCATCAATGTTCATTTTGAGATCTACAGAGAAAATCAGCAGACAGCAGTTTCACACTGACAGGAGACAGTAGTGTGAAGCAGCACACAGACAAAAACATCACAGCACCATCAGACTGATCGTCTCCAACAACTTAAAAAATTGCTTTGACTTTTCTAAATATCTGTTCTCTTTCATGATTTGCTTCTGTCCTTCAGCTTTCTCTACAACTCTGAAACCTGCTGCTGTCTGTACAGCTCATGTTGTGTTTGTTGTCCTCTCAGTCTGTCAGGTGGAGGTGGAGGAGGGGGCGGAGTCTGTCCAGCTGCCCTTCAAAACCACAGAAAACCTTCCTGACGACACCAGAGTGGAGTGGAGACGTTATGCAACATCAACAAAGGTCCACGTGTATCAGAACGGCTCTGACCGGCCTGGAGAACAGAGTGAATTATATAAAGGTCGAACAAAGATGAATGAAGACCTGCTGAAAACTGGAGACCTCAGTCTGACCCTGAAACACCCCACAGAGAGAGACAGTGGGAGATACAGATGCGACGTTGCTGGGACGATCTGGAGAGACAAAACAGTGCAGCTCAAAGTCAAAGGTTTGTGTGTGTGTGTGTGTGTGTGTGGCATATTTACATATCTTTGTGAGGATCAAAAAATGGAAGTTTACTATACTTGTGGGCACCAACAGCCCTTATGGGGACAAAATTTCCCATGAGGTTGAAAGCATTTTTGAACAGAGCATTATCATTCCCAATGTGTAAAATACTGATGATTTGTCTGCCCATTGAAGCAAACAGTACCCTTCCACGTCCTTATTAAACGCTCTGGGTCTTTGGTTTACTCCAACATAAACCTGCTTGCGGCAGTAAGAGACGCTTAAAGCAGAGGCTCCAGTCGTCTATTCCAACACAAACACAATAATTATAATAATAATTCAACAATGAAATAGCTTCATGTTGTGGCCATCAGATAGTGTTTTCTAAAGTGATTCAGGATCTGAAAGTGAACAAATTAAAAGTGCATAATGGTTTGTTAGGTTTATTATTTTCATTTCAAACATAAAACACATTTATAGATTCATTCCAACCCAATCTCATTCCCAACACGTAAACTACAGACGACTTGTCAAAATCATCTCTATTTTACGAATTGGGATGAGATGTGTTGGATTCAGACTCAAATTCTGGTTTGAGTCTGATGATTACAGTTAAGTTAGGGTTAGGCATTATGTCAATTAGATGTCCTTACTTAGATATCAAAACGTACGTGTGTGTGTGTGTGTGTGTGTGTGTGTGTGTGTCTGACTGTCTTGTGTCTCCTCTGCAGGGAGAGTTCAGGTCCAGGATCAAACAGGGGACATCAGGAACAGAAGCAGCTCCATTGATCCGACTCCTCTGATGGCTGATCAATCAGTTTGATCTGTGTGTTCTTTGATTATTGATCAGTGATGTCAGAGTGGAGTCAGTGTGATGTTGTTGTTGTGTGTTTGAGACTTTTAGTGTCCATGAAGGTCTCTGCTGCCAGAGATCCTCTGAACTGTGACAGAGGTCTCACTCTGGAGGAAACTCTCAGCACTTTCCAGCAGCTCCTCCATCATGGAGGACGTTCCCTCACTGTAACAGGTGGAGGAGAGAGGAGAGGAAGCACAGGTGGATCCTCTGAGGAAGAGGAGCGTTCCTACAAACCACATGATCACATGACCAGAGGGGCGTGGCCTTCAGTGGTAGTAATAAAGGAACAGTCCACATGTTCCACGTTGAAGGCTCATCTCCAACAAAGCAGACCTGTGATCACTTTGACTCAGTATGATGGATTGTTTGGATTTGTCTTTGTTTCTCTGGCTTTTCTTGTGTGTCTGTGTGTCTTTGTATGTTGGATAGAGTCATGTGACCTGCCCAGGGACTACACATGGAAATGAGCAGTTTAGCTCAAATCTGGCAGGTTTCCATCTTCTGTTTTTATCCTGATGTCCATGAACATGAACACTGTCCCTGTCAAATAAATCCAGATACAAAGATCAGATCTACTGAGCATCATCAGCGTGTCAGCCGCTAACTGCATCTTCAAATAAATAAATGTGTCTGATCAGCGGTGATAAGAGGAGAGACGCTGAGCGAGTGAAACTTTAAAACTGACTGAAAAAATTCTTCTTGGCTTCATTTTTCCTTCCAGTCTGAAAAAACTTCCATTTAATGATTTTAGAGAAATATGAGACATTTGAAGACCTTCGTTTATTTGAATTTCAGAGTTTTTAATGAGCCACAGCAGCCCTGAATAAACACTTGAATTACTGTCTGAGCTGCTGCAGTTTCCTGCTGCGTCCACTGGGTGTCAGTAAAGCTGCAGGTGTCTCACCTGTGAGTCCAGCTGTGGGGAAACAGTCCAGCTGCTGGAAATGTGCCAGTTTATTAAACACGTCTCATTTCAACTTCCCGATGAAAGTGTCGCTTTGAAGTCAAAATCTGAATCCAAGACTGAGCTGTGTTTTTGTTTCTGCAAAGTTCTTCCACAAACTCAGGTTTTCAAACAGCTGTGACAGCTGCCTCTGTGTGTCAGTAAGTCTTTGAGCTTCTTTATCATAATATCAGCAGCCTTAAAAATAAAGACGGACTGATGTGGACGATTATCAGTAATCAATGAGACCGATCACTGATATCTGGAGCTGACATAGATTTAGAAACAAATCAAATCCAGCAAAGAAAATGTATTTTTCTGTTGTGACAGAAACGGTTGGTTTCAAATATCTGATGATGTTTAAGTTCATGCAGCTGTTACACATCTGTACTCACAGCCAGCTGTAGTGCTCAGGCCTGCTTAGCCTCTAATCTGCTGGCAGAGAGCTAATAATCTACTAATAATCTCACTCATACGTTACAGGATGGCTGACAGTGAACATCACAGCAGTTGTGTTACTGAGGTATAACAGGGCAGCACTAACCATGAATGTGCATCAGACCAACTCACCAGAGGAGTTTGTGTGATCACAATAACTCCTGGACACAGCTTCAAAGTGACTCCTCACTCTGACAGCACATTACACTCATCAGTTTCACTCACACACATTTTATAAACTCATCATAACTACTTTGAAACAAAGTTCCAGCACACAGAGGAAAATCCACAGCTGCAGTGTGTGGCTGCCACGCCCACATCAACATCACCGTGGCGTGTTCACTGACCATTAAACAGTAGGAAATGTCACTCAGCAATGAGACCTGGGTCACGCTGACATCATGGTTGTGTTCTGTGTCCATATGAGTTTGAATCTGCTTCAGTGAGGAGAACATCACAGTCCACGCTTCCTTCAAACAGTCCACAGACCCGTCAGGTCTGAGCGTCGGGGACATTTCACGCTTTTTGAAATCAGCTCTCAGGATTACAGCAGCTCATGGATGTCATCAGTTTCCTGTTCTGGTGAGTTCACAGCAAACAAAGTTCCTCCTCGTGTTCCTCTGTGAATCCAGTCGTGCTGGAAGATTTGACAATATTCCCACAGTAATGATGTCATTTCTACAGGAATTGGTTTTATAGAAACATCCTGATATCTGACAGCTCATGGGAAGGACCAAAGGGAGGAGGCCAGATATGAGAGCTGAGCAAAAATGTTCTATAACAAAAGTAAAATAAGCAAACTCATGTAGCTCAGTGAAGTCAGCGGGATGTGCAGTGTCTGGATCTGTGACATGGACTGAAAGAAACCATAACACAAACCAAACAGCCAAAATCAGACTCCAAGTAGAGACAGAAATCCTGCTGCCACCATTCATTTCTGTTTGGAAGCAGACATAAAGTCCTCGTGCTGTCAAATCCAGAACCACTCGAGCCTTTTGGAGCCGTTTACATCTGTGAAAAAGGTGGAAACATGTCAAACATGTGAGGAAGAACCAGCAGCAGCTCACACGTTTACCACAACCACACACAGTCCTCTGAGAGCAGCGTGGCCTCCATCTTTGAAACAAAGTTCACAGTGAAAATCAAACAAACTCGCTGATTGATTATTGATTGATTGATTTTCAGAGATGATGTCAGATCGGGGCTGCTCAGGGTGCTGTGGCTGTAAAACGCCAATCATATCCACTCAGAGAGCCTCACTAAGCACCGCCCCTCTTCATACACCTGGTTGGGCTCACGGGGGCGGCGGTCTCAGCGCACACGCTCACACCTCTTTCCACGTCCTCCAGCTCTTCTGGGACGCTGAGGCGTTCCCCGATGAGTCGACAGACTGAATCTCTCCAACGTGTCCTGGGTCCGCCCCGTGGTCTCCTCCCAGTCGGACGCCTCACCCAGACGTCCTCAGAGGAAGCTCACGGATGGCGTTCGTACCTTCAGCCTGATCCTTTCAGTCACAGCTCGTGCAGTCACAACACTGCGGCCAATAAAGTGAAACAAAGCATCTTAAAGCCATTTCAATAAACGCACACACAGAGTTATCACAGCACTCATGAAACATGCACACTGGACACAAACTAACTTCTAACATGTTGAACTTTGCTCCAGTTTGTTCTGATTGGCTGAAGCTTGGTAGTCACATGGCTGCCTGTGAGTGTGTTTAAACACAGAGAGAAGCTGAAGCTTCACATGTTGTGTTCTTCACACAGTCGGATCAAACGTGTAAACTTTGTGACACAGCCTGGTCTTCATGTGTGTGTGTGCACGGTCTGAGGAGCTCTCAAGCTTTTCATAGAGGACACACACACTGATGCAGGAACAGATGGATGCACATGAAAGCTTCACACACTCCTGATGAGTGAGGACACACACACTCACAACATGAGCAGCCAGCAGGCTTTTTAAATGCTCAGTGTGAAGAAGTTTCCACACTTACCTTAATATCATCAAGCAGCCTTCTTCTTCTACTGGTTCCCACAGTTCCCAGTGTTAATAAATGCACAGCCACATGTGCTCTCTGTCATCAGCTACAGATCTGAGATCAGTAGCTTGTCCACTGTAGGCTTTATCTTTTCCATGTAACTGTGCTGCTTCACAGAGAGGAGAACTGCAGCGCTTTGTTTGCTTGTGAACAATATGTGCATGTTAAATATGAACAGCTGCTCCAGCATGTGTTAGTGTGACAGACTGAAATGTTGCTCCTTTTAAAGCTTCTGCAGGAACTTCATTTGAACAGGCAGGAATTAGTTGTTCAATAAAGGCATGAATTGGACCTTAAAGGTGGCCAATCGATACCAACGCTGGTATTGGTGTCGGATCAATACTAGTGTGATGGGACTGAGACTTTGTTTCTATGCTCTAAGTTCATTATACAGACACTGGACTGTGTTACATCAATATTTTGGGAAAAACAAAGTAGGTCAAACATGCACAATGAAAACTGTCTGAAGCTTTTGGTGTGACTATCACACCTATTTTATTTGTAGCCTGCAGCACATTGTGTTTTACTGAGACGCACATTTATATTCAAGGTGTCCAAAAAGCTCAAAGCTGTGTTTTTATTGTGTTAACTAATTATTGCAGAATGTGAACATCACAGTGATTTAGTGTCATTAAAATGTGTTCAGAACATTGATGATGGTTCATCTCATAAATGCTGACACACTGCTCTCCCCTACATATACATACATATACTGCCATTAGAAGTGACACAGAGCAGTGTTAGTATTGATATGAGCAACACTGCTCATGGATTTACTTGGTAGTGCACAGCACTGCTGGCCTTTCATCACAACTTGGTCCTTTGATACAGCGAGTTCAAAAGTTGTTGAATGGACTCATTTCATGTCAGTGATTGTAAAGATTGTTTTTCTTCTTTCAGCCCTTAGAACTGCAGATATTTGTGTTGATGTTCTTTCCACACAGATGATCCTTCTGCTCAGCCCTGCTGTGTCAAACCAAACAGCTCGTCCCCTTACAGAAACACAAACAGCAAAAACAAAGAGTTGATCTTTATGAACCTTGGAGCAGATTCCAGTCATGAGACATCCTGCTGAGTTCATTTGGTAAAACTCCTCCCAGCAGCTTATAGAGACCTTTTCTAGTGGAAGTTCAAGATTTGCTGTCATTGCAGTTTGTCTGATGCACATCACGTCATGGCTGCCTGCGGCTAAATCTGCACACCTTCTTTCTGCGAGTGCTGAAGACACGAGTGCATTTACAGCAATATTTGTTAGCCTGCAACAAACAGCTCCAACCACAGTAACAAATGTGTGACATCAATGATTCATTGTTCAGCTGCTCAATGTTCAACCGTTTATTTGAACTAAACGTGACGCCCCCATGTTCTTCTCTAATTGTCTTCTATGTCCTCCTCCTCATCCAAGCCGTGCCAGCCCACAGACCATAATCAGCCCACACACTGAACTCACACATGAAACTCCACCTGACGTGGTTTTACATCAGCATCAGCAGATTGGACGCAGCTTTGTGTTCATCTGTAAATCAGCATCTCCTGGAATCGTTTGATTCCTGTGGATTAAAGGCAGACAGTAAACTGAGCTTCCAGGCATGTAGGCAGCTACAGTAATGCTGCACTAGACAGCACGTCCTCGCCCATTAGCAGGCATCATCTTTACATTTGATTTTATAAAAACAAATCAGGAATTAAATCCAAACTGAACAACTGCAGACTCATGAAAGGATTTGCAGTTTTGCAAACTCCTGTTAAAAGGGAGTTTTTCCTTCCCACTGTTGCCAAAGTGCTGCTCATGTATGTATTATTGTAGGTCTACCTTACAATATAAAGCAGCTTGAGGCGACCGTTGTTGTGATTTGGTGCTGTGTAAATCAAACTGAATCTTTAATAGAAGAAATGCAGTTTTTAAGAGCAGCTGTGTCATTTAGAAATATGAAAATCTTTTCAAACTGTTAAATAGTTTTAATTACAAATTCATCGTCTGAAAAACCAACGGCTGTTTTTATCAAATCATATTTCAAATGTTTATGTGAAGAGTGAAAAAAGGGGGAACTTTTCTAATGTGTTGTAAAGAGCAGCATAACTGGAAGTTGAACTGCTCAGTCAAAAGCCTTTTTTTCCCTTTGAGCTTCATTTCAGGTGGAGTCATTCTGGATTCTGAGTGTGTCCCAAAGGCCACAAGGATCCTCCAGGATAGAGGTACAGACTGCACTCCGGGACAGAGGAGCAAGGAAACATGTTGCTCTTCATAACTTGATGTCAGAGCTTTGAACTAGTTTGGGATTCAGCTCCATCCTGTATCTCTGTGAAACCTGACCTGTGTGGCTTTTGTCCCTCTGTGAGAAACATGCACATTATAAAGCCGACACATTCATTCAGTTTACTCTTTCATTCTAAAGTGAAAGTGACTGTGTGAGCTTTCTATACAAAGATGTGTAGTTGTGTTTACTTGACTTCAGTTTCAGTCAGAATTAAAGAGACTAATTGTGTTTAAGAGAGGAGGCAGAGACACCATTGATGTCACAGTTCCAACTACTCACACCAATCACATTCAGTCCAGTTCATGTGGACAATAATTAGATGTTGTAAAAGCAGAATGGGAGTCTGCATTTAAATTAATAATTAGTTCATAGTTATTTTTTATGGTTTTTTTATGTTTATTATTTTTTAATAATTAATTAAAATTGGAATTAATTAATTAATTAAATAGTTATGACACATTTAATTAATTGTTTAATGGTGTATGTATTTAATTCATTATGGCAGTCCTGGCGTTCCATAGTTTTAATGTTTCATCTGAAGTGATGACTCTTTTTTATAAAAGTTTTATTGAATCAGTTTTAACCTTCTGTATCATTGCTTGGTACGGTAATATGTCCCTGAATAATAAGACCAGACTTAGCAACCTGGTTAAAGTGGCTGGTCAGATTTCAGGGAGGTCTCAGGTCCAGCTTGTGGACTTTTATAACAGGCAGGTGCTGAGGAAGGAAACCTCTGTCCTGTTGTGTTCAGATCATCTTTAATGATTTTCAACTGCTTCCATCAGGTCGTCGTTATAAAGTGCCTGCAGTGAAGACAAAGAGACATAGATTGTCTTTTGTACCTACTGCTATTATCATGGTTAATAACACTGAACCATAAGTGTTGTTGCTATTGCACTTTTTTGATGATAAAATCTAGGTTGTTTTCTCAGAGCTTATATTATATTATTTTGTGTGTGTATGTGATGTGTTTGGTTGTCTGTTTGTTTGTTTGTATGGACATACTGCAAATCAATTTCCCGTTAGGGACAATAAAGTTACCATTGACCATTGACTTCCTGTGTGGCTGAAGGTGACGGAGGCCTGTTTCCTGCTGCTGCAATACATTCAGTGCAGTAGAAAACATGGAGGTGATGGAGGAGCTCACAGCAGGTCCCAGCTGAGCCACACAGTCACACTTCAGCACAGGTGGTGTTTGTGCTGGAAGGACACGCCCCCTCATTATTCCTCACTTCCTTGGCCCCTCCCACCTGAGAGGTGTGCAGAGGAACAGCGAGGAGTGCGGTCAGTGTTACTCAGACATGTGAACTGTGGAGTCTGTCCATTGTTTAGTTACAGTTACTGCTATGTCTTCTAATTCTTCTGCTATACCTGATAGGTCAGCAGAAGATGAGTCATGACAGCTTTTATCCAATCAGAATGCAGAGACACATCCAGAGAAATATGTGAGAGGAAGCAGAGACCCATTGAAAAGTCGCTGGTTAACAAGGATGAAAGTTTGTGTGGAAGTCATGAGAAAGTGTTGCTGTTGTGTTCCTGATGGTTTCACGTGTTGTGTTCACTCGTTTGTTTGTTTTTGTGATCATGACTTCAAATGCAAGCAGCTGATTTTCAGGAACTTTTGATTTGGTTTTGGATTTTGGGGGTAAGATTGCTGAGTTTACGAGGTGCACCTAAACGCCTCGTGCATTCCTGATGGCGTCTACAGCTTAAACCGTAAGGTCCTCTTCAGCAGGGCTAGCTAGATGCTAAAGTAGCGCTAACACAACTTACAGACACCTGCAGTCGTTCAGGTGTTGTCCCAAAAACATATCAAATAAAAACATGGCCCACTTTAAGCCCTGACTGTGACTCACAGTTTGACTCTTTGGTCTCTTTTTATGTGATTAATAAATGAACAGGATTTCCTTTCATGTGTTTCTGTTTAGGCTCAAATCACTTTGATGTTTGAAGACTCGCACTGATGAAATAATAACTCCCCTCAAATGTGTTAAAGTTAAAGTAACCAGCCTGTTTGAACATGTAAGGAGTAGAAAGTACAGATACCTGTAAATCCTACTTAAGTACAGTAACAGAGTATTTGTACTTTGTTACTTCCACCTCTGGCCCTACCGTTTTATCCCATATGACTAAAGCCAGGTAGGGGCTGGCTGGATTCAGCAGAGCAAACATCTAATGTAGTCGTGGGCTCACAAGTTTCTCTCTGAGTGCTGTCATGTTGTAGTTGCCATGGTTACACAAGGTTTGGCCCTGACCAAAGCGCTCGGCACAGACATGGTAGAGAAGGCCGTCACTAAATGATGGAGGCGGGAAGCGAGACTCAGAGGGGTCAGGTATCCTGGTGTTACTGAGGAGAACTCTGCTCTCTCTTTCTAGTCCCTGTTATTTACTCACACTGTCCCATTTAAAGCAGCTGAATCCTCTGTGATGCTGTTCACACTAATATGGTTGGATCACGCTGAGACTGAAGGAACTCTGACTGTCAGCTCACTCTTGAACACACTGAGTTTCTGGGAGTCTGGCAGATATAAGACCCTCTTCAGGAACTGACTCAAAGAAGAAAAAGTGTGGATTTTTTCATTTGTCCAGATTGTCATTTTCACTGGACGTGGGTAAAACTCCTGGATATCAAAGACATTCTGAGGATCACTGAAGTTAAACGGCTGTTGCTGAAAGTTTAAAGAGAATTGTAAAATGATAAGATAATGATTGACTAATAAGATTATCTGACAGGTCCTTAAAGTGGCCCCTTGGTGGAGCTCAGCAGGACGACAGGTGGCTGTGAGCTCATTTTAAAATAATCATAGAATAAACAGAAACATTAGCAGATGACGTTTGAAGGCTTTACATGTGTTGGATATGAATGTTTGGAGCCCAGATCATCATTTGTCTTGTTTCAGTGGGAATGTTTTTCTCCATGTTGGCCTGAGGGTGGTGCTGTTTAGCCTGTACTGAGTAGTTGTAACTATGCTGAGGTGTGGGTGGAGTCAGTGGCGGTCCTAGCCTGTTTGGCGCCCTGGGCGAACACTCCCTCTAAACCCCCCCCCGTTCTTTGTACCTCGCTTACTACATCCAAGATCAAATCATCGCGCCAACTTTGAGCTCGCTAATCCGGTTCTCCGAACACACCTGTTGTTGACGATTAGTACAGCTGGATGAAGTAATCTGAGATCACTGGGTGTCTTAAAAGGGGCTACGCATCGATAGTAGAAACATTGATCGGCAACCCTTTGATTGGTCGGCGAAGATGTCGGGCGCTCAGTATTTTTCGGCAGCAGAGCAAGAACTCTTGATTGAGGGATTTCAGGAGTTTCAGAGTTCAATTAAAATGCAAGGGAACACTGCAAAGGCTGCAAAAGCAAGGAGAGAGGGCTGGCAGAAAGTTGCTGACAAATTAAACTGGTAAGTAATTTATTATATTATATTACATTATATCCTCTTTCACATTAGAGCCACAACAGGACCCACTAGAACATGGGAACAAGTAAAAGTGAAATATAAGAATATTCTACAGAATGGTAATATTTATCACTTATATTGCTTTTAGTCTCTTGAAAAGAGACCCTGAAATAATCTGTTTGTTTGTTTATAACAGCAACCAAGAAAAGGGCAGAGCAAATAAAGACAGGTGGTGGTCCTGCACCCCCTCGTCACACCCCGGCTTTTTGTACTGTGACATTTATTGACATTGTGGGGTTTTTTTGTGTGTAGTTTTACATAACACTCCATCACTTTTACCTGTTCCCATGCAAGGGGTGACTGAAGCATGCACAGTAAGTTGGGAGATATATATATATCTATATATATCTATATAGCGCTACTTTGAAGTTTGTTTTTCGCGCTACTTAGTACGGCACTATGTTGCCTGGCGGATGGAAATGTGACCAACATACCATTCTTGAACCCCGATACGTGTGTCTGATCACATGCCCTTCCGCCAGGCAACGTAGTGCCGTACAACAGCGGAACAAACAAAACAAATCGTCTTACGATATCACAAAAATCATGGACAATCCATAGAAAAGCCGCACCTGACTAAAAGCCGCAGGGTTCAAAGCTTGTGCAAAAAGTAGCGGCTTATAGCCCGACAATTACGGTAGTTATGTTAAACTTTCCTAGCAGTCCTTCACAAACAGGGAACAGTCTGTCTATTCTCTCCACCTGTCAGCTGCTGCTGGCTCTTCCTCCTCCTCTTCTTCACACACTGCTGAGTTTGTCCTGGTGGATCATCAGGGGTGCAAAGCCTCACAGATGATGTGCAGCAGTGGGTCCCTCAGTCTGTCCTCACTCTGGACACTTGCAGTTGTCACACATGGAAATCAAATGTGTGATAAGCTGCAGGATTCAAACACAAGTGTAACTTATAAATACATGTTCATACTTTTATTCCACAATCAGAGAGAAAGAAACAGAGAGAGAGTGCAGGACAGACAGACAGGTGACAGTCTCAGGTGTACACACTGCTACAAAACAGCACAAGAGAAGGAGGATTTAGTGTTTGTGTTGTTACGAGTGCTAAACAAGAAGAGTTCCAGATGGTCCAGTGGACACATGTGTGACTCCTGTGATTAAAGCATCTTTCTTTCAGCTTAACGAGTGAACCGTCAGCTCGTTCAAACACACGTTAAAGTCCGTTTGGCTCGACACCACCGAGCAGAGGCAGCAATATAACATAGCTAACATTAACAGCAGTGTTGGTCAAGTTACTTGAAAAAAATAATCAGTAACGAATTACTGATTACTTCCCCAAAAAAGTAATCCCATTACTTTACTGATTACTTATTTTCAAAAGTAATTAATTACCTAGTTACTTTGTTACTTAGTTACTTTTTAAAAACACGATTTACAACCTGAATAGGTGATAAAGCGATAGATCTTTCAGCCCAGTTCTACTTTTTCTGCATAATTCATCATACAAACCAAGTTAGTACAAACATCACTAATGTCACATAACTTTGCCGACATGTGGCCAACAGTAATGTTATAAGGTTCTTCATTATTAAACACTTGCACATAAATAAGTGACATAATATTCAGCACTTTTAAAAGTTTACTCTTCGGCCGCTCCGCTTCCACCGTTTTTTTCGGCAAAATTATCCACACCCACCGCCGCTCTATCCATTCTGGGATATGTTGGGCCACGAAGTCTACACCGCCACATCCTTAAGATTCAGGGAAATGAAGGACGCATTTGAGGGCCGCATTTCGAGCAGCCTTCGAATTGGGACAGCCTTCGTCACGTCGCTGTGACGTAATGGGCCTTAAAATGCGGCCTTTAAGGCTGCAGACCCTGAATTGGGATACAGCCTTTGGGTTTAATTTGAAATAAGGGGCTTTATGATCATTTTATGACTTTCTGGGTGTTTGATAATTTAGCTATGATAAAACGTACTCATAAGTAATTGCTTTTATGCTTAAACTTAATTGATTGAAAATGTTTGTTTTCTCTTTGATCTTTTAGTAGAATAAGTGAAAGGTGACAGTGTGTAGTAAAAGGTCAATGTAAAAACAAAATGCTTGCACAGACAGATAACAGGAAGTTAAGACACAGTTTGCTTAGAAACTTTGCACTTGCAGAGCAACAGTTTTTTTTTTGTACAGTGTTAAGAGATTTTCAAATGTTTCAAGTATTATTCCCACTGCCATTTGTACGTTATTGAAAGTTTATCTTTAATTTTAGTGTTAATAGTTGTTTACCCATTTATTCTTTCCATTTAATCGTATTTTACTGTTTCACTAGAAGTGAAGCTGAAGTAAAGACAAAGGCATAGTGTTCTCAGATATGATTCACCCAGTATATTTCCTCTGTACCTGGTTCTCTACGAGCCGTTTCACTCCCAGGAAGGGGAGAGCAGGACGCTCTTATCTATACACTCCCAAATACAAAGAGGGGCCCATTCTTCAGAATCACACACACACACTCTGAGATCATAAACTTCACACACACACACATACTCTGAAACGCTATAAATAAAGAACTGTCGCATACGCTGGTTGTGAGCCTGACACAGCAGCGCTCACCCAGCGTGCGCACGTTGTTACCATCTAAACTGTCTTGAGTGTCTTTATTTCGCCTGAAGAATGTCTTGTTTAAATATTTACTCCTTACATTTATTTGGTCCTTCGAGCCAACAGAGTGACCTCGTGCGTTTCCTGGATTCGTGAACCCACGCTGCAAAGTCTGTCGCGACAGCCTGTTTCTAGTGAAACAGTAAAGACCAACTACGTGAATTCGCCGTTGGCCAGCGTTTTTAGCAAGAGGTCCACGATCCCAGGGAGCGAGGAGGATTCTCTCTGACCGGCATTTTCATCCGAACCAGGTGAATATAAACACTCAAGAACACATTGCGGCTAAAATCGGTTTTTAGATTGACACGGTTCTTAAAAGACTCGTCCTTTAAGGACTGGAGGTCAGGGATCTCACTCTCACGAGTGAAAGGACTCGCCTGTAAGACGGAGTTTGACGGTCCTGTGTGGGGTCACTCCGCAGTTTAAAAGGTTGAAGTCAGGGATCTCACTCTCACGAGTGAATGAAAATAAAGGATCTCACTCTCACGAGTGAATGAAAATAAAGGGATCTCACTCTCACGAGTGAATGAAAATAAAGAACGTGTCAATTAAAATAGGATTATAGTACCGCGTGTGAAGTTTATGTGTTGTTGAAGAGTGAGTGACCTTTTGAATAGAAACAACAGGTTTCTGCACCACTCTTACTGTTTCCTGTGTTGACCGATGTACTGGTGAGAAGGGGTCAAAGGTTGCGCTTCAACGCATAAAATTAAGGCCGCCCTGGGTCTAGACCAGGGTAGAAGGCTGCCTTAATAACCTCCCCCGACTCTAATATCAGCGAAGGTCACACAGAGTGTATGTTGGCAGTATTAATAAATAAAAGTAAAACAAGGTAGTTCCAAATATAATAAATCAAAAAAATATAGGAAAAATAAAATTATAAGCAATTTACAATAAAATATTATTGATAAATCTAAGCCCAAAAAATGGGAAATAAACCCGCAAAGCCTGAATTGACTGCAGATGAACTATGGTTAGAAAAGAAATGCCCCGGTGCAGGACAAATAAGCGCAAACAGATGGAGAAATCCTAAAGAAAACCTAAATGTCCCACGTGGGAGGGAAAATGTATAACTAAATTATAAGAAACCCTCCAAGCAGAAATAAATACTGAAAAGGAAGCTAAAAAGAAATCAAAACATACACAAGAGTTGTAATATTTTAAAGCATGGAAAGAGGAATGAAGTGGAATAAACAAAAGGTTAAATTAAGGTTAACTTAAATTAAAGCAATGAAATAATATTGGGAAGACAACCAAGCTGAATGAATGGAATGCGTGAAACCAGATAATTCACACAAAATATATCAAATAAAAAAAAGAGAGATGCATACGGCATATTAAGGCTGTGTCATTGTTCAGCCAAGGAAAATGTCTCCAGCTTGGGAAAGGGTGAGACTGCAGCTCACCCTCAGCCCTTGGTGGACACAAATAAAATATTGTAATATACTATTGCTGTTATATAAAAAGATAATAACATTACTAATGAAATAATATTACATATGAAGAGGCACCTCAGTCAGTTGTGATGTGAGGTGGATAATTGTTAAAAGTAATCTGCATCAAGCTTAAGGTTTGCTCAAATTCAGTATAATGACATATGAGATGAAGAAAATAAAGAAAATATGTAAACTAATTAAGTGCATAGAGACACTTGATCCGCTTGTAAACCTGTCATCCTAGATGAGATTTTGTTAAGATGAAGAGCAAACCTATACTACCAAGCTAATAAGCAAGATACACACTTTTTATTTTGTATTAATTTTTTTTGTTTTTCAGAGCAGAAACTGCATGATATTAAAGCTCGAACATGCAGCTGTCTGTGAACCCAGTTTTCACCCTCACACCCCTGATCTGTTTTTAACAGCAGCTTTTTGCATCCTGTCTCATGTGTGTAAAGCGTTCATGCCATCAGCAACTTGTTTTTGTTTGTTTGTTTTGTTGGTTTGAAAAACAAATCTGTGATCATACTTGAGGATCACAGTGACACGAAATGATTAGGCACATGATTTACTGATGCCTAGTTTTAGAGCTGTGAGCTACGAGCTGTAAGCAATGCAAAGTTTTTCCCAACTTAGAAGTTTGACGTATGTAACATGTATGAGATATATGAATTATTTTAAAACGAAATAGAAATTGTCCAAAATGCCTTAAGAAAATATGTAGTGCTGTATCTACAGAGACAAAAGGAAGAAGAAGCATTCAGTAACTTGGAAATAGCCTTTCTACTTACATGTAGATGGAAGTGCAGGTTACATGAAAGCTGTTTTAACACAGGCATTTGGAGAAAAACAACGTCTGCTTGCATTTTACTTCTGCAAATTAGACTCTGTTGTGTGCAGGCCGGTGTAGCTGCAGCAGAGGCAGTAAAGGTCAGCTGACATTGTTTTAGGACACACTTTAATCATCAAAGTGCCCCATGCTGTGACTTCTGAAACAGCTCTCTTCATGCAACTTCATGCTTGATGATGATAATTTCGGAGCCAGCTGAGAGCTGGGTTGAGAGCGATGCTTTGTTTTAAGTGACAAAGCAGAAAAGTTAAACTTAGTTTGTTTTTGTTTGTTTGTTTGTTTTTTAATACGAGAGAATGGTAATGGATAAGAAGTGATATTTTGTTTAAGTGTTGAAGAAAGCTAAATACTGCAACATACGTCTAGTGCATGATCTGCGAGCAATGAATGGATCATCTTATTTATCTTTAAATAAACTCCGATTATGGAGACCTGAGTCACATACTTAGGGTACACCCTTAGGTGAAGGCAGAAAGCTACTAAACAAAGAAAAGAAGTTATATACAATGCGCGATAGCCACAAGACTAAGCATTCACATTCTTTCTGACTCTTAATGAGCCTGAGTTATGACCTTGGCTCCCTATTTTTCTGCCTCCACCAGAGATGGGAGTGAAGCTCCCGTGGAATGTGCTCTGTTCTCCTTACTGCATCTATAAAAATAGCATTCAGTAACTTGGATATAACCTTTCTACTTATATTTAGGTGGAAGTGCAGACTAGATGAAAACAGTTAAATTCAACAAAGAGTTCGATTACTCTGGAGAAAGCGGGAAATGTGTCTGTAACAGGAAAAGCGTGTAACAGGAACTACATGCCCATACAAAGGAGCTGACTGTGTCAAGACGCAGACAGACAGAGAGACACAGAGACAGCCAATATGTTTACTCTAACTGTTTTAATAGTTTTGCAATTTTCATTAGTTTTATTTTTCTTTAGTTTTGACTTAAGATTTTAAAACTAAACACATTTTGCTACAAAATCAGTTAATTTTGTGACCACTCATTGCAGTTTTAGACAGTTTTACTTTTGTTTTTATTTTTATTTCTGTTAACGAAAGAATATTTTTTTTTTTTTTTTTTTTTTTTTTTTTGACTTCTAGTTTTGTTTTTTCGTTGGTTTGACTTATCAATAATGAATTTGATCTGCAGTACGCCATTTTGGAAATATGGCATAACAGAGGGCGACAATTTTGCAGACCAAGCAGCAAAATCAGTAGCAGTACAAACAGTAGACGCACTTATGGTGACAACACCTCTATGCAAATTCCACTGGATATCTTGAGAAATGAACCACACATTTGTGCCATTACTAGAGCGAAAGAAATGGTTGAGGTGCGGAGCAATTCTACAGGATGATCTGATCATATGTGATGGGAAACCGTTACAACCGAAGTCTTTATACAAAAACAGTAGCTCTTGTGACACATGAAGTTGTTCATGCGTCAACAGGAGGGAGTCTAATTAGTTAAAAACACTAGTTAAAGACACTTCTATGCATAAAATTTCAAACAAGTCAATAAGAGAAACAACTCTAGCAGAGTGGATGACAAAGTTGCTGGAAAACAGAGAAATAGTTTTGAACAATCAACTGCCGAGTGATTCTCTTCCAGTTTCTTGCAGGTTGAAAAAGGGTTGAACCAATCCAAGAACCACAAACTCCCGAATAGAAAAGTGAGCAGTAAAGTCTAGACTGCAGACCGCTCTAACCTCTGGTGTTCACTCGGTGGGGAGAAGGGCTATCAGTGGCAACACTGAGACACTCGCTCCTCTTGCTGGGTGTCTACTCATTGGAGGCCAAGGGTGTGTCCACGGTCGAGAAGAGGAGAAACGCTCACAGAGGGAGACCTGATGGAGATGGAAATACTAAATGCAAACCAGGATGCCCCTGAGGGTGAGAGACCGCACAGACGACGTCGATGCTGGACAAGAGGATGCCAACTGACCACTGTCACAACGATGTGTTCCATGCTCGTGTTCACAGTATTCTTATCACTGGCCCTGGTAGGCATGAACACGGCCTGCACCAGCAACCCATGTGACCCACACTGCCCGAGGATTTACCGGCAGGCTCCAAATGTGACGTGTCCTGAAAGGGGAACCATTTTAAGCTGCAGCCTATGCCCAGAAGAACGCAGCAGCGCAACGAGAAAACAAAGAAGTGGAGAACAATGCTGCACCTTCATACCTAACAACACTGCAGCTGACGGCAGTCTGACCAGAGCCCTAGAAAGACTGAAGACCCTGAATGAGAGAATGAAAGAACATTCTGGAGTGGACACTTCCATGTGGGACAGCTGGATGGACATGTTTGGAAAGTACCGCAGCCTAGTGTCATCAATCCTAGTGTCAATAGCTGTTTTTGCAGCCATATTGACCCTATGTGGCTGTTGTTGTATTCCTGCATAAGATCCATGAGCAACAGACTGATAGCCACAGCTATTACACCGGACCCTGTCGGCCAAAAAGAAATTATGACACTGCTGGAGCACGCCGACACTGACTCAAACACCGACGGCGAAGATGAAGAAACAACCTGTAACTAAAAGAAAAAAGACACTCCTGTTAATAATGAAGCAACAGTTAAAATGCACTGTCCAGAGACTGTATGCTGATAAAAGTTAAAATGTGTAAAAACAAATTAACAACAGGAGGGATATGTTAAGAGATTTTCAAATGTTTCAAGTATTATTCCCACTTCTATTCATATGTTATTGAAAGTTTATCTTTAATTTTAGTGTTAATAGTTGTTTACCCATTTATTCTTTCCATTTAATCGTATTTTATGGTTTTACTGTTTCGCTGAAGTGAAGCTTAAATGAAAGACAAAAGCATAGTGTTCTCAGATATGATTCACCCAGTATATTTCCTCTGCACCTGGTTCTCTACGAGCCGTTTCACTCCCAGGAAGGGGAGAGCAGGACGTTCTTATCTATACACTCCCAAATACCAAGAGGGGCCCATTCTTCAGAATCACACACACACACTCTGAGATCATACACACACACACACACATACTCTGAAACGCTATAAATAAAGAACTGCCGCATATGCTGGTTGTGAGCCTGAGACAGCAGCGCTCACCCAGCGTGCGCACGTTGTTACCATCTAAACTGTCTTGAGTGTCTTTATTTCGCCTGAAGAATGTCTTGTTTAAATATTTACTCCTTACACCATTCAATGCACAGAATCTCTTTCCCCTTTTTCTTTGACAAGAGATACTCAAAAATTCTGCAAATTCTCTGCACTCAGGAGGAGGCTCACAGCTTTATTTATTACTCTGTTTCTGGTTAGATTAAAATAACTCTTATATTAGAATCACCTTGTCCAGTGATACTGTATTTCAAAATCACCTAATGCACGCTCTCAAAACAGGGAAATTGCTTCAGCAGCCTTAATGGGATCCCCGTGCGGCCTCTCACTGTATTTACCAAGACCCTAAATATGAGAAAACTACGACACAAAGCTATATAGTTCTAGTTCTGACCGTCTTATTTCTGCAGTCACTGTAAAACCATAATGATTCTCTAGCGTTTCAGCACAACATATGCATTTCATATAAATAAGATCCCCTGTACGTGACTATTCAATTTGGCACGATCCAGAAATGAGCATGCCTTTTTATCTACCCCTCATTTAATCAATGTGTCTGTTCTTTGTTAAAATTAAAAGGGGAAGTGACCGCACCCAAATTTTAACTGCGCACTTTTCTCCAGAAAAAAGAAAGGAAAAAAGAGACTTTTAAAGCCTCTCACACACCCAGCCTGCAGCCGGCTGGCACTTAAATCATTTCAGACAGTTTTCTACGTCACAACCTCAGTTCAGTTCGACCTGGATATGCACACTGCCGCTCGTCTTTCAGACGTCAACAAGTCCGCAGACTCTCCAGGAATATCAACCAAAACACAGCTTTTCACGGGCCACGGCGGGTCCACAAATTTTCACTGACCACGGCGGGTCCACAAATGCACAGGTAATGCTTTTAATCGTCTCTCATAACTCACAGTATTTATTCTCAGAATTACTTCAACACAATAGACCTTAGTTTCACTTTTACTGCTCGACTCGGTTTGCTGCAAAACCTCAAGCTCACGGCTGGCCTGAGTTTCTCTTAGATCATATATCAACACCTCGGACCCTTGCGTCCGGTATTTACTCTTTTTCTCACAATTAAGTGCCTCTCAAAATGATCCTCTGCGATCACCAGGGCTATTTCTGAGGCCACAAATCTCAGCGGGGCCCTTCCCCTAGTAGGTCCTCAAGACCACCTAGGAAACGTCTTTCCCAGGGTTGGAATTCTTCAATTCCGTGACTTTAGACACTTATAATCTCTTTATTCCTTAATCACAAATCAGTCTCTAGTTACTTTCCGCTCAGTACTGCTTTTTCCTAGCCGACCGTGAATGCAACACTACTCTTAAGTTTCACTTTCGTTGCAAACAAAGATTTTCATTTCAAACAAAACTCAAAACAGAGATCAACGGATGACTACTTGACTACATATTTTAGGATTATAATCCAATACAGCACAATTTCAGTTTAAGAGGTTTGTGCCTTACCTTTGTTATGTGGGCCCAGTAGTCATGCAATCACCGTGACGTCTGCCGTCCGATCACCTGATCTGGCCTCGACCTCCGCCGACAACAAACACCGATAATTCTTTTTACTGGTCTTCAGGTGCCTCGCATCCTCCACCAAAATGAAGCGAGATTGATCAACTGCTGACCAGACAACAAACGACGGAGGCACCAGACAAGTGCAATCAAACGATGAGTTTATTAACACCGGAGAAGAAACATCAGCATATGTCTTCTTCTGACAAAAATACATTGAATGCTGGTTTTATAGCATAGAAAATTAACGCCCACACATACACGTCAATACAGGTCAAAAATACATTGTTTACAGACATGAGCACATCTCATACATTTTAATAACTATAAACAGTCATATAACTTCTCTTTTCTATAACACCTGCCTTTTGAGGTAATAAACTTCAAGCTTCGGGATCGTTAAGAGCTGATAATTGACCCTTGTCACCAATCACTAAGTAAACCGAATTGGCGCAGGTCTCAAATAAGAAGCAGAAGACACTTGGGCCTTCGCTCAGGCCTGTTGCTAGATTTAATGTGTATTGTAAGCATGCATGCAATTAACCTGCTATGTTCTCATCTTCCCTCAACATGTATCACCTGGACACTCTCACCAGTGAAGCTTAAAACCCTCTTGGATGGAACATCAACTCTAAACAAGCACAGTTATGCATTGTGTATAAACTAAACTCAACCTGTGAATAGAAAGGTCAATGTGATAACAAACATATTCAATGCAATATGAACCCTATAAGAAATATTACTGATAAAATAATACTGTAAAACATGTTATTAATGCATTTATCATAAGGCAGGTTATATGGCAGCGATAAAGAATCTCTGAATCCCAACACTTGCCAGAGCTTAACAGAAAATTTTGATATTGTTAAGGTGTGTAAACTTTGACACAACATAGAACAGAAGTCAAAATATAAATACCTCCTGAGATCAAAGTTCTCCATCAACAGCAAGCACCACCATTTACACATGTAGGGCATGTCTGACTGTAAAATATTAATATGAAACATATTTAACAACTTTCAAAAGATTCAAGACTCCATTGCTGTGAAAGTAAATAGGATACTTACTATAGTATAGTCAAATGGTGCATCCAGTGCCACGTACAGAGCAGACTATTTGGAAGAAAAAATAAAAATGTCATTTTTTTAGAAGCTTAAATTAGCTTCTGTATGAATCTCAAGGAAGAGAAGAGAAAAATTACCATCAGCATGAAGATCCCACCGTCAACTCCATAGTCTTGGCTTGGAGAACCCTGTATTACATTGAAAATAAAGGCTCATTAATAAAATCCCTTAAAAGAAGACTAGCATAATTCATATTATTCACCATACACTTAAATACACCTTCAAGTCAAAGCTCTTTTTTCCTGACCACTGCCCGGGAATGATCTTCACTGCAAGATTCCTTTTTTTCAAGACAGTTACATTCACAAGTTAACAGACATCATCATGATGGTGTGAAATGTTTATTGCTAATAGCACCAACTGTAACTACAGGCCTTAGGAACACGACCTCAACAAAACAGCATAACAAAATGAAAACGTACAGTCACATGCTCACAGTTGGTCAAAATTAAGCATTTTCAGCTTTAATTTAAGGTTGGCATATTTTATAAACTAATATTTAATGGTGTTTTATGTTAAACTAGAACATTTGAAGACCCTATTTATGTCTGAAACTCATCTAAAGACAGCATCACTGACTTGATCAGAATGTGAAGATTAGAAATAGAATAAAATGTTGAAGCATCATGCTGATATAGTTTATAAAAAAAGCATGTGAGTGTACTGTATGTGTGAACACTCAAGATCAGCAGAACGTGATCTGGGGATGCACTTAACCTGGAACACTGAACAGGTTCCTGAAAACTCTGGAACAAACCAAAAATGCTTATAAAAATGTGACCTCAAAAGTGAAACATATTGTTGGCCACCAAATCCTGCCTTTGTGTATAATGGGTCAAGAAAGAGGATTTCTCTTTTAGGTGGCTTCAGTACCTAAAAGACAGTTACTCATGACTTCAAACCTGAAAACAATGTCATTGCAGGCGATCACAATCAAAGAGTTTTGAAACTGCGTCATAAAAGCTTGAATACATCTCAAACACAGCGAAATTCTAACAGTTTGTATGTGTCAAAAAACAAGACTTACACACAACTGGAAATGACCAGGTGTCCAGAGAGGGAGAACTATGATGTCCATCCTCTGAGCATCAGTCTGAAACACAATTTTATTTTTAAGTATTCTGTATATGAACTCTCACCAAAGAGATAAAAAAAATCATTTTGATTACTTGCTTGTTTCTTTAAAGGACGTTACACTTACAGGAAAGGACTGCAATGGATCACAGCCGTAGGGTGCAAGCCAAGTCCGGGTGACATACAGATCTTCTATGTAAATGCTTATCCCCTAGAATGTAAAAACAGCACATTTAAAACAACAACTCTTTAAATTAAAGCTTGACAATCATCATATACAACATACAGTACCTTTGACTGAACAATTTTAGTGATAAGCTCAAAACAGCCATTTCCAATCTGAAACAGAAAAAATCATCAAAAAAATGAATGTGCACTTTATTATTTCATATTCATAGAAACAACATACTTACAGTCGATTCCATTTGTTTGTTTAAACCCAGTGTCCAAAAATCTGCCCGCGTGATGCATCCAGAAGACGTTTCAACAATCAGCTCATCTTTGGGTCTGCTGATGTCCAGAACATAGTTGAGCTAAAAAAAAACAGAGAGGTGTCATAGACTGTGGATGACAAAATCAGATAAGCACTTGCACTTTGCGACATCTGAAAACTTTAACATACAAGCTGTTGTTGGCCAGGGTGCGGTACAAAACACCAGGATGAACGGCTGGCCAAAATATTCTCAGGCTTTGTCAGAGCTTCGCACGGTGGACCACACAGGTCAGGAAAAGTTGCATCTGTTGACCTTCTATTGGCTTTCTTGTTGTCAACTCTTTCCTGAGGTTCTGTAGGGATTTTAACAGGTTTCAGACAAAACACTACATAGAATGCATATTAAATGCATACAAATGCAAGAAAAATAAGCACTATTTATAGAAGGAAATTCATTTGAAACAGCATGTAACAAATTCGTTTATGAGCCCTCAACTACAACAAGATAATGAATGCAAGATTATTATTTCACCTATATATGACAATCACTATTCCAAATAAGAAATTTTACCAGTGTCACCAGACATTGAAGGTGCTGGGTTCAACACCGTTTCTGTGGTTTCTCTGGGTTTATTGCACATCTGTGGGGCTAGGTACACAAAGAAAACAATATACACACACAGATAGGAACAAATCTTTTTTTTTTTTCTTTTTCTTTTTTTCTTTTTTTTAACCTGTCCCGTTTGGTTCTTTTGCCATCAGAATTATTGTCTAAAGGCGAAGAAAGATGCCCAACGGATTTACTTTACCAAACGGACCATCCCAGCCTTGCCGTAATGGTCCATTTGATTCACCTTTTATTGTTTATTTTATTTTCACTTGCTGAATACGGGACAGACTTGACTGGTGGAAAGAAAGGGGAGAAAGAAAGAGGAAAGAAAAACAGCGGGGGAAGAGGGACGGGAAAAAGGGCAAAAAACCAAAACCAACAGAATAAGCAGACAAAAAATACATATATCGATCACCTGGATCACCTGTTGAGAAAGAAAGAAGAAAGCAAGCAGAAGAAAACGAGAGTAATAAACAAGATCACAATGATATATGGGAATATGACAGTAAATACTAAATATTAAACATTATTGTGCAGCACGTAAGATCGACAGCGCACAGTGTGCTTTGAGGTAGGAGCCAAAAAGGGTGTAGTTTGTGTGTGTGATCACCTGTGTGTACACCTGTGAGCATGGACGCGCTTGTTTTTTTTTTTTTTAAAGGTTCCTTCATGTAATGATCGGCTAGAGGGTGTGGGGGGCCACTGCTCCGTCCTCCAGGGCATGACGCAGGTATGGAGGAGATCAAAACTCTAGACATCCAGAGGCCCCCAGAACACAAGAGACCAAGGAAGACCAACAGAGGGGCAGCTGCGTCACTATCCCAGAAAGAGCTGAGGAGAGTCCCAGATGAGGGGTCACTCAGCAGCCGCGGAGCAGAAGCCGGGGGGGTTGCAGTGACGTGCCCATGAGCTCCGCTGGCAGCCAGCTGTGCCTGAGTGACCGAGCTCCGGGCCGAGAGGCCGAGGGCACCCCGCCTCCGAAGTGGCCCGAGCGAGCCCCAGGCTCCAGGCGCCCGATAAGCAGCCGCCAAGGAGTGAGCGGTGTGTACCTGGGCGCCACCCCGGACACACAGAACCACCAACGCACCGATGTCTGAGGGCGTCCGCCACCGGCAGGGGAAGTGGTGGGGAGATAGGCCTCCAAACCTTGGAGGGCCTGAGATGTCCCCAGAGAGGTGGCGTCTGATACCCAACCTGACATATAGACACAGACATACAGGCACACACAGATACAAACATCTATTCCCACCCTCATGCTCTCTTAAGCAATTATTCCACACTCAACCAACGTGGAGACAGACATAAAGAGACACTGTACACACAATCACTCTCCCCAAGCGTACTCTAAGAACCGGGTCTGGGTACCCTTCCCCTGGAGGGGAAACTGCACCCAGACCCAGGTGGTGTTACCCTTTTCCCTGCGGTGGGGAGAAGCAGACCGCCCGACTCCGTAGCAGCAGGGAGACCCCACATTCCAGACCCCAGTCGGACGGCCAACTCCTCCTCCCAGCCCCCGCTCCAGCAGGCCGCAGAGAATGGGGGTGTGAAGACTCAAACCTCCCTCCACCCGCTCATATGTAGTGTTGATGTATGTGTGTTCTAAGGTGCATTTAAAACCCAGGAGGGCATGGAGCTACCTGCCAGAGCAGCAGGTAAGCGCATAGCCCCCCTGCTAGCCCTCAATGTCTACGTGTAGTTAAAATTGAGAGGTGGGCAACGACGCCAGGGGTGAGGTGTACACCCTGATGGTAATTTGGATTCTGTGTGGCGTGCCCACCCCAAGATCCTATATGTATGTGTAATGAGAGTGTGAGTAATGTGAATGTCTAAGGTGTGGGATAAAATTGAGGCAGAGGCAGCCAGAAGGGGACAGAGGGGGATGCCTCCCTGCACCCTGGTGACACACCCCTACCCCAAGGCCCTGCATGTGTGGGTGATTGTGGTGGAGCGGGAAGAGGGAGGCAGCTGGAGATGGGGAGGGAAGGAAGGGAGGGGCAGTAACCCCTCCTGGGGCCAGCTCCCCGCTGACCCCAGTAGGCACCCCATACTCTGCAACCCGCCAGGGAAAGGGGGCCCAGGCCCATCCGGACCGGGGCCCAGCGCAGCGCTGCCCGCCCCACAGAGCCCGGGACAGTCCACCCGACCCCACCACAGAGAAAACTGCACCCATCCCATCATCCACTCATCTTCCAGACTACACTAGACAATAGACGCCCAGGCTGAGATCTTCCTCCACCTCTCCTGTATCTCCCCTCCTGCAGAGAGAGATCCTGAAGAGAGGAAAGCTCCTGCAAGATGTGACAACCTCCCCCACCAGTTGAAGAGCCCCCCAGGTGGCTCGATGCACCGGCGGCACCCTGCGCCAGGGCCGGGCCCCCATACACCCACCCGCCCACAACCCCGGCAACACACCAACCAGGACCCAGCCCCTGAGGCCCGGCCAGGGCCCCGGCCCAGAGACGGGCGCCCCAGAACCTCACGCCCGTCCCGGACCCACCCAGGGGCAGCCAGGCTACCAGGTCAGTAACCCACGTCCGTCAGCACAGACCCTCCCCTAGCCCTGCTGCACGCAGCCACGAGGAAACCGTCACCCAAGAGCCAACAGAGCCCCTAATTGGCCATGACCGCTACCCCGGGTTGAGCCCCCCAAGGAAGATGCTCCTGGGGAACCCCCCGATGCCCTAAGCCCGTCCCTGCCCCCACACCCATCACAACAGTGAAGGCGGGACCAAACTATGACCCCCCACCCCCACTAGGTGATGGAGCTGATCAAAGGAGCCCAGAGCAATTGATCTGATGTGGTGGCAGAGGCTGTATCAAGACTAATGTGATCTAATAGATAATTTCTATATTGGTTAGAATTAAGATTATTTTTATTTTTCCAGTTCATGAGGACTGTTTTCTTGGCTATGCATAGGGGAGTGAAAACCATATGGGCTATATTCTTTTCCGGAGTGACATTATCTAAGCTGCCCAACAAACATACTAAAGGGGAAGTTGGAATGTTACATTTCAGACACTTTGATAAGTCTTCACATATCTCGCGCCAAAACTTCTGAACTGGTGGACAGAACCAAAGAGCGTGGATATAATTGTCCGTGAATTGGTTTGGCAGTGTGAGCAGTTGTTGGTAGACGTAAAGCCCATCTTGAACATCCGATGACCTGTATAGTGCACTCTATGTAGTATTTTGTATTGATTTAATTGAAGACTGGGATTTCTAATTAGATGAAAGGTTTTTAAGCAAATCTGAGACCAGAAGTTTTGGTCTAAGTTAACTGATAAATCCGCTTCCCATTTTGCAATAGGAAGTGATATTGATTCATCTGTTTTAGAAAGCATTCTGTATATTTTGGATAGTAATTTGGGGGTTTTAAGAGTAAGAAATTGAACCACACTTGGCGGTGTTTGTAGTTCAACTTGACCTGGTTTAAATCTCTTTTTTACTATGGATTTAATTTGTTGATAGGAACAAATCTAACATGTGAACAATGGTAGCGTTCTGGTCATGAGACAATGCATGTACTTACCTACGACAGCTTGACCCAGTGCCGACAATGAGATATTGATCTTTCCAAGTCGACCATGTCTTAGCTGCCTCTCCAGAAGTTTCTTGTTGGTGACAGTGTTATAATGATGAGTTATACTCATCAGAAACACATGTGTGGATGGACTCATATTACTTAAAAAGTAATTGCTTTTCCTCATGTTTGCAAAGAACTGTTCAACAACGTGACTGTTCAGCCAGCCTTTCAGCTCTGGGACAAGTTGAATTCTGCGTAATATGCTTGGGATCTTTTGTATTTCCCTCATGAAATCTGTCATACAGGACATAATGGTCAGAAGATCCAGTGACAGGATGAGGATTTTCATTTACACCATCCATCCTTTCATGTAGCCATGGAAGATTCACTTTCAGGCTTCCAACTTGTGCAGCCTTGACATTTTCCTCAGTGGGCTCAGCCAGTCGGCCTTCATGTGGATGAAATGGCAGTTTATCAGGAACCCGCAAATTGGTGTGTGCCGCCAAACCCCTCGCAAAATCGTAAACACAGATGTTTGGCATGTGCTTCCAGGACAGGAGAAGGTCAGCAAAATCCCAGGGACTTTCAGCACGAAGACTAAATTTAACACTGTATACAATGCCATGTGGACATAGTGTTACAGACCATCCTCCTGCAAGCAAAGATTTAAAAAGTTGTTTGTGATTGTAATTACATATTTTAATGCTACTTCTAATAATCGCTAAGTGATGCTTACCAGAGGCAGCCCATATGCTGTGAAAGACCTTATCATATGTCTGCCTGCTCTTCATCTTCTCCCTCAGTCTGGTGATGAGATCAGAGCGGGAGCCTTTGGAGTCGATGTTGCAGGCTTTACACAATTTTCTCACCACTCCAACCTGACAGTAATTAGGGAAAAATGTAAATGGAACAACTCCAGAACTTTATGTCACATATTCTGAAAACTTCAAGGCAATGTTACCTTTTGTTTGGCGAGTTCATCCAACAGACGGTCTTCTGTGACACTGCTAAGATTTTCTTCATGTGAAGAGCTTGTTCCTACTTTTTGAAACTCTGTGTTAAGCACAATGTCACTTGTTCGAGTTTCACTCCCGATCCATGGTGCCCAGTTCGTGTAACTTGGTGGAACTGAAAATGGATTCTTCACGCCGCCTACAGAAAATGGCACGTTTTTAATTACAATCTAATTTACTTTAAAACACTGAATGACTTTCAATAAGTTTTTGCCATCACTCACTTGGAAAAAACCCACGGCTTATCATTTCCAGGTGAATAGAGTTCCAAAACCTTCAATGTCATGTTCACCATTGAAGTCTTCCGGGCTTTGAGGTCACTCACTATAATAAATTGACTCATAAGAACATGCACATAATGTACACAATGAACTATAAACACAAATGTACATTAAACTTACCTGCTAACTTGAACACCCCTTTTCTGTGTAAGTCCATAACTACCACAGGGGGGTGAAACCCACAGTTTATGCAGGAGTACATGTAGTCTGTGTCAGTCAAAGCCTCAAAATGGCAATAAGCATGAAAAATGGTATCCCTAGAAGGAAACTTCACTCTTCTTAAGCCCTCCAATGAGTCAATGACCCTTGAAGTGGATACATGGTTCTGTAATATGACAATAGGGTGAAGAAGACTGTGATTACACAGATATTTAAATTTGGGCGTGTTAAGAGAAAACTCAGGAGGCAAGAAACACAGACTCAGCGCTTTTTACATGTACATGGACGAATGCCCCTCACACAGTGACATGTATGAGACGAGTCACGGAGGATTCGCGCCGGGGCATCAGCTTGTTCTTTATTATATAGTCAGACAGCTTGCATTCCATTCTTGGGTGGAGCATACAAAGAGAAACAACTCCCTATATGTAAACCGAAGATATGTGAGTTCGTTGGCCATATCAGGGTTTGTCCAGCAGCTTCCTCATGCAGTGATCACACTAATGTCACATACACACTAAGTTTAAATGAAGCTAAACACTATAAGAGCACAAACACTTTAAAACAGTAATAGATAAATACAAATTTCCTTTAACATATCCCTCCTGTTTTAGCAAATTTAAACTGTATATGAATCACACCGATTTTATCAGAACATGACTACTTGCTAGTTGCATTTTCAGTCAAGTCATCATTATGTGTGTTCAAATCAGTATTTATCTATGCTTTTATCATCGTTATCATCATCTTCTTCCTCTTGAGTTACGTTTACATATGCTACAATTGAATGGTTAATCATCCTAGAAATCATTCCTCTGAGACATGGGATAACACATGTGGTGAAAATACAAAACAATGTAAGCAGGAGTCCTATGAGTATTAAACCTTTATACAGTAAAGCAGTCCAGGAGCCACTTAGCAACCACCTCAGCCAATCTGTGCCTCCATCTATGTATTCCTTTGACTGCACATCCTGAAGCTGTTTTAAAACTTTTAATGCATCCGTCATGTTACTAGAATGTATGTTGTCAGGTATGTAAGTGCAACAGGTGGTGTTAAAAAGTACACATAGTCCTCCTTTTTCAGCCAGCACTATGTCGAGTGCCACTTGGTGCTGCATGACCATTATTCGCAGGGCATCTATCTCTTCGTTCTGCTGGCTGTTGATTCGGCATGATGCATTCAGGAACAGCCCAAACCGGTAGTTCAATGTCTCGATCCTCAGCGCATTTTTCCTGTGCCCACCCACGGAAAGAGTGAGTGCAGCACTTTCTGTCCTGTAGTCCAAAGCTTGAATTCCTGTGGGACGTCAGAGCCCCATATTGGGTCATGTGCTGTTAGAGCTGATAAGCTGGTTGACCTTTTCCTTCTTGCGTATGACTGGTTGTCGGTGGTTATCTTGAATGTGTGATCGGATATGAAGATCGGAGCACACGTACCTGTCCAGTTCTGAGGGAGAGTGAAATAGGCACGCTGACCACATAGCCAGGCCATTCCCTGCACCCAATAGGTGCCATTGGAAGTGTCATTGTTCTTTACTGGTGCTCCAGGAGCATGTGTCACTGTTCCTACGCAGTTTGTGGTGTTTCCCATGTCTATGGTCCCTCTAGACTGGCGGTAGCACCGGGTATGATTCCATTTTCCTGGGTTACCGAGGAAGACTGGAAAAGAGCCAGCTTTACTTCTACGTTTTACCTTGAGGTCAACCCAAAACAGTTCATCACATGTGCCCTTCCGTAATCCTATCTCCAGAGGTTTGCTGTGGTTGATCACAATTCCAGGGTACTGGTACCCGAGGCTGGCGTAACTTGCTGCACACTTTACCTGAGTCATATTCATTGCTTTGCCATATGTTACGATTTAATGTTGTCAGTGTTTTGTTTTATGTTATGTTTAAGGATTTGTTCTCGTTTCCTGTTTTATTGTGAAGGTCTGTGTCTCATGTGAGTGTGTTCAGTTTTACCTCTGTCTCGTTTTGTTGATTATTCCCAGCTGTGTTCCCCACCTGTATGTAATCTCCCTGTGTTTCTCTGTGTGTATTTAAATCGCGTCCTCTGTCTTTTTTTTTTGGGCTGGTCCGTCTGTGTATCCACTATGTTCCACTCGGGTGTCTGGTGTTAGTATCTTAGTTTTGTAAATAGTTGTAAATAGTCTTGTCAAGTAGCAGTCGTGTATTTTGTTCACCTTGTACATATTCTTCACTGCAACAGCCTAGTAAGCGTGAGGAGCCATTTTTGTTGATTAAGTTTTCTCCTGTTTTTTGTTAGAAAGTTAGGTAAGTGGATTGTCTTTTGGTTGGTTTTTATTTTGTGTAGGAAAGCACAGGGACCAGTAGGGAGTTTTGTTTGTTATTTTTGGCACTGCTCACAGCTGAAGTAAATAAATGGCTGCTTAGCATTTTAGAAGATATTGTTGTTTGTGTATTTGCTTGGGTGGTGTGTGAGTGGGCCAATTTCTTGTTGCGTTCATACACGCCTAGACTAAGAACGTAACACATACAACGTTGCATGCTGTGTTGTCGGCGGCATATGTGAGCAGACGTAGCAGTCTTTAGTAGGTGTGCTGTCATAAACATAGCGGTACCATGCATTGTTCATCCAAGGGTGGATGTGGTCCTGTGTCATTGTGTAGTGGTGTGAGTTATCATGCGTCCAAGCTCTCTTCTGATGCTGTGTCAAATCCGGGCGGAGCCATAGAAGACATGCTGTGAATAGCACAGCAAAAGCAAGTGCTGCGAGGGACAGCTTCTTCATGTCGACCTGGCGCACCTGACCCCTCTGATAAGTAGACTAAAGGCAAGAAGAAAAGGGCGGGATATACCCGATCAGCCCTTCCTCCACCTTTCAGATTACCAGAGAGTAGGGGCGTCGGCGTCTCTAGGCCAAGCTGTCACTCACTTTTTTACAGTGGCTTTGGTGGATCCATGACGGGCGGTCTGCTATTTTGCAAGCAGTGGGGGTCACAATCAGGACTTGATATGGCCCTTTCCACCTCGGCTCACTCCAAGACTTCCTGTTCAGCTCTCGGACCAGGATCTAGTCACCAGGTTGTAGCCTGCAAGAGATTGGAGACACATCGTCTGGCAGTTTATTGCTCAATACAATTTCTTTGTTCTGAAAAAGTTGGGCCATCCAGTCTGCTATTGTCATTTCTCTAGCAGACTTCAGAAGTGGTTCACTTGTTATTGGCAAAGGGAAAGGTCTCCCATATATTATTTCAAAAGGTGACATAGGGCCACTTCCCTTCAATATTCTCATCCAAAATTTCACTAAGGATAAACATTCTGGCCACGGTTTCTTAGTTTCTTCCATTACTTTCCTTAACCTTTGTTTAATTGTACCATTATTTCTTTCTACCAATCCTGCACTCTGTGGATGGTAAGCACAATGGTTTTTTAATGTGAAACCTAGAACTTGTGATACATTTTGTATGACTTCATTCACGAAGTGTGTGCCATTATCTGATCGGATCAAACTTGGGATGCCGTAGGTTGGAATGAAATGATTACATAAACACTTCGCTACTGATAGAGCATCTGCTCTCTTTACTGGGTATATTTCTGGCCATTTAGAAAACACGTCAATTATGACCAACGCATATTTTGACCCTTGACATTCGTTCAATTCTATGAAATCCATGTGAATGGTATGAAAAGGATGTGGTGGAGTAGGGAAATGACCTCTCGTTGGTCTTAAGTTCCCTTGAGCGTTATGCTTTTGACATATCATGCCTGTTCTTATGAATTCTTTTGCTGAATTTTCAAAATTAATGACGTAGAAATAGAATTGTTGTTTTACTAGAGACACTATCCCTCCTGTTGACAGATGCGTCGAGCCATGTGTCACTAATGCTGCTGTTTTGTGTAAGGATTTTGGTAGTATTGGTTTTCCTGCGATTTTCATTATATCATCTGTGTCCAACTGTGCTCCATGTTTCAACCATTGCTTCTGTTCTGTCTGGTGTTCCGCTTGAGGTCACCATTCCTCTGTTGCTGCATATCTTGGCAAAATGATGTACTGCTGAGAAAACATATTGACTGTGTGTATGAATGTTTACACTTTTGTCTTTATGTAACTCGCATGCTCTTATTACTGCTATAAGTTCTGCACTCTGTGCGGAGTGCGTAGATGATAGTGGTTTTGCTTCTATCACCTCAGTCTCTGTGGTTACTGCATATCCTACTTTTTTTCCATCAACGCCTTTAGATGTGGAATCATCTACAAAGATGTCTGTATAGTCTATTTGTGGCGTGCTATAGTGTAAGCTGTTCTTCATTGCATGTATGTTTGTTAATACGTTTGCATGTAAGGCCTGTGGGCCTCTCTCACCCAAAGGGGCATTTTTTTTTTTCCTCTAACAGTTGCCTTTCTCTCGCGTGTGTTAAGAAAGGTAAATGTGCTTGTAGCAGTTGTAAGATTATTATGCTGTTATATATTTCATTGTACCTGTAATCAAAATGAGTGAATCGTGATACTGCTTTAGGCCACATCACACTCCTTGTGTAATCAGTATGTAGTTTTAGTTTGCATCATACTTCTAAGTTAAAAGAATGTGAAAATCATTAGATTTATTAGATAGGTTTGTATTATCCTATACTGCTGATTCACTGTGAGTGAGTTACACTGTTTCATGACATTTCATACTGCTGAATTATGAAGAGAATATTGTGTTCAGAGAGTCAGGGCCCTTTTTTTGATAATAAGGAGAATGGAGCACATTCCACGGGAGCTTCAATCCCACCTCTGGTGGAGGCAGAAAAATAGGGATCCAAGGTCATAACTCAGGCTCACAAAGAGTCAGAAAGAATGTGAATGCTTAGTGTTGTGGCCCATAATTGGAGTTTATTTAAAGGTAAATAAGATGATCCATTTATTGGTCGCAGATCATGCACTAGACGGTATGTTGCAGTATTAGCTTTCTTCAACACTTAAACAAAACATCACTCTTTGTTTTATTATTATTATTATTATTACCATTCTTTCTCAAAAACATAAAATGAAATTATAGTTGTTCTTGGTTGAGAAACACAAAACCTCCTCTTTTTTTCTTTTTTTTTTTTAAAAACAAAAACAAACTAAGTTTAACTTTTCTGCCTTGTCACCTAAAATAAAGCATAGCTCTCAACCCAGCTCTCAGCTGGCTCTGAAATTATCATCATCAAGGTCGCATGAATATTTCAGAAGTCACAGTATTCCTCACTCAAGCAACGTCAAGAAACAAAAATACAAACAAAACAAAAAACCTCAGCTCACTACACAAAGAACAACAGCCAGGACACAACTGAAAATGTTGTTCTTCTTCGTTCTCCTTAAGCTTTAGAATAAAGTTCATCTGTATTTGTAAATCATTTGCTTAATCATTATGTGTCCATAAGTGTGATCACAAATGTATTTATTTTTCAAACCAACAAAACAAAAAACAAGTTACTGATGGCTTGAACGCTTTACACACATAAGTCAGGATGCAAAAAGGCTGCTGCCAAAAACAAATCAGAAGTGTGAGGGCAAAAACTGAGCTCACAGACAGCTGCATGTTTGAGCTTTAATAGCTGTTTCCCTTCCCTCTGATGTGTTCTTATGCAGCTCCTGCTCTAAAAAATGTGTAACCTCCTCATCAGCTTAGCAGTGACCATATATTTAATTCAGCTTCTCAATTGTGCAGCTTTAGCTGTTGTATACAGGGTTTGGCTTATTAGTTGTTAGTATAGGTTTGCTCTTCATCTTATCAAAGTCTCATCTAGGATGGCAGGTTTACAAACAGGTCAAGTGTCTCTATGCACTTGATTAGATTAGGTATTTTCCTTATTTTCTTCATCTCATACATCATTGTACTGAGTTTGAGCAAACCTTAAGCTCGATTCAGACTAATTTTAACAATTATCCACCTCACATCATAACTGACTGAGGTGCCTCTTCTTATTAATAGTATGTCATTATTAATATTATTATTGTTTTGTTTGTCCTTTTTTATAACAGCAATAGTATATTACAATATACTACTATACTACAAATATACAATAGTCTATTATAATATTTCATATATATTTTATTATGTATCCATCAAGGGCCGGTGTGATCTGCAGCTTCACACCTTCCCAAGCTGGAGACATTTACCTTTTCACACTTTCCTTGGCTGAACAATGACACAGCCTTAATATACCTTATGCATTTCTCTAATTTATTTAATATGTTTTGTGTGAATTATCTGCTTTCATTTATTCTATTCATTCAGCTTGGTTGTCTACTCAATTTTGGGGTTTTTTGTTAATACCAATTTACAGGGTGTTATTCTTCCTATTATTAGTTAGAATACCCTAAAGAGAAGCTCCAATTTAATTTAACTTATTGTTTATTACACTTTATTCCTCTTGTATTTATATGAATTTAGTTGGGTCTGTATCCAGCCCTTTTTAGACTTTAATCTCTAATCTTTTATTTGACGAGGGATTATTATGTTCTTCCTAGTCTGAACTGCTTCTTTGTTTCTTACAGTCACGTACAAAATGTCCCTCTTTTCTACACCTCCAGCATGCAGTACTAGAGTCACTTTTTAGTGTTTGTTTAGCTCTGCCTCTACCTCTTGTTGATCCATTATGTACACTTTCCCTTTTCCATTCTGCAAACAACTTTTTCTTCTCTTCTTCACGTTTAGTTTTTTCCTTTTTGTTTTTTGTGACACGTATTTCTTCTTTGAGTATAGATTCTAATTTAATCATAACTTCTTCGGTACATTCTCCTGTCTGTTCGGCTTTAGGTAATTTACTTTTATTTCTCCATCTTTTAACACTTATTTTTTCTGCCCCGGGGCATATTTTTTCCATAAATAACTCATCTATTGTTAATTTCCCAGAAATTAACAATAGATGAACTAGTCTGGTCCACTAAGACCACAACGTGACTTAGTTCTCCAAAGTAGACACACACAGACAGACAGTTTTGAACGTGCAGTTGCTATTTAACTTCCAGGAATATTTCACGGCTATTCCTCAGCCTAAGTACTTATTATCCGTGGAGAGTCAAACCACCAGAATTTTCCAGAGATACTTACTGGCTATCTCAACAACCAATCCAATTCATTCAGTTTCAGGTGAATGTGCCTAGACTCTTTTATTATTTCAGGCCTATTTTATTCTTGTCTAATCGCATAGACATTTCACAATGGAGTCGTTTCTTACCCCTCCTGGAATCTCTGGAGTAGTGTTGAGTCACTCACTGGATCCTACCGCCGTGGCCCGGGGATAAAGTCACCGACCTAGACCCGAATTTCACGTCCTAGGTTTTTTATCCTCCTCTCGGAGGGCTGTCGACAGTCTTACGGTGCCGGGATCCCCACGACGTCAGGATGCAGTTCTGGACCTCTGGTTAGGGAGTCACGAACAAATTATTCGATATATTTCCCTCCTGTGCTCGACGGACCAAAAATGTTAAGAGAAAACTCAGGAGGCAAGAAACACAGACTCAGCGCTTTTTACATGTACATGGACGAATGCCCCTCACACAGTGACATGTATGAGACGAGTCACGGAGGATTCGCGCCGGGGCATCAGCTTGTTCTTTATTATATAGTCAGACAGCTTGCATTCCATTCTTGGGTGGAGCATACAAAGAGAAACAACTCCCTATATGTAAACCGAAGATATGTGAGTTCGTTGGCCATATCAGGGTTTGTCCAGCAGCTTCCTCATGCAGTGATCACACTAATGTCACACACACACTAAGTTTAAATGAAGCTAAACACTATAAGAGCACAAACACTTTAAAACAGTAATAGATAAATACAAATTTCCTTTAACAGGGCGCCAACATATAATGACACAAACACATTTGTGTCAATCTTCAGATGAGTATATTTAATTTTTGCGATCCTCACCTGCAGATTTTCTCTCAAAAAAAAGGCAGAGTTCAAGAGACAAAACAACGTGGTTGTCAAAGTTATGAAGCCCATCTGTCCACTCCTGGTATCTGTAAACCATGTGGCACTGAGGACACGATCTATGGTGTGTTGAAACATCTGTTAAAGACAAATCACATTAATGTCAAAACATTAGTATAGGAACCATTATAACTAATTATTTCACACTGATATTTAATCTTATTCATTAAAACTTACTCTCAATCACTCCCATCATGCTGACAATCCTCGCTTTATTGGTAACTAGAACAGCCTCATCAAGTTTTGGGTGCTCTGGGCACACCTGGCACAACGTTTCACATGGAAAGAGCTGTTTCTGGAAGAGATCCAGGAATTTTTTTCTCTTTAAAAATATAGCGTATACTCCTTTCGACGGCAGCATTGTCCTCAAAGGAAGAACTCTCCTGAGTCGTCTGTGATGGGGTGCTTGATGATAGTGGTACAGTTGATTGGAAGATGTCTCTCTGTGTCTGGAAGAGATGCCATTTAGCTATGTTTTTATGAGGACATGATATTCGTGGCTTTGCACAAGCACAATGCCAGGTGTTCCTCAGAGCATTGTAAGTCACAAATATTCTGCCAAGACGGCAGAAACTGTGTATTTCCGGCTCAAATACAGACAAACAGATCTGTGTTGAGGATCCACCAAAATCCACCCTCACACAAAGTGGAGCATGTGCCATCTGGGCAGCTTTCTGTCTCTTTATGCATGTAGCAGCTTTGGCCTCTCCAAAAAATTTAAGGTCCACCATTTCCATCACGATGTGCTCTTGAAGAAAAACCTCCTTTACAGTTTCTCGGCAGTAATCTAGTGAGCGAAGGTGCTCACATAAACTGAAGCCTAGTCCGCTCCGCTGGGCCAGCAACTGGTATTGCTGACATTCCTCCAGCTCACATCTGATATTGTGAGACATCCCCCATGTTTTCCTCTGAACGTGAACTGGCACAGAAAACCCATGGCCAGTTCTCTGCACAGCAAATAACCCTGTAGTTTCATCTACACAAACACACTGCAGATGACTGGCCAGGCAAACATCTATTGATTGGTTGGAGTGCCTCCTCATCATGTGAGCCTTGTAGTTTTTTGTACGAAGAGTAAGGCCACAGTGAGGGCATGTCATTTTCATGGACTTTCCATCAGCTGCAATTTTATTGAACACAGAGGGCGGAGCATATGAATGTTCTAACAAAGATTCAGAAAATGGTTCAGACACCGAAGATAAAACCTTGGGGGGGAGACGGGTCTCCTCGGAGAGTTCAGCGGGGAGCAGTCCTGATAATGGTGGCTGACTTGGCATTGAAGAATGCTGACAAGACAATAAATGCCTTGCCATATCCCCACACTGTATGATTGTAATCTTACAGACAGGCCAGTGAAAGTGTCCTGTTGTCCTACAAGGCAGCCTGCACCGGCATATCATTTAATCTGTAAGAGAAAAAAACAAACAAACAAACAAAAACAAACAAACAGATGTAATTTAAATGTAGTTGTATAGAATGCAATCAATTTATCTAACAATCAGATTGCACATGTTAACAAAAACATCCAAGCCAACCTCAATAATGAAAGCAAAATGGTATGGATCACAAAAGTTATGTCAAGAAAAGTGGTGAAAAGTAAATAAAAATATATTTTATAAAAACACTATTTTTGTTGCAGATGATTGCACTGAACTGTACAATGTCAACAGCAACTTTTAAGTCAACAAAGATACTGCAGAAGTGCTTAAAAAAGTGCATATTCATAACTATAAAGTTATATATTTAATACAAACATACCTTTGAAATGCAAAGCATTTTTTATATGCACACTTAGATGCTCCTCAATCTTTGCCCTGAGAGTAGGGCTGAAAGTGGGGCACAGAGGGCAGTGAAAGAGTCCTCTGCAACACGTGTTGCATTCCTGCAATTCTGGCTTTAAGCCCGAATTCCAGATTGATATGTGCATCTAAAACAGAGAGAAAAACAGATTAACACCATATACACATTTAAGTTCAGGTTTTAGCAGAAATAACAATTTACAGTCTGCATGTAAGAGATTTGGGAAGAAAATTCTTGAAAAAAACCCCCAAATATTTTACAAGACACTTTAATTTGTGAGATATGTTTCTATTGACATATAACAGTCAATTGAACAGGGGCTAACTAAAATCTGGGCAATAAAAAAGCTGTACAGAATAGAATAACGAATAGAAGTATTGATAAATATATAAATCTGTTTGTGACGAAATTTACAGTGTTGACGCAAACCAGAGGTGTCAAAAGTACACACGTCCCTTACTACAGTTTAGATACCTCTGTTTAAAAATAATCAAATAAAAGTAGAAGCATTGACCCGACTTTTTAGTCAAGTGGAAGTAAGAAGTACAGGGTCTAAAATATAATTTATGTACAAAATTTTGAAGTAATCTTGCGTCCAAAGCACGCGAGCGGGGGGCTAATTTACAAATGCACGGATTACAAAGTACAGATACGCGTGCTAAAATGTGAGAAGTAGAAGTATAAAGAAGTATACAGTAGGCACAAAAAAGTACAGCAGTAAAGTAAAGATACCAGAAAATTCTACTTAAGTACAGTATTGAAGTATTCGTTATTTTGCATCTCTGACGCCAACAATAAATCATACTCTAATGCAAAATGTGTTTTTTTCTTCTTCTCGCCCACAGAAGCCGTTAATCCAGCTCTCTTACTTAAACCAGGCCCAGGAAAAAGCATATCTGTGTGTTTCTCTGCCATGGAGCACAATGAAAAAAAATTAAAATAAGAACGAATGTTGTTGTAACGCAAAAAAAGTGGCAACATGATCATTGTAAGAAAACTAGACAATTCCTAGAATTATGAAATTACTAACGGCAAATTTATTTAAGAAAGACTCTGTCCCAACCTTTGCGATCCACTTGCAAGACTTCCACGGTATCCATGCGTGTATCCGGTTACTGTGGAGCTCCACAGTGGCTGCAGCCAGACCCTTCTCCACAGCACAGGTGTATCTGATCAATGGTGACAACAAACCGGAAATAAACACAGTGATATTTAGAAATGTAAATCTGTCTGTAAGCTCCAGGCTGAACAGAAATGTCAAATACAACTTAGTAAACCAGGAGAACAATTAAATAAAAACACTGAAAGGCATAAATATGTAAGAAAGCAAATAATAATAATAACAAGGAATGTCTGTGAAGGTTCTCAGTCATCGTAGTCTAAGGAGCTTGGAAAGAAAAACTCTGGACTTAGTTTCCTTGAAAACTGCTGTTTGAGTCCCAGCTTCATTTGAGTTTTAAAAATGTATTCTCAACAATTATTTACACATGGATAACAACAGATACTGATGTTTTAGTGTTTGTCTGATTTTCCAAAAGAAATACAAAATGATGCTGATTAATAGTTCTGATTATATCCAAAGAATGAGTTGGATCAATGAGTCTGAAAGGTCTTCCATTTGATTAAATGTCTGTTTTCCATCCATGGAGATCAGGATCCTGGGTCTTCATGTCTCACTGGTGGACCTTCAGTCCACCTGTCCAGGGCTGGGTGCTCGGGTGTGTACTGAGTCACTCCCAGCATCTGCTTGGTGTGGCCTGGCCCCCTTGGCTCTGTCGGGCCCCTGCTGAGGTGTGGGGGGGTCCCTGAGTCTCAGGACTCTGGGCCTGGTGCGTGGTCTGCTCTGGCATAGCCGGCTGCCGGCGAGGCCTGTTTGGGCTCTCGTACTCTGGGGACATCTAGATGTCTGGGGCCTGCATCTTCTCCATGCCTGCTTCATCTCCTGGGGGCAGAGCTATGGCTCCACATACCCACTATTAGACAGTTACATGGTGAAACCTTGTGAACACAAGCTCACACACACAGGTGCACACACACGTACTCACAGACACACTATCTTGGTTGGCTGCTGTCTCTAAACATATCATGTAGTCCTGTGTGCTGCTCAGTAACATTTAATGTTATCATTTACTGGTACTTGTACATATCTTGATTGTTGCCATGGTTTCTCTGTTGTTGTTTTATGTCTGTGTGTTTGTGTGTGTGTGTTTTAGGCAGGTTTGGAGCAGATCTTCAGTGTTTTCTCTCTCCATCTCTATTTTTCTCTCCCTCTCCTTCTGTAAACTTCCTCACCAATTTCTTTCTTTTTTTTTTTCTTCAGACGGTCTTTTCTGTTCTAATAGTAATAACTGAAAATAAAAAATCCTAATAAATTTCTAATCAAATATGACTGCCATTATAGCAAAAGCAGTAATGGCCTGTAAATGGTAAATGGCCTGTATTTGTATAGCGCTTTACTTAGTTCCTAATGACCCCAAAGTGCTTTACACTACATTCAGTCATCCACCCATTCACACACTGGTGATGGCAAGCTACATTGTAATGATGCACTTGGGAAAATAACTCTGTTGGGCATTTTTTTGGCCTTCAGACAATAATTCTCATTCTCGTCTTGTCCTGTCCAGCTAGACTGCCTGACGGGACAGGAAAAAAAAACAATATAATAATCAGGGCTGTCAGTGTTAACGCTAATGGGCTAATTCACATTAACGAGTTAACGCAGACCAAGAGTTACTAAGGAGTTACTCGGCATTAGCGCATTTAAGCCACATTAATGCGTTAACGCCATCATCATGACTAACGTGATTAACAATTAACCCATCTGAGCGCAAACTGACTCAAAATCCCTGAAATGTCTCTGTCAACACATTTCGGGCAGTTTGTCCAAAGTTTGTCCTTTCTGCAGAAGCCCCCCTGCTGGCTAAGCCCCATCCAGGGGTCTGTTTGGTCTTTGCCTATTTGCTAGTGCGTTAACACGGGCTAATTCGTGTTAACGAGTTAACACAGATGCGAATTAGCTCGTTTTAATGCGTTAACGCTGACAGCCCTAATTATTATATTACATTCTGCACTACTGATGGCTTTAATGCGTTAAAAATTTTAATCACGTTAATCGTGATGACCGCGTTAACGCATTTAAGCTGCATTAACGCCACATTGACGCATTAATGCTGACAAATCGTGATGACAGCCCTAATAATAATAATAATAATAATACATTTCAAAACAAAATAAAACAGTATGTCAGTTTGTTATCCTGGTATTCAGTCTGTGCTGCTCTCACTCAGAGATCAGAGTTCATGTTCAGTAACCACACTGACAGCAAGAGGAGGAAACGATTGGTTTAATTTAAAAGAACAGTCTGAGCTGTGGATTAAAACAATAAGAAATATATAAGTGAGTCACATATCAAACACAGACCATTAAGTGTAATAAGAAGCAGAATAAAAAGCTGAGTGTGAGGGTCAGGGTGCTGTCTCACTGCAGAGGCTTCAGGCTGAATCCTGCTGAGCTCACAGAGTCAGACTCACCTGTGCAGCTTGGACAGGTAAACACATCAGGACATGAGGAGAGTTGGCAAATTACAGACATTCAGTACTTAGTCCACAAATAGACTTTGTAGACATAAGTCTACAAATACTACTATTAAAAATACTCCAGTAAAAGTAAAAGTACTGATTCAACTTCTTCATTCAAGTAAAAGTAAAAAAGTACAGGTTCTGAAATGTACTTGAAGTAAAAGTAAAAAGTGTCTCTTTGAAGGATGTAAAATATATTTATACTGGGGACACAAGTCTGGTCTAAGTCTTCTGTCAGAAAGACTGCAGCAGTCCAGGAGTTTGTTAATTGTCTTTAATTAAGTCCCACAAAAGATTTGTTTACATGAAAATGTTTGTGAGGCTTAATCTGAATTCGGTGCAGCCAAACTTGAACTTCTTGTTTTATAGTAAACAGCACGTGTATGGAAGAAATATAAAAATTCAGTGTTATAAATTCAATGTCTAAAAATAGTTGGATTCTGATGATACTATATTTCTTCCATACACGTGTGACTATAAACATGGTTTTCTGGAAACAGAAACAGGCAAATTTATAATTAGTAGAGTCACAGATAACTAGGAAAACAATCACAACACATCATCTACTCAACACAAGCAATATCTCACAATGTCCACAAGGGGTCACTGCAGACCCATAATTGGCTAAATAGCACATGTTTTACAAGTCGCTAATAGTGAGGCATAAATATGGCAGCTAGCAACAGTTAAAGGAAACCATAGAAAAGTCCTTTATTCCTCATCCCGCTGATTGTAGTCATTGCAGGAGATTACAGCCAGATTATAATCAGTATCATGTTAATGAATCTGCCAAAGTAAGAACACTTACAGATTCATCAACTCACTCAATCACACAAAACTGCATTATAGCTGCGTTACAGCAGCTCCTTCAGTCATTCCCACTCTGTGTGCTGAGCACGTGACCACTGGTGCGCTTGATTCTTGCTTCTAGACATCCTGAGGCCAAGTCAGAGCAGGAAATTTGAACAATGTTTCTATTTTTGTGCAAAGCTAACTGACCCTTGTGCTGTATTAACATAATGATAAAATCATATCAGTATATGTGAGTACAAACTTTAGTCTAACTCTTTTATTCTAATTGTATTCAGCTTGAACCAGAAGAAAAAGAAGGAAAATAAAACTATATTTCTATTTCCTGTTGCTACATTGTAGAGGGCGACTTTGCCTCTAAACAGGAACATGTGTACAGTCCTGCATCAGCAGCTTCATTCTTATACAGACCTTTCTACTCTGTTTGTTAAACTGAGCTCTATGTTTGCTACATAGCAGTCAATAAATCCAGTTTTTATACCACAGTTAAGTTAATGTAGTTAAATCTGTGTATTTGTAACTCAAATATTCAGTGATCTGTTTTAAACAGAAACCTGACTTTGACATATTTAAGTTGGTATGAACACAGTCAGAGCTGCTGCTGCTTTTATTGTTCTGTTGCTTTTTAAAAGCTTTCTGTGCAAATCAATAGAAATATTTATTGTTGCATTTTAAAGCTGACAGCACAGCAGCAGCATGAGGAGAAGAGTGTTTGCTCAGGAAATACACGGGTCCCTGAAGAGTTCAAACAGGAAATATTCCTGCATTAAATCTGCAGTTCAATCATCAGCAGCTCTCAGGTTGAATCAAAGCACAGATTACTGTCAGTGTCATCTGTCACCAGGCAGGTTTTAACAGGCGTGTAAGCCACATATTATTATAACACCCTTTTATATTTGGATGATAAACACATGTCATTTAGTTGTGTTTGGTCTTTAACTTGTGCTCAGTTTCCACAATGAATTCATGATGGAAATCTCTAATAAAATATCAAAATAGACACAATTTCCCCCCAACACACTCTGTCGGGGGCTGGTACCCCCATCCTCTGGTTTGTTGGTGGTTCTTGGTGCTTGGGTGTGTACTGGCTAATGGCTGCTTGGTGGGGTCTGGCCCCCCTTGGCTCTGTCAGGCCCCTGCTTGGGTTTTTGGGTTGGTTTTTTTTTTTTTTTTTGGGGGTTAGGCAGGTTTGGAGCAGATCCTCAGATTCTCTCCCTCTCCTTCTATAAACTTCTTCACCAATTTCTTTCTTCTTTTTCTTTTCTGTTTTGATTGTAATAACTCCAAATAAAGGTTAGGTGCACCAAAATTTTTCAACCGCATCAATTAACACCGCAGCTTTACATGTTCACTTTTTGGGGGGGGAAATGTGTTGTCCATACAGACAATATTGATTTGTAAATGATTAACTAACAATCTCGTGAACACAAAGTTCTTTATTTGCAGCACAGTTCTACAAGAAAGAGAAGTTACTGAAAAAGTGCTTGTGCTTAAAGTGCTTTGCCACTCTTTGGCAATATTGTACACAATGTTAAACTTCATCATCACATCGGCTTCCTCTGATGACCTGTTTGCTGCTGCCTGCTGCTGAAAGGCAGTGAGGAGAAGAGACACTTGAGCAGTGCATTTATTGCAGCATATAATGTGTTTACTGGATACACTGTGCTTTTTCAGCGTTTCAATATGAAACGTATTAGCAGCAGTGACAAATGCAGTATTGTTGGCAATGGTCTTTCCACACTCCCCACAGTAAATTCAGTGCATCACGTTGTCACTCTTATTATATATTAGCTTAACTGGTCAACCACTCTCTTCCAATTTTGTACACGTTACCTCTTTTACTTTCAGTGAGTCACATTTAGTGTGTGCAGCCAAACATGATGGCAGACTGCCACAGATCACTTCTGAGGAAAGAGGAGGCGTTCAGCTTCCTCATAGTTTCACACCTGCATGAAGCAGCCTCACCCTGACAGCTTCAAATCACTGTGTCAGCTGATCACTTGCTGTCCTGTGATTGGCTGAGCTTCAGGCCTTCTCTCAGTCAAACTGGAAACAGGGATTGAGACAGTGTGAGGGTTTGTGGAGTGCCACAGTGCTGTAATGAATCCTGTAGTGGAAGAAGTTCTTTCACACTCTTCATCCTGGAGCTGCTTTATGTCCATGATCTGCATGGAAACACATCTATGGAGAGGAAATCCAGCTGCTGAGGGTCACATCTGCATCATTGTAACTACAGTGGATGTTTCAGTGTCAGGACTGAAGGCGGAGCTTTGTGCGTGTCAGGGTGAGGCCGCAGCAGCCGCCTCCAACCGAGCGCTCGGGCGTGAAACTAGGAGGAAAGCCGACGTCCTCCTCTTTCCTCAGAAGTGATCTGTGGCCGGCCGGACTTCATTCCACAGATGTGCTTTAACAAAGTGTGAAGCTGAACTCTGAGCTGTGACAGTGTGAGCAGTGTGAGAGTGTCAGTAGATGATCAGCAGAGGAAAGTGAGAGCTGCTGTGAGCTGATGTCCTGAAGGGCTTTTAAAGAGTCTCTGAGTTTGACAGGAACATGAAGATGTTTGTGGTGTTTGTGATCCTCCTGCACGGTAAGTACACCTTCCTCTCTCTGCTCTCATCATCACCTCTCTCTCTTTAATGTGTTGAAGTGCAGCAGGAGGAGATTTCCATCAAACACTGGATTCTGATTCAGATCAAACTAGACTTGTAGTCAAGACCGCCTAATCCGAGACCAAGACAAGACCAAGACCAAGACAAAAAAAGTCTTTAAACTGCAGCCAGATGCTGCTTCGTTTACAGGTGTCAGGCATATTTATGTGTTTTTGCTTTCGCACAGCCCTCCTCACCACTGTCTACTGTCTCACTCACTTACTGAGAGGACAGACGCACGCTCCACTTGACTGTCGCGTCTCTCACCCTCTCTGTTTTTCACATAATGATATTATCCTATATCCTCGCATGTGATTGGCCACAATATGGAGGGATTGGAGCATAACTGAGCCACTGTGTGAGAGCTGAGCAGCGAAAGGAAATTAAGTGAGGGTAGAAATGACTGAAAGATTATTAGGCTCTGTTTTGAGTTTTGTTCAAAAAAGAATGACTTCATATATATATTACTTCTATATACATATGCAGGACACCTTAAACTAGTTTTTTAATTAAGCAGCAAGGCAGAACAAATTCGGGCCTGTATCAAGACACAGGGACTAAACCCCAATTCAACCAGACCCAGAACTGATCCGGAATTAAAACAGGACTACAACAGTAACCAAGACAGAACCAGAATCAAAACTAGATGATAGTAGCACTAAAAATCATCATAGACCTGCACTACACTTATTTTTTAATTCTACCAAAGTACACTATTTAGATTCAGAAAAATTTATATAATTATTTAGCCTTGTTGTGCAAACAAGCCTGCATAACTTAATAAATATAGAATTTGAAAAGTAACAAATGGTATCTAAAAAGAAACACTAGGTACTAGATACATGTTCTGATGAGTTTTGGCAAACAACCATTTGACTAACATGTGTGTCTCACCTGCTCTGGTTCCATCTCTGTTCTGTCCTCATTCTCTCTCTCCCTCTCTGTTCCTCTCTCTCCCTCTCTGTTCCTCTCTCCCCCTCTCTGTTCCTCTCTCCCCCTCTTTGTGCTGACAATCAAGCCAAACACCAACATCATCAAATATACAGTTGAAACCAGATATTTACATACTCTTCAGATAAAAACACAAACACTTGTAACATCAAATCAGACTAAATGTTTATTTTTTTAGATTGATAAATATAAAAAACATATTTGTTAACTTTTAGAGTAAAGAGAGAAACTATCTTTATTTCTTAACTGCAAATGGCACCAAATTGTATTCAAAACTGAGCCACACTTATGGAGCTCCACAATTCTGTTCCTGGTGTTTTGTTGACATCTCTTGATTTTCCCATGTCAAAGAAACAGGCTCTGTGTTTTGCCTTATATGCATCCACAGGTGTGCCACCAATTTACTCACATGGACTCTACTAACCTATCAGAAGCTTCTTTAGCTCAGAGTGGGATCGTCTGGAGTTTTCTTATTAATTAACAATAAACTTAGTGTACATATACTGCTAAATTTGATGAAAGTGATTAAAATAGACAGCTCCCTCTTTTTATTCTGACATTTAACTAATTCAAAAGATATTTCAACATTTATTTATCTAAAACAAAAGTTTACTCTAAATTGATGTTTAACAGTAAAAAATAGTTTTTATGTTTTCTACCTAAAGTGTATGTAAATATCTGGTTTCAGCTGTGAATATACTGCTGTGTATTGAAATTCCTCTTGTTTTGCATAGATATACTGAACAACATACAAAACATAATATATAAAATAACATCTACCTCAGTTTTTTCTTGAAAAGAAGCTTCTTATGTCCATTGTTGTGTTCATCAGTACACAATTGAAACCAATTTAGAGAGTTTGTTTAGCCGTGGAGGGTAACAACTGAAAATATGAAATGTAAGCTAAGACTCTCTAAAAAATCAGCATTGTCGTTCGGCTTTTTATTTATCCATTTGTTGATTCACTCGAAGAGTGAGTAACGCAACCAACTGATCAGTTTGATATCAATCTTTTGTGATACACCGTCAT